>NC_067156.1:31701364-32016364 GCF_903995435.1 Acomys russatus | reverse complement strand
CACTGTATACATAATATATAATTATTTTAAAATTTTCAAAATTGTGTTTCTTACATAATCCTCTCAGAGCACCTTGGAGCAGCTCTGACTTCAACACTGAGTTTAAGTGGCAAGTCACATAAATGAACTCAATCTCAAGGCTACTCAGCTAAATCTGGTGTTTCTGAGTTCTGATTTACGATCTACACACATCATTAGTTTCCAGTGAAGACAGGCATGATGATGTACGTAGGTAATCCTATCAGGGGTCTGGGGCAGGATGACTGTGAGTTCCAGGCCACCCTGGGCTGTAGGGTCAGACTTCAAAACAGAATAAAACAAACAAACAAACAAAATAACTAAAACAAAACAAAAACAAATGCATAGATTATAAAAGACTTTTATTAAATAAACTACTTCACATAAATAATATGTATACATGATATACAATTAAGAAATCCTGACCTTTTTAGGCTTTACTGTTACTGCTATTCTTAATAACTATGTTACTATTTTCCTGCCAGTTTATCTCACACTGGGATACACAAAACTATCCTGATAGTAGCTTTGTGTACTTACCACAAAATCAGGTGTCATGAGGGTGGTGGCCTGTCCTTAATTATATATTAAAAAGTTGAGGTCAGATAGTGTAAAACAATCCTAGAATTCCAACACCCAATGACTGCTCTGCTCATATTTATCCACAAGATGGCGCTCAACAAGAGAGTGGCCAGCCCTGTTACTTCCTCTCCCTGGAACAACTCAGATGCTAAGTCCAGTTTACCCTTACTAACATAGGGACTCTCCTATAAGGGTGGGGGGCGGGGGCTTTTAAGATTTGAGAAGACTATGTGTTTTTTCTTTTAAAAGTACAGCAAAGACCAAGAAGAGACTTGATACCATATACAGGGAGAGGAGGTCCCCCTCAGTCACAGTCATAGGGTAGTGGAGTAAGGGGAAAATGGGAGGGAGGGAGGAATGGGAGGATACAAGGGATGGAATAACAATTGAGATGTAATATGAATAAATTAATACAATATTTAAAAAGTACAGCAAAGGACTTAATGCAGCTTTGAAGAGATTGTGTCAGTAGGAAAGAACTGTAAACATTTATTTGATAGGTAGTTGAAGGCAGCACAGAAGAAAAAAGAATGACTATTAATCAAATAGTAAGTAACTTGGCACAAGTAACCCATATATGACCCCATAATAAAAAACTTTGCACGAGGATGAGGACATCCACACTCAACCATTTGTGTGGCTGTGTAGCTTCGAATGATAAAGGAAGGACTTGGAACTGCTGCAAATTGGATGGTGTGGCAGGACTGTGAGGTCTGGGAAGAGGAGTGTGTGACGGTTTTATTTATGGGCTGCATGTGGGTTGCCTTCACTGGAAGACTCATGCAAGGACTTAGATGAGTTTTCATTGCTTGGACTGTTGAACTTGCTTTATGTGCACTCAAATATACATTCCAACACCAAAGCTCACACAGCAACACTGTTGGAGAAAGAACCCATGCTCACATCTGAACACTGGTTATGTCTTTTGGTCTTCTGGACTCCAAAGTAGAACATGCCAAGAAAATCACTTTCAATGTACTCATAAGCCAGGTTTGAGAGAAGAGCACTGGCTTGATATCCAGCACCCACACAGTGCCTCAAAACCATCTGTCACTCCAATTTCAAGCCTCCAGTACACCCGTATGGCTTCTCTGAGTACCAGGCATATATGTGATATATAGATATACACATAGGCAAAATGTTAGTATTCATAAGTTAAGAATAAGTAAATCTTGAGTTAAGGAGTAGGTTTCAATCATCTACCTATTGTTCTACCCTCCTTCTATATTTCTATATCCCCTTTCTTTTTTTTTTTCTCCTTACCTACAGATGAAAGATAAAGGGAAAGAGAGACATCCCTGAGTTCAGCCTAGTTTTCTCTCTGTTTAAGGCCAATAATAACTTATAACCACCTCCAGATGAAAATAAGCATTTGTAGATCCAGAGAGCAAACAGAAGCCTACCCAACCCCCCCAGAGGGAATGGGACATCATTCTCTTAGGTTTCTTTAGGCTGAATTGGGGCCCTTAGAAGGGGCCCAAAAAACTGGGGAAAAATGGTCAAGCAAGCCAAGGATTGCATTTGTGGTCCAATTTCTAAATGTTGAGAGATTCCAGGCTTAATAGGCATCCTGTGTAGGATAGATTGAAATGCTGGACCAAATGGGATCAGAAGCTTTCTACAATGCTGAGAAGCTGTCCAATTCTGATGGATAACAGCAACAAAGGCATCTGGAGCTGAAGCAAGGAGGATGCAGGATGTCAGTGTCCAGCATGCTGAGAGGAATGAATCCTTAACGTTAATCACAAAGAAGGTTATCTCTAAGTCACTGGTAGAAAATTTTGTGTATTGATGGAAATCATGGTCATGTCAAATACTAGTCAGCTTAGCACAAGAATATATAATCTAAGTCTAACAGATAGATATGATTCTATCATATATAAGGTAAAATAGATAATAAGGTCTTCAAAAAGCCTCAGAGAGCTATAGAATATAGCATTTAAATATGTTTTCATTATTCTAAAGATTCCTTGACAACAAGACAAGTTAACTCCTGACAACACCCAGCTGACCTCAAAGAAGGTGATGAGCTTCATAGAGTCTCCTTATGGAGATGGCTTCAAATGTGGCAAACAAGCCACTGGGAAAAATGTCCTCGTTTCTGCCACAGACAGAATTCTGCCTAAAAATGGGCAAGCTTAGATGCAGGCAGAGTCAACAGCTGCACTCTGCCAAGACGGGGTGAGCAAGTCCTCAATAGTTCCTGCCTCGCGAATAAATCTGGCAGAGATATTGGGCTAGAAGGCCAAAGATGAGGCTCCAATGTTATAGAGAGTGTTGGGTGACTGTTCAGGCAGTCAACTGTCTCAGTCATTTTTTTTTTCATTTTAGAAGCTGCCAACCTGCACTACCAGTTCACTCAGGCATTTAGGTTTTATTCCTTCTCAAGTCACTGAGGGGGATTGAAGACCAGATAGTTTAGTTTCATATTCAAGGTTAGTTGTTTAGGGGATAAGATCTTTTTAGATGAAGATAAAGTATTTAAGTTAATAGAGATGAGATATGATAGATATTGAATTTCATTCAGAAATGTAGACCCAACAACACAGGAAAGACGTTTACTTCAAGTTTGACAAATATAAATAGTCAAATCCCTATGAACGTAACATTTATATAACTCATGATTGTTTCATGGTTCTCCCTGCTGTATGTAGACTGTTTTATTCATGTGTAATCAAATAAATTTATATGTTAAAAGAAGAATAAGTAAAGCATATATATATATATATATATATATATATATATATATATATATATATATATATATATATATATGCGCCAATATCAGACAAATGTTCTCCACCATGTTAAAGCATATAGTAAACACTTATCTTTAGTGCATTGCTCCTTACATTATTTTAATTGTCTTTTTCAGATCATCTAATACCAAATTGGTAGAAAGCAAACAAGGACCCTGTTGCTATTGTTACAAGATGAAGCAAAGCAAACTCAGAAGCTGCATGCTTGGACAAGGTCACCCTCAGTTTGCACAAGGTCACCCATTCTGTAAGAAGCATAGCTAGCTTTTTTTTTTTTATTACAAAGGCAATTACATTTTATTTATTTGTTTTTTAATATGCTTGAAGTATATTGGTTTTTAATTAATTAAACATTTTAAAATTTTTTACATATACATTTATATTATTACACATATGCAATAGATTACCAATAGCAAGAATAACCATGACAAAAACAAAAATTATATAAATGTTGCACTCTTAGTGTTTTGGCTATTTGTATATGACAGCCTTGAAGAAATCATCTTTCCTATCTTGGTGTATCTAAAATTCTGAATGTAAATCAATCTCCATCACATATTGTCATTATCAACTTAAAACATCTATCTAGACCTAAAAACATCTTAACTCCTAAACAATTAAGCTTCATTATAACACTAAGCTACCTGGTATTGAGCTCCATCAGAGACTTGAGAAGGAATAAATTTGATTACTGGAGTATGCCAGAAGTGCCGGTTAGTAGCTTTCCAAATGAGATGATGACAGAGAGAATTTTCTACCTGAATAGCCATCCAAAATCTCTATAACATTGAAGCATCATCTTCAGCCTTCTGGCTTAATATAGCTGACAGACATATTTGTGAGACAGGAACTGTTGAGGACTTGCTTACCCTGTCTTGGCAGAGTTTGGCCATGGACTCTGTCTCCATGCAAGCTTGCCCTTTTTAGGCGGAATTCTGTCTGTGGTAGAAATGAGGACATTTCCCCCAGTGGCTTGTTTGCCACATTTGAAGCCATCTCCATAAGAAGGTTCTTTGATGCTCATCATCCTCTTTGAGGTAGGCTGGGTGTTGCCAGGAGCTAACCTGTCTCATTGTCAGCGGATCTTTAAAATAATAAAAACATTTTAAATGCCATATTCTGCATGTCTCTGAGGTTTTTGAAGACCTTATCTAACTATCCTACCTTTCCATTCTATAGAATGATATCAATCTGCTGCACCTAAGATGTATATTCTTGTCATAAGATTAGACTAGTAATTGACATGACCATGATTTGATCAATTAACAATTAACTTGTTTAACTTATTTATCCTAAATAGCCTACAATAGCACTTCCAAAGTATTGGAAGTAAACCTTGTATTATAATTGAGTTAAATGGGTACAATACCTCATATTAGAGCATTTATAATATATATATATATATATATATATATATATATATATATATATATATATATATATATATAGTGTGTGTGTGAATAATAATCTTACATTTTAATTCTATACCACTGTATCTAGAATTAAACTTATTTTACATCTATATACAAAATTCTATGCCAGTGAATTAAAAATAACCTCTTGAGTGGCAATTGAATCATTTAGTTGAGGAGTAGATTCACTAATCTACTTTTTGTTCTATCTTCGCTATATATTTCTATATTTCTCCTTGTTTCTTTTCAACCTCTATCTCCAAACCTAAGAATGTAAGATAAGGGAAAAGAGAGACATGGCTGAATCTAGCCTTGTTTTCTCTCTAAATAAGACCTATAATAACTTGTAACCAACTCCCATTGATAATAACCCTCTAAAGCCCAAGAAAGCAACCAAAAACCTACCTGATCTTCCTTAAATGAAAAGGGGCATCATTCTCTTAAGGTTTCTTCTGGATGGTTTGGGACGAATAATATCTTTGTAGGGGCCCAAATAAAATTGGGGAAATGGCTAAACAAGCTAGGAATAGCATTTGTGGTCCAGTTTCTAAATGTTGAAAAATTCCAAGCTTAATTAGAGTCCTGTGTGGGACAGTCTGAAATACTGGACCAATTGGGGCTGGAAGCTTTCTTTGAAAGTGTCCTGGGAGCTGTCTTGTTCTGATAAGAAACAGCAATTGAAGCACTTGGTGCTGGAACATGAAGGATATAGGATGTCAGTGTCCAGCCTGCTGAGAGGAATGCATCCTGTCAGGTGTGATCCAATGTCAGTGTCTGGTTCTTTTGCTCTGAAAGTATATAATTTCTCACAAGCATTATACAGCCCTAAAATTAAAAGTGTATAAAGTGTGCATGATGCACAGAACAATTTTTTTATAATTTTATTAATTTATTCATATTACATCTCGATTGTTAGCCCTTCCCCTGTTTTCTCCCATTCTTCCCTCCCTCCCATTTCTCTCTTTCTCCCCTCCCCTATGTCTGTGACTGAGGGAGACCTCCTCCCCCTATATATGCTCTTAGAATATCAAGTCTCTTCTTGGTAACTTGCTATCCTTCCTCTGAGTGCCACCAGGTCTCCCCAGCCAGGGGACATGGTCAGAAAAGGGGTACCAGAGTTCGTGTGAGAGTCAGATCTCACTCTCCACTCAATGGTGGAGAATATCATGTTCGTCGGCTAGGTCTTGGTAGGGGTTCGAAGCTTACTGCCTATATTCTCCTTGGCTGGTGCCTTAGTTTGAGGAGGACCCCAGGATCCAGATCTGCCTGATGCACAGAACAATTAAGCCTGGTTTTCTGCTCTTTCTATACATAGAAAAAAAGGACATCTGTAAACCTTCATTCATGCCATATGAAGAATAGCATCTAATAATAATTCATAGAGGTTCTGTAGCCAACAAGAAGCAGTGTCTATACCTAGACATTCATGTGTTTGCCAGTCTCAGATCTAGTCCCATATAGTGGGATTAGAAATATAAGTTACCTGCTTGTTCTGCAGTTTAAATTCTTCACATCCTGATTGTATTCCCCTCCCTCATTCATAGCTAGCTTTTAACTTTGTTCTCTCACTGCAAAATCTCAATACTGAGTGGGGAAGGGAAGAGAAGAGGAGTAGGGAAGAGATGAAGAGGAGGGGGATGGGAAGGATGGCTGTTGGAGCAGCCAGTCTTAAGTTGCTTTTATTGGGCACTTAGTAACAGAAATGAGAAAAAAAAATAATTAATACTGTGTGTATCATGTTGATTTTATCTACTCCCTTGTTAAGGGGCTAAACTAGGCTGGCTATTGTGACGAAAACTGCTTAAAGCTTGAGTTTGCAGGTGTTAACTCAATGCCACCTTGCCCGTGCTCCATACTGAGCTGCCTGACATCCTGCATTAACCGGTTGCTACATCGCCATTTTCCTTTTCTGTGGCACTAATGCAGGGCAAACTTGACAGCACACTCACTCTCCATCTATCAGCACACAGGAAAATTAAGCTGTGGCAACAGAACCTGATAGCAAATGGGTTTACTTGCCTCACCACGAGGGCTTGTGAACTTTGCATGAGAGACTACAAAACTCCAACACCTGTTGAGACAAGACGACCTTCATTCATTTTAGATCCTACCCTGTTTCTGAAACCCATGGAAAGCAAGTAGTACAGGTTGGGGCACTTAATCAAAGTCTGTAAGCCCTTGTCAAAGCAAATGTAGGCCACCCCACCCTTCCACTGGCAGAGGAAAGTCCAGCTTTCACTGGGAAAATTGCTTCCCAGATAACAGGAGCAGGAGCACCAGACTTCATCTTTGCCACCTGCAGGCACAGATGCATGGCTTCCCTCTCACACCCAGGCAATGAATGGTCCTCACACTGAGTTTTAAGCAGCTCAGACCCAGATCTGGCCTCTGAGCTGAAAAGATGTTTCCACTTTCCTTCTCACCCTCTCACAGACCCGGAAGCAGAAGACCAGAGACTGACTTACTGTTAGACAGGTTGTTAAGTGCTCAGTCCGAATCCCTGTCCTCCTGCTAAGCCTTGTGCTTAATCTTAGGCAAGTCAACAGCTGTGCGAACCATTTCATCTGGTGGTGACAAAGTGCCATCCTTGCTTGGAACAGTTCTCCTTTCTACTTCACTTTCTAATAGAGTTTCAATCAGTGTGTGCATGGTCTTAAGAGAATCAGTCTCACAGATCCACAAAGTACCACGTCAAACAGGAGGAGAAAGAAAGGCAAACCCAAACCTGTGGTGGTGGGGTTGCAGGGGAGCACATGGGAGGGTTTTTCCAATATCTATTAAGAAGTGACAGAAATGCTAGATTGCACTGTTTAAAACTATGTTTTATTTGATAGTTCCTGGAGCCCTTAAAGTGATTTGAAAGATATTGTGACTCCCTGGTAGGAAAGTAAATTCCCAATTTTTGAAATCATAGTCATTTTCCTGATTCCTTTCATGAAAAAGCTCTTAAGGTCAGTGTTCTATGAATGCTAGTGTATTCTACTAACCTTGGGGGAATACCTGCATTGTTCACAGACTGAAGGAACTTAGTTGAGGTTCCTTGGTGTGCTTTCTAAAATGATGCCTGCCATCAACACATCCTCTCCTTTGAGGTGCGATATCAGTTTTACTACATCATGCAATTAAATTTTAGTCGAGGAGACTGAGAATCAGCCTAATCTTCACAATGTTGGGAGCCAGGACAGCTTCTGACTCTTGAACTCATTGCATAGTGGCTGGCACAGTAAGTGTATCTATAATTTGAAAAGAAAAGCTTTGGTTGGAGTGTAACATGGTTGACTTAGTACAGAATGACTCAGGAGTCAGTCAGATCTTGGAGCCAGCAGAGGTGTGGTGTGGAAAGCTGTCTTCTACACCATGGGCCGCAGGCTTCCATAGACACAACACAAAGGCAGCGCAGAGACACTGGGCTGGAGACAGGTGGGCGTTTGCCTTATTCATACATAATCCAGGGAGAGCCTCTAATTAGAAATTGCTTGCTAGTTTCTGGTTGTTTAGGCTCCTGTTTTGCTCTATTGTTCACACTGAGTTGGGTTTGCTTTGCTTGTGTGGGAGCCCTGGTCACAGACAACTTTAGGCTAAGGTGTCTTTGTGTGCTTTAACAGTGTTTGACTAGTAAATAATTGCTCCATGGCAATGCAGAAATACATGGTCCTTTTGACATTTCATCGTGGCATTAATATTGTAGTCTTCAGACGGGAACTTTGCCATTTAGAAAGAAGCTGGAACTCTACACATTTCTATACGGCTCACACGTGTACACACTCAAAAAACGTCAACTTGATCCCGGTGGTGATGTTGTCTTATGACTGCAAACTAACTCACTATTTCCCAAATTCTGGATATCATTTTTTAGCATAGATTCCAACTCCATGGGTTTAGCCATGTCTGATATGGTGTTCATTGCATTTACCAGAAGTTGTTTCTTTGTACTCAGAGCCCAAAAGAGTCTTAAAGTCATACTTGGACAGTTCAATTAGAAATGTGAAGCCTGATATTAGAAATGGCCTCTTTTGCCATTTATTGATACCCACACCTCCACTCTAAGCTAAAATAAGTCAGAATTCCACTGAGCCCTCCTACAGACAAGACCCCACTGAGGGTGGGCATAGCAGCACACAATAACAGAACAAGGAGCAAACTGAGGGAAAATAACCCGTAATACTTTTCTACTGCCAGTCCAGTCACTCACACTGAACAAATGCAATAATAGAAAGACAGGAGGAGTGGAAACCCATTGATAAAACCAAGTCAACATCAATGAGCAAAGAACAGAAGAGCTACAGATGGTAGGTGGTTCTGGATGACTTTGGTCCTCTAAAGCAAAGACCAAGTTGATTTGTATCTCTTTTTAAATCTAGAGTAGAGCAGATTTTTAAAAAAAGAAGTGGGGATGGGATGTGTGTATTTTTCATTGTGTGCCAATGAATTTTACCTACAACTGGACCATACTTCTGTTGGGGAAAGGAAATACAACTTTTCATTTGGGACTTTTTTTCCAGTTTTCCTAGCACCAGCACAAACCCTCCTCTTACCCCCTTAAATTTTCCTCTTTCTGCTCCATCAAAGAATTAACTCTTATGTGTCTCCCACTCCTGATCTTACCACTTCTTTCCAAATTTGTTGGTCATTACCTGTCCTTGGTAGTAATGATTTTTTTAAAAGGTTATCCACTCAAAATTTTTCTCTGCTTAAAGTCTTAATCATCATCTTTTGGGGCCTGGTCTCAACATCATTCTTCCAGTTCCATGTGCTTAAACAAACCACCCAGATTTATAAGAAAACCTTCCTCTCAACTCTAATGGACCACCGAACTTCTCCCTCATTCTTCTCATGTCCCTTCCCTGTTTCTTTTTCCAGTCATTGTTATAGTCCTGGTAACCAAGAAACATAAAGTCAAACCTGGCAAACTCTAATGCACATGTCACTGTTACATATGCTCAGGAGTAAGACAGATACAGCTATGAGATATGGGTGTTATAAAATTTTATTAGCTGTCATACTGATTTCCATAGTGGCTGAACTAATTTACATTGACATCAACCATATGTATGATGTATGGATCCCTTTCTTCCATATCCTGACCAACATTGGTTGTTATTCCATATTTTTAGTTATTTATATTATATTTTGATGATAACCCTTCTGACTGTCATGAGGTGGCTGTCAATATAGTTTTGATTCACATTTCTCTTATAGGTAAATTATTGAGCATTTTTGTGCACTTATGGCTATTTGTATTTTCATCCTGGAGATGACTCCTGGTCTGTAGGTTGTCTATTTGCTCTATTGTTTCCCTTTTTATGAAGTCTTTTTAGTTTGATACAATCCTACTTGTCAACTATGAAGAAGAGGAAGAAGAAGAAGGAGAAGAAGAAGAAGAAGAAGAAGAAGAAGAAGAAGAAGAAGAAGAAGAAGAAGAAGAAGAAGAAGAAGAAGAAGAAGGTGGAACTAAAGATAACAAAACCAAGGCGAAGGATGACATGTTCCACCCAGATAAGGAAGAGGAGGACAATAGGACCACAACAGATCCAGCTCAGAGTTGGGAAAAGAGAGGCACATAGCTAACGAACAAAAGAGAACTGGATGATGGGGGTAATACAGAGAAAGGAACAACACAATAATTCTAAAGCCAGACACCACAGTGCTGCTATAGAGTACATAACATGTGATATGTTGCAGGACATCTGTTATGCCTTTTTGTGATACCCTAATGGCTTTTTTTTTTTTTTACTTTTTATTGATTCTTTGTAAGTTTCAAATCATGTACCAAATCCCAGTCTTCTCCCCATTCCTTCATATCCACCCTTTATCCTTGCAACTACTTCCACCAAAAGAAAATTAAAAAGTAAAATAAAATAAATAAGTAAAATAAAAATATCAAAACAAAACCAAGTATAAAAAACATCTCATCGTGGAACCTGCGTGTGTTATGGTGCATCCTACAGTACACCCTTTGTCCATACATCTTTATTTGCAAATGCTCATTGCAATGAGTCATTGGTCTGATTCAAGGCCTCTGATGTCTTCTATACCATCAATACTGGATCTTTAACTGGATTCTTCTTGAATATCCTGTTGTTGCCCTGTGTTGTGGAGATTCTGTAGTCTTGGAACTGTAGGACTGGCCCTTACACATGCTCCAGCAGTTCGTAGATGAGGTAGATGAGGTAGATATTGAGGTGGGCCAACTCAGAACCCAGGATCTGGGCCTGGGTGGAAGCTGAGTTGCTCAATTCGCCAGCTCTCCCATGCCTGCACCACCAGGGTGAGGTCTCTAGAACTGCCCCAGCTAGCTCAACCAAATGCTGCAGGTGGCAAGGAAAAGGTCCATGCTCCTGCTCTCATGCCCTTGGGGCCTGCTCACCTGCATCCACACCACCAGAGCCAGCTCTACTGTACTGCCTGGTTGAGGTACCACTCTGCCAAATGCTGCATCTGGTGAGGGGTGGAGCTGGTTCTCCTGACTGCCTGCTGCAGGTGGGAAGGGGCAAGGAGGGGGAAGGCATCACCCCCACGCACATGCCACCTCATGGCAGAGTAGTGGCAGAGCCAGCTTTCCCAAGCTCATGCCCTTGGGGCTGGCTCACCTGCATTTCTGCCACCAGGACCAGCTCTACTGTGCTGCCCAGATGAGGAGCAGACACCACTCTCCTAAGTGTTGTAGCGAGCGAGAGACAGGGCACAGTCCTCCCACTCTCATGACCCTGGGACCACCTTTCTTGATTTCCACAGATGGTAAGGAGTGAGGAGGTGGGGCCTCACCTCCATGCCCACAACACTTTACAGCAGACACGTGGCAAGGCCACCTATTTCACGCTCTCAGGGCTGGCTCACCCTTTTCCCACCACCAAGGCCAGCTTTACTGTGCTTCCCAGGCCACATGTAAAGCCAGCTCTCCAGAATGCCATAGCTAGTGAGGAGCAAAGGCAGATCTGTACAACTCTTGGACATCAATATGGTCTGAGGTGGCAGGCTAGACCAGGGATGCCCACCTGACCTTTGGTGGCCAATATGAATCAGGGAAATCAACACAAACCCCTGCTGCTGCATGGCCATAGACCCAGGCATGGCCCTCAGAGACAGCATGGGCTGGGATTTTACCATGGCCTCAGGTGGTGAGGCAGGCTATTCACACCACAGTATTCCACTCCACCCTCTCCTCTCCAGTTCCACTTGTCTTCAGAATGCTCAAACTGTTCTGCTTCTCTTTCTCTCCCATCTGTCTACCACATACTTGTACATTTTAGTGGCACCTACTGCAGGCAGGCCATGTGGCTGGCAGGCCTCTGTGTGTCTTCCCTCAAAGGCAATGCATGGTGTGATGGGGTAACAAGCAGGCCTCTGGGTGTCTACAGCCTGCCTGTGCCACATGGTGGTGGGTTGGCCTCGTCCATGATGTATTTTTGTAAACAACAAACTTTATTAATCTGTTAAGCTAATGGTGATGTGGTACATAGGGGAAAAGTTTCACCAATCCTATTGTCAAAAAATTCCATAGAAGTGTGTTTAGAACCTTATTTTTTAATCGTGAATAACAGTAAGGGGAGACATGTTTTTTAATATGACCAGATTGAATAGAGAGACAAATAGATCCAGTGGCCTTTCCAAGCCCATCTTCAGGGCCCCACAATGAGATTAAGGTTTAAGCAGAGGGCCAAAGCAGCGCACAGTCAATTATTCCTGGCCATGGTACAGTCCAGCTCCTTGTCAATGTCTCATTGTCTCTCCAGTAAGGATGGTTGGAAAGGTATAAATCTCTCTCTGGGAAAAATTTCCCCTCTGCCATCTCTGGCTTTCTATTCTCTAAGTATGAGCTCCAGGAAGAGTTTCAGGATCTTGGACCATGGTGCTTCAATAATACAACAGCAAAATAAATGACGAACACAGCGTCTCTTTAGAATATCTTCACCTAGAATAGTCTGGTTGCATTTCTCTACCTTCTGCTTCCATACCTCAGTCTTGAGGTGGAATATGTCTATTTCTGAAACAATACTATAAACAGAATAGAAGTAGAGATTAAAGTTAGAGCACACTCAATAAAAAGTAGCCCTTGCCACTGAGGACCATTTCTCCATAACATCTTGGCTGGTATAAGTAATTCCATATCATTGGTTTGAGACAGGATTTTTGTGGGCAGGGAAGCTATGGGACTGGAGAAAGTTGGCCCAGAGCAAGCATAGGGTCAAGCAGTATCCAAACCCTGGGAATCTCATCTTCCACCTGCCCCCAGGCCTGCATGTCCCCTGCATATAGCCCTTCACCCCCACCTTTGTCCCTGGAGGTCACACACCCTGGTAACCAGGTTAAACTTCTTGTCCCTTACAAGGTAATGTCCAGCAGCACTTGGAATTCCTTGTCGTGCAAATGAGGCATTGCCAGGACTCTGGCCCCAGCCAATGATGTACACTCACTCTGAAAGCCCCTACCCACCTCTCAACAGTTTATGTAGCCTTTGTTTTCCCCCAATTAAATGAGCTGTCTCAATGAAGCCTTGTAAGGCGCCGCCGCACCCAATAATGGCGGCCACAGTTACTGCTCCCCTGCGTGCACAGGCATAAGCTCTCCCAACGTGCCCCTTCCAAACAGGGGTATGCAAATGAAGCACTCAGAAGCGGCCCTCTCAACTTGGGCATGCTAATGAGGCATCCGACTACAACTTATGAGACCATGACACGCCACGTACGAACCATATTTAAACCATGTGCTCGCAGGCATTTAGGGTCTTTTGCTTCAGCTTCAAGGGCGCTCCCAATAAAGTGCGATTGAGAAGAATCCTGGTGTCTGCGTCGTTCCTGCCGGCGGGAGGGCGCAACAAAGCCTGTCTCCTGAAAGTCTGTTCCTGTTGAACTCACAGCCATCTGAGGTCTTTTCACCCCTGGCTCTTCCCATTGCTGCCCCCCACTTCCCCTCTCAGGATCCACCTGACCCAGTGGTGGGCTAATGGGGAAGGGAACCATAGCCTGAAAGGCAGATCTATCTTATCATAAGGCCTATGCAAGAGTCAAACTTAAGATAATCCTGCTTCAGATCCCCAAGTACGTACTAGGACTCAAGCGAGTTCAACCCATGACCATCACTGGGTGTCTTTGGTTAGTTAGTGATGATTGGCCGCAGAAGAATGGCGAGTTTTACATGGGTTTCCCATGATCTGGAAGATGCTCAAGTTATTGTCCACAGAATGGAATGAAAGTTGCTGCAGCATGCAGTGACAATCGTTCCTCTCTTGAGTGACAATTCTGTCATTTTCACTGCTCAAATGAAGAGCTCCAGTTGGAAGGTACAGCTGTTCTTGGCTCATGTGGAAATAACTTTAAATTATTTGAAGCACATTTTTTGCTGTTTATTTTCTTTGCTTTAAGGAGCAGTAATAAAATAGTAACTATTCTATTTGGCCACACAGCTCACAGGTTCTCATAGTGTTCATATGGCAGTAGATACAGTATGCAGAAAGTTCCTCAAGAACCACACCTTGAAACATTGGACTTATTTTTTTGTGTGTGTATGAAACCTTGTTTTAATAAAACTATATAGCATTTTAAAAACAACATAACCTTGGTTGTTTTAAATATATAAACATATAATACATAAACATATATAATATAAAATTATTATATTTCTCTTTTTATTTTTATTTATTTATTTTTTGATTTTTTTCCATTCTTTAATTTTATTAATTTATTCATATTACATCTCAATTGTTAGCCCTTCCCCTGTTTCCTCCCATTCTTCCCTCCCTCCCTTTTCTCTCCTTCTCCCCTCCCCTATGTCTGTGACTGAGGGAGACCTCCTCCCCCTATATATACTCTTAGAATATCAAGTCTCTTCTTGGTAACTTGCTATCCTTCCTCTGAATGCCACCAGGTCACCCCATCCAGGGGACATGGTTAGAAAAGGAGCACCAGAGTTCGTGTGAGAGTCAGATCTCACTCTCCACTCAACGGTGGAGAATATCCTGTTCGTCGGCTAGGTCTTGATAGGGGTTCGAAGCTTACTGCCTAATATTCTCCTTGGCTGGTGCCTTAGTTTGAGGAGGACCCCAGGATCCAGATCTGCCTGTCATAAAGTTCTTCTTGTATTTCTCTTTTTATTACACCTTAAATTTTTAAAGATGAAATTCTCATAAGCTGGGCTTTTTTTTTTTTCTCTTTACTTTCTGTAATAAGAGTCATGCTGTGATTTCATATCCTGAACTGCATTTCAGATTGCTTTCTACTGTTTCATTCAATCCCCACAGAGGCTGGATGATGTCCAAATGGCTGATGGATAGGACCAGCTCCACCCTCCATGCAGAGATTGTCCCTGCCTGCCTAAACCTATTTAGATTCCCTGTCTGGTGTGCCATGCTGGATGTGTCAGGCACCCGTCAGCAAACGGCACTCCCTTAGCCACAGTAACACCACACAGGAGTAGGCAGGCACATGAAAGGGCAAGTCTGGGAAATAGCATGCATTTTCTTTACCATGGATCAGAGGAAACTATTTTGTCTTTGTCTCAATTGAGTCTTTTGTGAACTTAAGACTGACTCCAGGGGCTGGAGAGAAGTTGGTTAATAAGAGCACTTACAGTGCCTACACAGAACCCAACTCCATTCTTGGCACTTAAAGCTCAGAATCACTTGCATCTGTAGTTTGAGGGAATCACAAGCCATCTTCTGACCTCTCCAGGCTCCTGCACACATGCGGTGCACATAGAAAAACTCATGCACATAGTACTTAAGCACACATACACATAAAATATATAAAATATTTTTTCCTTTCTCAGATAATTCAGTTCAGCTAATTTTCTGTAGTAGAAATCAGCCCAAGGATGAATAAAAATGACAAAAATAAGAATAACAATTAAAAACAACTTAAATGAAAGCCTTGGAGAACACTTTCTGCTATAGCTTTTAGATATTTGACAGTCTTTTTTCTGTTTATGCCAGATTAAATTGAGTCTCCTATATTTTTGGTTACCAAAAACATTTTACTTCATATAGCAACACAACGAATTTAAACTTTTAAAAAGTAGTGTACATGTACCTTTGATTACAAGTAACCTATACTGTTTCTCTATGTGTGTCATACTTTCAGGACACTACTGAAGGACTGGGACATGTTTTTTGAACAGCTGTCTTCTAATTAGCCTGGCTTCTATATGCTGAAAAGTGGCAAGCATGGATGAAGAAATATACTTTTAATTTATGTGAAATAATTTTAATGTAAATGGCCACATGTGTTTGGTGGACACAGCCTTAGACAACACAACTTTCACCTAGCAGCATGTCCCTTGATTCTAATAATTTCCCATGTTCCTTATCTATCTAGTTCTTTCCAGCTAATTCTAACTAGTCTTTGTTTGTTATCACAAATACAAAAATGTCAGTTCAAATACAGAAATGTTAAAACCCTCAATAGACTGATTTATTGGTAATTTCCTGTTACTTATAAAATTTTATAAAAGTATTACTAAGCAGATAATTATAAGAAAATATAAATATTTCAAGTATTCTCAGAACAAGAAAGTTATGGTCAATCTTGGCAATGCTTTTCACTGGCCCCTCTCTGCCAAGTCACACTACTTGTATTAGATTTCATTTCATGCACATAGACAATTGCCCCTTTCCCCTCTATTTTCCTTTATGTCTACATCTGTTGAATGTCTATAATAATGTGCAAAAATGTTTGATATCATTCACTTGAGGAACACTGAGGAATTTCCATTGTCAAACAAGTAAAGTTAGCTCCTCAAAGAGGTCTAAAAATGGTCTTCTCATGGAATTTTAAACACTTCAAATCCCAGAGCCTCATCTTTGCTTACCTTGTCTCTTCAACATCTCTGATCACATCAGAGCAACTTAAGCCAGCCTTCAGCAATCAGATCGTCTGCACCCTCTCCATTCTGAATGGATAGGGATGCCTTGGAGCACTTTTGAAAAGGGCAGGAGTGTTGTAAGTGGACTTTAATGCTCAATCTTTGAGAATGGCTGTGGGCATTGAAATGAGAAGACTTAATGATAAGAAGAAGAGCTTTGGGAAGCATTGTATTCATTGCTCAGAACCAAGAGCAACAGCTATGCCCAGGTTTGGGGAGATAGAAGGAGAACTCTTGAAACTACAATAATCAAGGAATATTCTACCAGAAAATTAAAACAAAAACTACCCTTTACAACATGATCTCTGTGCCAAAGCTTATGTGTTTGTTTTACATGTATTATCAAATCTGTCTCTTAGAAGGTCTGACAGGCAGGTGTTTTAGTCCCTATTTTATAGACAAAAAATTAAAGCTTAGAGAGCTTCAATAACCTGCCAAAGATGTCTTGGCTAATGTTTGACTGAAGCAGCATCCAAACCTCATCCTTTCTGATTTGAACTTCTGTGCCATATGCTCCCAGGGGGTCCTCCAGGGAACCACATGTTTGTGGAATATAAGAGCTAAGCCTGGAGGTATTCTTTTGGGAGCCAAGAAAAGAGCTTTGCACAGATAAGTAAGAATTACTATCTCAACATTTTAGCTTTCCCAATTATATGGGAGCTGATAGTTTCAGTGGGTTGTGAATATACAGAGAGGCAGTCAGTGGGCTATTTAGTGTGGAAACAGCAGAATTACCAAAAAGCAAAGTTCCTCTGTTCTCTTCTGTATGTCAAGATTAAAGTTCATCATATTCGGCCCAACATTAAGCCCTCCTCCCATACACCTCAGAAACAGAAAGTGACTGTTAGCATCTGTGTTTCACAAACTTGAAAACAAGACTTCAGGAAAAAAAAAAGAGCTAACCCTGATGAAGCCTGTTTCCTTGTTTCCCACAAACACTTCCCACTACTCTGATGACAAGAGGATCATCGCACCATCACCTGACATTCTCGTGGGGAAGCAGAGATTGGCTGGGTACTAGTCCAGTAAAACACCCCAGTCCTCATCCCTCCATCTGTTAATGGTACACAATATGGTAGAACATTTCTTTCTTTCATTGGTCCTTTTTTCCCTTGTTTTCCATGGCATTCAAATATGCCCAGTTCAGTTACTCTTTTTAGGTAGCCTTTGCTGTGTTTCTTTTTTAGGGCCTACTGATGGTGTGTGGTCCTCAACACCTATCCAACAATTCTTCACCTCTAATTCTACACACTGCACTGTAAAGTCTCATCTGCGCCAAGGCTGTGTCTTCTGTGTGCCCAGTAATGACTGCAAACACATCTCTCAAGTGAAGTCCTGCCTTCTGGGCTTTACATTCATATTAAGTGCTGTGAAATATATAATTAATAGTCCTTTTCAGTGTCAGTGCCTCAAGACTATTTTAAATTCAACATATATAACACTCAAGCCACATGCTTTAGCCTGGGGAAGACTCTGTCTATTTTGGATATGAAGTTCACAATTCTTTTGTCACCTACAATGGAAAAAAAATACTTTAGATTTTACCTCCTCCTTGACCTCACACAAGAACAAATTGAAACACCAGAGAGAATTGCCAAGGACTCTGCCTTATGTCATTCTGCTTCAGTGGCTCTCAGTGAAAATGACAATCCCTTAGAGAGTGCCCTTGGATGACACTATATGACTTATTAATTCTTTTCTTTTTATAATCTCTTCTATTCTTCTTTCATAAAATACATGGGACCACAGCCTCTTATTCCTCCACTCCTCTCAGCTTCCCCCACCTCCGCTCTCCCCCAGAAAAGATCACATATATTACAATGTATAATCTACTAATTTTAGCTTCTGTGTCACACACACACACACACACACACACACACACACACACACACACACACCACACAAGAATATAGGCCAGGCTCAGGGCAATGTACCTGTAACTCTACCACTATATAACTTGAGAAATAGACAGTAGGATTAAAAATTTAAGGTCACTCTGTATATCCTTAGTTTGAGGCTAGGCTACATGGGATCTTGTCTCAGACAACAACTAAAACCATCCAAACAAACAGCCAACCAACCAACCAACCAAACTGTTGAAGTTCTACTTCACATCACCACAGTCCTCAGCACTATTATAGTGATGGTGTGATTATTACAGTTAAGAACAATCCATTTGCATTGAGTTTTGGCTCACTGTTGGCTCCTGCTACAGAAGGGTAATGTGACGAATGCAATATGGTCACAGCACTTCTCTACTTAACTTCCTTTCACGTTGTCCTAAACATAAATCCTGGCTGTATAAACTAGCTTACAGAATGCTGGATGAGTGGATCCCTGAATATTTTCTATTCTACACACCACCTATCACTCTCTCCAGAGCCCTTTGGATTTGTTGTCTCCTTTTCTTCTTCTGCCTGTATATTTTGATCTGCCTCTGTCCTAGCATTCATGGTTCAGCACAGTTGACACCCCTGCCCCTTGGAATGTTTCCTGGTCATGTGTATTGAGCAATGGTCTTGCTGAGTTAGAATTCCCTGATATGTTTGTGTACATCATGAGCAGGTTCTGTGATAACTGGGATTGTGCTTGGTTGGGCCATTACTGTATTTTTTAGTATGGTGTGGCTTTTGGAACCTTACAGGATAGTATCTGAAAACAAACAAACAAATGAAGACATAAGTCTAAGCCTGGCAGTGTTGGAGCATGTCTTTAATTCCAGCACTTGGGAGGCAGAGGCAGGCAGATATCTGTGAGTTAGAGGCCAGCCTGGTCTTAAGACTAAGTTCCAGGATAGCTAGAATTATACAGAGAAATCCTGTCTCAGAAAAAAAACAAAAACAAAAACAAAAAGACAAAACAAAAAGAACAATCAAAAAAGAAAGAAAAGAAAAAAGAAAGATGATGATAGGTAGATAGATAGGTAGATAGGTAGATAGATAGATAGATAGATAGATAGATAGATAGATAGATAGATAGATAGAAGTATAAAATACTGACAGGTGTAGTGAGTGGTCCGAATGAAAATAGCCCCTACAGGTATATAGGGAGTGACCTTGTTGAAGGAAGTATGTCACTAGGCATAAGATTTCAGGCTTCAGATACTCAAGCCAGGCCCAGTGTCACCATCTCTTCCTGCTGCCTGCCAATCCAGATTTAGAACTGTCAAATACCTCTCCAGCACCGTGTCTGCCCGAAATGCTACACCACTTCCTGCCATGGCAATAAGAGACTAAACCTCTGAACCTGTAAGCCAACCCCAAATGTTTTCTTTCATAAGAATTTCCATGGTCATGGCATCTTCTCATGGCAACAGAAACCTTAAGACCCCAGGTTTCTATAATCTAAGTTAGAGGCCAGTTATCTGACCTCCCTTTACCGGTTTCATCAACACGCAGCAACAAGTGTATGTTCTACCTTTGCCTTTTAGCAGCAGTGAGGCTGACTTGGGCATTAACATGTCCACACCTCAATATATTTTGCCATCGTTATTGTTAGATTTTTTTTAGTAATTACAAAATGAGGATAATTACACACATCCTGACCTACATTTCAGAGTAGGGTAATTGTGAGGAATGAATAAGTTCCCTATGGGAGTGGGTCTAAAGAATGGAAATTATTCTTACTAAATTATTTGAGCTATTCAATCAAGAGAAGCAGAGAAAACAGAACACCTCATGGACAGGATAATTGCTGGAGATTCATTTCTCCTCCTCCTCCTCCTCCTCCTCCTCGTCGTCCTCCTCCTCTTCCTCTTCCTCTTCCTCTTCCTCTTCTTCTTCTTCTTCTTTCTTCTTCTTCTTTCTCTTCTTCTTCTTCTTCTTCTTCTTTTCTTCTTCTTCTTCTTCTTCTTCTTCTTCTTCTTCTTCTTCTTCTTCTTCTTCTTCTTCTTCTTCTGGTTATTTTTAAATCTTCTTCTTTTTTCTTCTCTCTTCTTCTTCTTCTCTTCTTTTTCTTCTGTCTTTCTCTTTTCTGCTCTTCTTGTTTTCTTCTTCTGCTTCGTTCTTTCTTTCTTCTTCTTCTTCTTCTTCTTCTTCTTCTTCTTCTTCTTCTTCTTCTTCTTCTGGTTATTTTTAAATTTGTTCCCAGGCTCTGGATTGTTGATGACAATGTGTGTTCAGAGCCCAGTCATAGACAGCTTGCTAAAGACTAAAGGCAGATGATCATATAAAATCTATTCCAGTCATCTATAAGATATATCTGCTTGTAATGTACAGTAATGTGCCAAGACATAAATCGAGCCCAGACACCAGCAAAAATATCAGTTCTCAAAGCCTGGGGGAAATAAAGACAAGAAGAAATTACTTCATTAGCCATCACAGGATGCCAAAACAACATGGAATGCCAGTCATTATTCCTGACGTCCTCCTCATTGGAAAAGTTTAGACTTTTGGACCCAAGAACTAAAAAAAAAGAAAAAAGAAAAAAGAATTTTAAGCTCACCCAGCAAGTTAATTGCATAATTAGAATATAACATACACCACCAGTGCATTATTGTCCTAAACACTGCCACCACATCACCAAAAAATTATTACAAAATAATTTTCTTTTATTTTGTTACAGTATAATTTTACAAAATAAGATATTTATGCATATTTTACATACAGTTTAAAATTGTTATATAAACACAAATGGAGTTTTCCAAATTCAGCAAATTTTGTAAGTGTTTTCCTATTCATGACACATCACATCTCAGAAAAATCATTTCATGCTCACACAGACACACAAAATACACACACACACACACACACACACACACACACACACATGTACGTGTGCTAGAAATAGGACACAGGAGAATGTATTTCTATTTTACATTCTACCAACAATGCGTATGAGTGTAGGGTAACTTGAATTCAGAACATGGCTTTGTCAAGAGATCACATCCAAAGACCTTCTAGATCTGTGTGATCTGGCTAGAATACAGACATGCCTTTTATCCCAGGAGATAAAGGCAAGCCGATCTCTGAGTTCAAGGCCAGCCTGCTATGGAGCAAGTTTCAGGTAAAGAAAAGTTTGAATCCAGGTGTTGTGGCACAGGCCTTTAATCCCAGCACTCAGGAGACAGAGGCAGGCAGATCTCTGAGTGCTCTTCATGCAGTTTGGTTGATTCAGTGAGTTGAGAGGCAGGGGAGTTCAGTTTGTGGAATTCAGAAGTAGTTTTACTGGGAGAGGTTTATAGAAACAAGTTGAAGAGAGAGCAAGCTAGACACAGATGAAGACAGAATGAACCAGAGAATGAGAAGAACAGATTACCAGAGTTAGTCTGAGACCAAGCAGAGCAACTCAGCCAGTGGCTGAGAGAGAAATCAGTTTGAACTCATCGGGTTGGAGAGAAGTTTGAACCAGAACAGCTGAGTTGAACCAGCCAGCCAGAGTTCAGAAAGGACTAGAAAGGGGGAGATTATTCAGCAGTGAGTCTCAGTGGCTGAAAACATTCTTGGCCTAGATTAGATTGTGTGGAGACTGAAAACTTCCAGGACTAGGCCTAATTTGCAGATGGAGGTAGTAAACCTCGGAGATGACAGTTAAATCAGGCGAATAAAAGATACCTTAACATATAAGTTTCTCTTTCTCTATTTCCTGTTGTTTTTATTTGATTTATTTTTAATTTTAGACATTTTGGTGGATGGGGTGGAAATAGACACTGTTGGTTTTAGTTTTATTTTTCTGGGACAAAGGAAACAGGGTCTTGCTTCATATAAATTTTTATTTCCTTATGTGCACTTCATGAGACATAAGCTCAGATCTTTTGTCTATATTTTAAATTTTGGAAATTTTTAATTATTTCATTTTGAAAAGAATTTATATAGTCAGCTTATACTTTTTAAAAAGAAATGTGAGGTTTTTGTTGGTTGGTTGGTTGGTTGGTTTTTGTTTTTGTTTTTTGAGACAGGGTTTCTTTGTGCAGCCTTAGCTATCCTGGACATGCTTTGTAGACCAGGCTGGCCTTGAACTCACATCGATGTCCCTGCCTCTGCCTCCCAAGTGCTGGAATTAAAAGCATACACTACTATGCCCAGCCTGAAATGTGAGTTTTTATAGTGATGACATATTTTCCTTTTCTAAGCAGTGCCAATGTGTATGTGTGTTTATCTTGTATTTATGATTATATTTAAGAAACTTTTATTCTAGCCCATAACTGAAAGATTTTTCCAGTGTAATTTTATTCCAGAAAGTTTAAAGTTTTTATATTTAGGCATGTGACCCAGTTTGAACTAATTTATGCATACCACAGAGTATAGCCTCAAATTATTTTTCCTTTTTCCTTTTTGCCTGAGAATATCCACATATCTAACATATGCTAGGAAAGTGAGTTCTTTCTACCTGTGTACCTTCTCTATAAATCAGTTGGCCACAAAAATGTTAACATCTCCCTGAACCCTATTATATTCCATAAATAAGCATAGCCTTCTTCCCTTCAACATTTTACATGTACAGCATGCATACACATGCATACACACACAAAACACACACGCACATATATATACACATACACACAAAAATGCACACATATACACATGCAAACAAACACACACACACAAAAACAAACACACACATACATTCTGGTTATACTGGTTACTTACTTTTCTATTCAAATAGCAAGTTAGATGACCTGGTAATTCCACCTTACAAGTTTCTGTACAACGCCCTCTTAGAGAATTATATTTAATTTATAGGTCATTTTGGGAACTCTAATTTTGATAACATGGACACATTAGCTTTATCTACTTATTTTTTTATTTATTTCACTAGAACAGTCTAGATTTATGCATATACAACACACTTGTTTTCTTAGATATATTTAATTATATTCTGTTTAGTGTTAGTGGGAATGGTACAATTAAATTTAAATTTCTATATAGTCTATACTTAGAAATTTGATTGATTTTCCTGTGCGAAATCTTCCTCTTGCCACTCTGTCAACTGCACGTTAGTTATGTATTAGCAGTACTTTATTGAGTCTTTCAGGCTACCTGCAAAATTGGTGTATTCTGTGAATAGAGTTGGCCTTAGTGATAGCTAACTGTTAAACACCTCTGCTCACCTTATTGTTGTAGGCAAGACTTCCAATGCATCACAGAACAGAGCAGTGGGAAAGAATAACCTAGTTTGTGATTTTAGGGGAGAGGCTGTCATCATGACTAAGCATGACAGCAAGGGTGTTTTTCCTTATCATGTGGGTAAATTTCCATCCTGCTCCTGGTTTAGTAGTAAGACGCACATACAGAAACATACACAGAGACACATGCACAAACACACACACACAACATACACACAGAAACACACACTCACACAAACAATCACACATATACACAAACATACACACATACAAACACACACAGTAGTGTATTTTTTACCTAGAAATGCACATGATGAATGTTAAACTGTCAAATGATTTTTGTCACTATTACAATAATTACAAGGGTCTCTTTTTCCTTTTTAATATGCCTATATTATAACTATTGACTTGTAATTTTCTTTCTTGCCATTTCACTTTATTTTGGTATCAAGATAATGTTCACCTTAAAAAAAACAAGCAAACAAACAAGACAATATGGCTAAAACACACAATGAAATACATTCAATATCATTGACTACCAGGATGCAAATCAAAATCAAACTTACATAGCACTTCACAACATAAAAAGAAAAACCAGAACAAAAAGGAAAGAGAGCAGATTGTGTTATAACATAGAAATAACTGTAGCTCTCATAAAGTGTTTCTACGAATGTAAAATGGTGCAGTTGTTTTAAAGAGTTTCAAAATCTTTTTAAGTTTAAAGTGAGTCATGGGATGATCATGGCATAAATATGTACTATTGCCATGTACATATCTACGAAAACTGAAGACATTCAAAGTCTTCAAAGCAACTTTACCATTTTACATTTGTTGAAACATTTTACCTCCTAGTATGTGTGGGTTTCTTTTGTGGTGGATGGAAAGTTTCTAAAACTTTGTGTAATATGTCTATTAATGTTCTGAAATAGTGAAGTGGACACTTAGGATGGGTATGTTTGTGGTCTATAGAATATAAAATAAAATTAAAACTCTTAAAAAGTGGTTCAGAATTATTCTATCTTCTTATATATTTTGAATGAGTTGTAAATTTGTTATTATTTGCTGGTTCAATGTTTAGGCATTCTATCACTGAAAGTCCTCCTGCATGCTAGGCAAGGGCCTCGCCGTTGTGCTCCATACCCAGCTCTTAGAGTTTCATTATTCTCTCTTTGTTTTTTGTTTTTGTTTTTGTTTTTGTTTTTGTTTTGTTTTGCTTCTATGAGATAGAGTCTCATTAAGCATCTCAGGCTGACTTTGAACTTGCCAGGCAGCCTAAGGTGGCCTAAAATTCATCAACCACCTCCCTTGGCCTTTCAAGAGTTGTAATTATAGGCAGGCACCATCATGCATGAAGTTTGCAAGTAATGTTTAATTTCTTAACAGACAGAGAACTACTTGTTTTCTATTTATTTTTCTTTCTTCTCCTCTTTTTCTCCTTCTCTTCTTCTTCTGCTTCTTCTTCTTCTGTTTCTTCTTCTTCTTCTTCTTCTTCTTTTCTTCTTCTTCTTCTTCTTCTTCTTCTTCTTCTTCTTCTTCGTGTGTGTGTGTGTGTGTGTGTGTGTGTGTGTGTGTGTGTGTGTGTGTATGTGTATGTACGGGAGCATGCACTCACACACATCACATGTGTAGGCTACAGTTTTTCAGAAACCTAATTTATTTAGAGTTCTTGAAACACTTCTACCTCCCTTGCAGCCCACTGTCCAGAGGTAGGAAAGAATGAAGGTTAATGGGGGAGAGGAAGTGGACCATTTTAGACATAGATCCTTGGGCCGGTTCCATTCTGTGTTGTCAGAATATCAGCTGTCCAGTCCAATAGCAAACACCAAACAGCAGCACAAATCAGTAGAGTTGGCATAATACAGAGGAAACAGCAAGGCTCTGCTGAGTTGTCATGAGTCAGCAGAAGCAGACAGATTCAGCTGAAGTACTACGAGAAGTTTTCTGGAACATTTCTCACTATGAAGCAAAGCCCAGCAAAGAACAGCAAACCTTAGAAAGGCATAGTGATGCAAAGGCATTGTCTCACTCTCTGTGTGCTTCCATTTATATTATCTCTAGACATCATGAGCCTTCTCATGTGTCTGTTTTCAGTAAAACATCACATGCCCTCTCACAAGACAGCTTCCAGCAAAACATCATGTTCCCTCTCCCAGGTTTGTTTTTGACTGAGGATGAACTAAAGACATTTCCACATGCCACATTTGGGATCAAAACAAAAAAACACATGAAAGAAAAACATTCACTACTTGTATGTGTATGCCTGTGTATGTAGGGTCATACGTGTATGGGGTTATATGCATTATGGATTCAGACGCCAACCTCTGGAATCATCATCAGGGCATGTCCACCTTGTCATTGGCCTAGAGCTCACCAAATTTCTAGGCTGATGGGCTAATGACTCTCAAGGATCTTCCTCCCTTATGATGGAATTATAGTTTTACCACCATGCCCCTCTATGTGGTTTCAGAAGATCAAAGATATCCTCACCCTAAGCTATTTTTCCGGCCAGTCTATTGCTTCTTCAATGATCCTTACTTATTTTTGCTTCAAGGACAATGCCTATTTCATCTAAGTTAAGTTCTGCTATTAGTACCTTAGTTCCTCATCTTCAATTTCCCTTCTCTCTCTCTCTCTCTCTCTCTCTCTCTCTCTCTCTCTCTCTCTCTCTCTCTCTCTCTCTCCTTCCTCCCCTT
The DNA here is from genome assembly GCF_903995435.1 of Acomys russatus. Lineage (NCBI taxonomy): Eukaryota > Metazoa > Chordata > Mammalia > Rodentia > Muridae > Acomys > Acomys russatus. Next base: position 31,989,981 of record NC_067156.1, on the reverse strand, counting down.
TCCCTCTCCTTTTCTCTCCCCTTCTCCTCCCCTACCTGTTTCCATCTCTCATCTTAAAATATTCATCTGTCAGTTTTAGGGATATTTTCAAATCAGATTCTGATTCATTGACTGTTTGGTTTGGTTTGGTTTGGTTCTTTTTGAGACAATGTTTCTCTGTGAAACCTTGGCTGTCCTGGACTCACTTTGTAGCCCAGCCTGGCCTCAAACTCACATTGATCCACCTGCCTCTGTCTCCCAAGTACTAGGATTAAAGGTGTGCACCACCACGCCTGCCATGACTGGCTGTTTTTCTAGTCTAAATTTAATGGATGTATGTTCTTTCTCACATAGATCTCTTATACAATCACAGGTGATAGTTAACCAACAAACTTGGGAGCTAGGAATAGAACTAGGGTGCTCACATGAGCTCTACACCCTCTTAACAGAAGATCCAACTCCCCAGTCCTTATGTTCCCTTTCATTATTATTTTAACTATTTTATTTATTTTCAGCTTAATTCATTTTTCCCTGTAGTTGCTTAAGACAGAAGATCTTTGCTTTTGCACACTGATATTGGAAATATTTAATACCACAAATTTATCTCTGTGCACTGGTTTTACTGTCATCCAGAGGTTTTCATTGGGCATTTCACTATCCCATATACAACGTCTTTCAGTGTGTATTGATACTTCTTTGTTATATAGAACTTTAAAATTTTATTTCCAAGTATTTTGAGACCTTCTATATAAGTGATAATTTGATTTCTATTTTGTTTGATTCCATGATAGGAAGAAAATTCACTTTTTATTACATCACCTAGGATACATTTTTTTTACCATGTCCATTTCATGATTCAATGAAGTCTGTCTTAATTAGTGTTTCCTTTCCACATGTCAAGGTGTATATATCACTATGTTGGATTTTTAAAAGATTTATATTTATTAAATTTTAATCAGATGTGTGCAGAAGTGCAAGTGCCCCTGAAATTATGAGCCATCTGACATAAGGCTGAGAAGACCTCTAGAAGAGTGTTGTATAACTCTTAGCTTTTGAGCCTTCTCTCCAGCTCCTTAAATATTAATTAGTTCAGTGTATTTAGTTATGGTATGGCTGCCTACATAATCCAAAATTGTACTTTTCATAATTTCATTTATCTACCTAGAGTTAATTTAAAAATATTCATAAACATTTCCAGAAATTGACACTTTAAAAATTATTTAAAATGTATTCAGCTGGATGTGGTGGCTCAGGCCTTCAATCTCTGCACTCAGGAGGCAGATGCAGGCAAATTTCTGTGACTTTTAAGCCAGCCTGGTCTACAAAGAGAGTCCAGGACAACCAAAGCTACACAGAGAAACCCTATCTCAAAAACCAAACAAAAAAAAGCAAAACAAAAATAAATTCTTCTTTCATGCAATACATCCCAAGCACAATTTCCCCTTCCTCCACTCTTCCCAGCTCCCTCCACGCTTTCCTCTCCTTTAGTTAAACTCCTCCTCCATTTCCTTTTTAGAAAAGAGCAGTTCCCAAGAGATGACAGCCAAACAGAATAAACAAGATACAAGAGAACAGGGCATGGTGGCTCACGCCTTTAATCCCAGGACTCAGGAGGCAGAAGCACATGGATCTCTGTGAGTTTGAGGCCAACCTGGTCTACAAAGCAAGCCCAGGACAGCCAAGGCTACACAGAGAAACTCTGTCTCAAAAAACTAAAAACAAACAAACAAACGAAGCAAGATACAAGAGCAAAAGTCTTCATATAGATAGAGGCTGGACAAGGCAGCCCAATAGGAGGAAAAGAGTCCCAAAAGAAGGCCAGAAAGTCAGAGACACACCTGTGCCACCCATTGGTCACTTGAGAACTGTCTGTATTATCAGATCAACTACCACTTGGTCACAGCACTGCTGTTTACTTAGTAATGATCCAGAGGGTAAGAGAATCACACTGTCACCAGCTGAGCTGCAGAGAAACTATCTTTAAGTGTGAAGTCTTGATAAGGAAACTGTATGCTGAGATAATTATATTGCATTGACATTATCGTGTATGTTGTTAGAGCTTGTCTATATCATTAGGTATCGGTGTGACTCTCTTACTGTGTCTGATTTGTAAATTAAACTTTATCACAGATATGTAAGTATATTAAAACATTATATATAGGATGTGGTACTGTCTGCAGTTTTGGATATACACGAGGGCCATGCAAACCATGAAGAAAGAGGACTGTTCTATCAACTCCTCAATATTCTTCTTGACATTACATTGTTCTATGAATCACTAGGAAGCCTGAGTTGTCATTATCTGTCATAGGTTTTGTTAATCTGTTGCCATTTGAATAAACCCATCACATAATGTTTTCTTGGCTAATTAACCCCTTGTAGTTTTGTTATGCCTCCATATCTTAGAATACTACTTGTTCTGACTACCATGTGTCTTGATATTAACATAAATGATACAGACTCCTTTTGATTAGTGTTTGATGCTACATCTTTTTGTATTTTAAAAAAATTGTTAACCATTTACATATTGGAGGTGTGTGTGTGTGTATGTGTGTGTGTGTGTGTGTGTGTGTGTGTGTGTGTGTTCTTGGCATAGGCCATATGGAGGTCTAAAGATATCATATGAGAGTTATCCTATTGTTATATGATGTGGCTACTGGGGATTGAACTTAGGTCATTATTTTTGGTGCTAAGTTCCCTTACCTACTTAACTATCTTATTGACTTTCTTATTTCTACTTAATGTAATTATTAATATGTTTTCACAACCTTTTTGTCTACTTTTATATTCTTTATATTCAACATTTTTATAATGATAATTGGATGTTCTTGTTTTATATATTTAAGTAAATAGCTATTTTATGTAATTAATCTGGGCAAATATATGTACATATATATCTGTACATATACGTGGAAAGAGTAAAGAAAGAAACAGGATGAGAAAGAGAGAGATAGAGAGACAGAGACAGACAGAGATAGCGAGAGGGCAAGTGGAGAGGAGACTAAGGAGGTAGCTTTCTGACAGAATTATTTATTGTGCCTGATGTCCTGAGTTCAATTCTTAGAAAGATGGGGGATACATGTGCATGCACATCCACCTCTCTCTTGCTCTACATCAAGTAAGGCATGACAAAGTACATCTTCTGGGATGTCACCTCTTCCCTCAGCTGTGTTTTAGATAGTTGCAAGGCAAACACCACTGAGAATCTAACCACTTTATCTATTTACACTCAATCCTTTGGCTCAAGCCTTGAATCTCATTCCCAATGAATGTCTGAAACCAGCTTTGGATTCAGTTGTTTTTATTCCTTCATTTAACAGGGCCCCGCTGGACACTCAATATACTTATTAAACACCCTTAACTTGCCAGTCATTGCTAGGCATTTAAGGCAAAGGATATTCAGGTTAAATAAATAAATCACAGCTCATTCTCGTGGCACCTGTAGTTTCATTGGTGTGGGACTGCTATATAAACAATAACTTATGATTCAGTCCAATGCATGCTATCATAAAGGTGTGCTCAAAGTGAGCTGGCAGAAGAAAGGATTGATTTGTTATGGATTAGATCAGTGATGTGATCATGGTTTCTTTATGAAGGATGCAATATTCAAACAATGGGTTGGTGGGAGCTGGTTATTCTAAGTAGAATATACAGAATGATGACTGTGCAAAGCCCCATTGGGGAGGTGCTTCTGGTAAGATAACAGAGGGAGTGACATGGATAGAAATGGCCAAAGAGTTATGATGCATAATCAGAAAGCAGTGAAGGGTTATAGTATTTATGAGAAACACACAATGCCAAGGTCTTTGTAGCATAATCTCAGTTATACCTATAAAATTTGTATGAAGATGACATCCTAATTACCTTCACACTATGATTGGAGACACAAGGCAAGAGGACATAAGCAATTTGCCAAATAAAATCTCAGGAATTCAGAGAATGCTAAGTGATTTATTTAGTAAGTAGGGTACAGACACCACCCCAGCCCATGAACTGCATGTAAACAAACAGTGTGCGCAATCCAGTACATGCCAGGCAAAGTCTCCTTGTGACAAAGTCACAAAGTGATCAGCGGCCATCTGACCTGTGCCTTAGGAATTTTTCCACTATATTCCTGAGAGGAAGCCTCAAACAGCAAATGTGGATGAAACATGGGAAATCTTATCTGTTTGAAGTAAGGAGCCACAGAAAGCATTAGGTGAGGAAGATGACAGAGGGTTTAACATCATTATTGTTTTAAGATGGAACCAATGTGAAGGGTAACCTGGAATGGGGACTGTCACAAAACAGAGCTTAGGTTGCTCTCTCCATGCACCAAAGTCCCGGACTTAACAATTTCAGTGCAGGTAGGAGAAGCACATTCTAATGATATTTAAAAAGGTAATCTACAAAACTTTGTTGAGAAAATTGGTTCTTTGGTAATAAAGAGCTAAAGAAAAGATGCATTTCAGAGTAGGGTAGGGTGGATGACAGTGGGCTTTTAAAAATTCTGTCTAGAAAGCATGGCAGAGTACTGGTGACTGGTTAGTACTAGCTAGAGTTTTAACATTTAGTGGACTTTTTTTCCCTCTGTAGAAGCTGCCACCCTCCTTCTCTCTCCCCCTTCCAACACCCCACTTTTCTTTCACACCATTATCTCTTCCTAACATGCACAGTAATAGAAACAAATTCTAGAACCCAGTAAGCTTGCTTCAATTGTCATTTCCAGCATGATCATGTGAGATGTTGAGAGTTAATTCCTAGAATCAGGCTCTGCTCTCCCAAGAGCCTCTGCCTGTGTGTGCTTTATTCCCCCTGCCTAAAGTGCCATCTCTATACATTGCTTGCATAGCTAACACCCATATAATTACCTTTCAAGAGCCAAATGACCCTCCATGACCCTTGGCACCCTGCTGCCATACTGTAGGAACCTGCACAGCTTCATTGGCATCTAATTCTCCTATAGCTACTGGAGCTACTTAGTTACAAATTTGTTTCCTTGAACAAGATAGGATTCAAGTTATGTATTTTTCCAATGCCAAGCAGAATACATGGCAAATTGTACAAGCTCAAAAATTAACACTGAGTAAATAACTAACAAATAAATCTATGTCATTATAATTGGCTGAGTGACAAACCTTAGACGGAAAGGTCTTACAGTGACAGAGTACTGCCGCTCCTCAGCAGCTGAGATTGGAGCCCCACCTAAACTATAAACATTCCTTCCAGGGCAGCTCCGAAACCTCAGCTGAGATGGAGCTGTAATGCAAGGGGGTCTTTATGACATGTGAGGAGGAATTCAGAGGCAAATATATTCCAGGTAGGATTCTCTTTGGGAATACTTAGAGAAAACCACACCCTAGTTCTTCCATTAAAGAGCATGTGGTTCTCAACCTTTTAATGCTGTGGCCCTTTAATACAGTTCCTTGTGATGTGGTGATGCCCAAACATAAAATTAGTTTGGTTGCTACTTCATAACTGTCATTTTGGTAATGTTTTGAGTTTTATTGTAAATATTCTTGTTTTCCAGTGGTCTTAGGCAACCCCAGGGAAAGGGTCAAGGCGTTGAATGACCCATAGGTTGAGAACGATGGGTACTGTGCAGGATTTGGGCTGCTCCTACACTATTAATTTTTATATACTATTCTTGTATTGTGTACTTGACTCTTTTTGGTCTTCTATGTAACTCCATGATATGAATTTTTATGTATGAAAATATTTATGAGGGCATAAGGAAGCTTAGTTACTAGATTCAACAAATAAGCAGTATAGGATCTCCCTATTAAAGCGCTGGATAAAAGAATAAAATCCGTTTTAGCTCAAACAATAAGTAGTTTTAATATAGCTGCATTATATGAAATATCTGAGATACACTTCCAATTGTTCATTTGACTTTTGAGAGTGATTAGCTATAATGTGTTTGATCCTCGAGCTTTATTTCCTGTTCACCTTCTGCCAGGAATTAAGAATGCAGTATGGGCACTGCACATCCTACGCACTAAAATGAGATCAAGCAAACATGGGTACAGAATACCAACACTTCCTTCAGAAGTCAATAAGAAGTGAAGAGGTTAATGCAAAGAACAGAGCAGATGCATATGAATTAGTAACGTATTCTGGGTACCACAGCTAGCATCATTTGATCCAGGCACCTTACCAGAACAGCTCAGTGGGTGCTGGTGCAAAACAATATCATAGTTATTAGCAGATTCTTTGGGTCCAATAATCTATTCTGTTTCAGATAGGACTTATAATTTTGGACAAACTACCTAATTTTTCTAAACTTGTATTTCATTGTATAAAATGAAGATAATAATGGAGGCTTCAAATGTGTTTTATCTAATTTATCATGTGGCCAGGGTGTTCTATTAGTAATCATAGCCTTAGTCTCAATTTTTCTTGCATGATTAGGTGTCATTTCTTTCCTGTGTCAACCCAAGTTCACAGGATGGGAAGGGTAGGATTATATTATATGAAGTATAACAAAAGGGAAGGGACAACGGAAGAGAAGAAAGAAGGATGGAGAGGGAAGGGGAAGGGAGGGGAAGAAAGCAGAAGGGAAGGAAGGGAAGACAAGAATAAGCTTCATGTTTATTTTCCCTTAGTGTGTACAAGGCATTGTCTATAGGCAGCCCCCAAAATGTAATTATTTTTATTTTTCTCACACTGAACCCAAGGTGCAGAGAAATTGTGGAATATTTCAATGTTCGTAGGAGCTCAAGCCTACTTCTTCCGTTTGTATACTTCCTAACCAAGTGAGAGACATGTTCTAGAAAAATATTCTCTGCTTCCTTTTGCCAGCTTGGGTAAAACCCTCCTTCATTTTCTTCTTATCTAAGTAAAGTTCATTTGCTTATGCCTGTAGATGACAAGGCACAACTGACTAGCTGCGATTAGCCTGGCATGCATAAAAGGTTTCTTACAGCTTGTCAGGCACTTCATCATTGCTATTTAATACATTATGGAGACATAGGCCAGAAAACATTATGTCCTGATTTCACAGATAAAGCAGCTGAAGTTCAGAGTTATACAGTCATTTTTATCCAGATACTGGCTGACAGAGCTACCTGAGACATCCAGATTAGCTTTCTCCTCTCAAAAATTTTCATTCCTTTATTTATTTATTAAATATTCATTAGTTATCTTCTATATGCACACATGGTTCTAGGAATATAATACCTACAACAGTGCCATTTTCTTTCTACCCAACCAAAGAAGGCAGTTCTCTCAGAGTTTTGCCTCTTCCATCTCATTGATCTCCCAAGAATCCAGCAGTCATAAATTATACTGTCCACAGCATTGACTTGCCTATTGTGGGTTAGAAAAACATGCCCTTCTGGGATGGTATCACATCTTATTTTTTCCCAGCAAACCTAGCCACATGCCAAATCCATGACACGGTTCATAGAGATCACTGGAATATCTTTCCCCACTGACCCACAATATCAGCACAGTACTCTACTATAAGTAGTGTACCAGGTGGCATAAGAGGCTTCCTGATGGGAGAAACTGTCTGCAGACCACCCTTAAGGATAGTCAATGCCAGGTCTTTGTGAGAGTAATGGATTGAAAGACCTTGACAGTATGTATTTTATTGATAATTTTATTTTGTAGATGGATAAGTATAAAAAGGCAGAATATAGATGATAGGTAGATAGATAGATAGATAGATAGATAGATAGATAGATAGATAGATAAATGATATATTCACAGAACAAAGAAAGAGATCAATTAAAGTTATTTACTCTTGCACAATAAATTAAGGGTTCTGAGGACAGTTAATGAAGGAAGAAAATCCAGGTGAAGTAAGGTACCATGCATATCATAACAATTACACAGAATGTAGTCTTTGGACCAAAGCCTGAGGAGTAAATTGCAATGTTACAGGGAGAGACGATGGGGAAGTTATCCCAGCAGTAAGAAAGAGTATGAGTAGGGAAAAAAAGCACATGATATGAGAGGGAATGCCCACTTGTGATTGAGAAGTCAGCTCCAAGCATGGAGACAGAATGCAGTACACAGGTGGGTGAGAACACATTGTTAATATGATAGTTTGCTTGTTCCTTTCCTGTGAGTAGTAATTCTACCTAATGCCTGCTGATTGACACTTGCATTGAAACTTGACCTCAAGGATGCACTTCAGAGCTGTGGATAGGTACATGTTACGGGAAAAAAAAACAAGCATTTTCTTTTCCCTATCTGAAAATCTTTTTTTTTTTTTTTTTTTAGTGTATATCCTGGGAAAATTTATAAAAAAAAAAAAAAAAAAAAAAAACTTAGGTAGCCACAGAAGTTTGTGTTTATTTCTGTGTCTTTTACCATATGTACATTTTTGTGCCAGCAGGAGGCTGAGTTTATCAGCTCCACAGTATAACTTGAAATCAGATATTGTGATACTTCTGCAATATTTATTCTGCTTAAGAGAAGCTACTTATAATTGATAGCTGGTGGGAATGAGAAAGTCAGTCAGTTTTCTTTGGTGCCGTAACAGTAGGCATTTCAACCACACTCCAGGGCAAGCACCCTTGCCCAGAAGCAGTCAGAATTCTTCTTTCTATCTATTCAAGAAAGAGAAAGGAACATAACACTGCATAGGTAGGGAGGTGGGGCAAGATATGGAAGACATTGGGCTCAGGGAAAATAATATGATTAAAATATATCATACGAAATGCTTAAAGAACAACAAAAACCCTATTATTTAAAATAAACAATATAGTCAAGTGTTTTGTCTATGCATAGTCTTTTCTGTTTCTGAATAATTTTTTTTTTTGCATTTTTTCTAGTTCTGTGAGGAAAATCCTTACGGCTGCGAATGAAATTGCATTGTATCTGGTGCTGACAAAACCAGGTATCTACAAACTTAGATCCACATCTCTCACCTTATACAGGCAGTCCACACAATGTCAGATACATTTTACCAGGTGCACCTCAGAGATGACATTTATATCCAGAATACATAAAGAATAGCAAACACGAAACACACAGACAAAACAAAAAAACAAAACAAAACAAAAAAAAAAAAACGTTGTCTAATACACGGGCTGATGAACAGAGAGCCCTGAGAAGATGAAACACGGAAGTCCATGACTGTATATTTTAAATATTCAACGTCCTCAACCACAAGGCAGATACAAATGAAGACCACTTTGATACTCCATCTCACCACAACCAGTTTGGCTATGACCGTGACAAGGAATGACAACAAGGACCTGATAAAATTGTGGAGAAAGAGGAATCTTTATGCATTGTTGGTGGAGTGTAAACTAATGCAGCCAATAGGGAGAGTCCTTCCAAAAAAAAAAATGAGTAGAAATACCATAAGGCTTAGCTGTACTATTCTTGAGCATATGTTCAAAAGACTACATGTGCTACCACAGAGGTATCAAACCTTCATGTTTACTGCTGCACTATTCACGATATCTAGGAAATGGATGTCCATCAACAGGAGCCTGTGTAATTAAAATGTGTCATATATATATGTATACATATGTATACATATATATGAATATATACATATATGCATAATTCTCACCTGCTAAGAAAAATAAACTTGTAAAGTTTCTGTTATGTGGAAAAAGCTGGAGAATATTATGTTAATAAAGTGCTATAGTCTCAGAAAGACAATAATCATATGTTCTGCCTCATAAGCAAATCCTTACTTTGAGTGCTGACATAATTGTAAGTGAGGAGATATGAAGGTGGTATAAACTACAAAATTAGATAGGCAGCCCTAACAGGGAAACAAGAAGTAGAAGTAAGGAGAAAATGGGAGTAAAGGCACAAGGCCACGTGTTACTTGAAAAATAGTAGGAGCTAATTAGGGGTGGAACAAGGGAGAATAGGAGGGGCTAGACAAGTGGGAGAAAGAACCAACAAATGAAGCCCAATTCCTTGAAACCTTATGAACAAAAATTAAAAAGAAAGAAATTTATTTTGAAAGACAGGGCAGAGCTCATTGGTAGAGATCCCCGAGCAAGCTGAGCAGACGTCTTGTGCAACAGTTTAAATTCCATGTCAGGTGATGTCACCACAACTGTCCTATAAATGGAGCACAGCTGCAGGTGCATCTAAGCAACCTATCCTCACAATACCCAGGACAGCAGGAATGGCAGTCTCAGTTCTTCGACTGACGCTTGTCCTGGGACTATGTGCCCTAATCCTGATGTGCCAGGCAGGTAAGTGTTTCTGATCACAGCCCAGCAACTTTACCATAGTTAGCAGTGATGAGTGGAAGCTGGCGCTGATCCAGACCAAAAAAGGGAGGGGCCTTTTGGCATCACAGAAAGAACGCTGGACTGGGAAATTGGAAACACATCTAATACAAAAAGCCGTTTTATTAAGCTTAATTATTTTTCTATCCTCCATCCTCAGTAAATGCATGGTGTTTGGAAAGGGTTCTTTCTTATATTCTTAAATGATAAGGTGGGATGGCACTATTATAACTTCCTTGAGAAATATCTATGGGGTGTTTTTGATGATTATAACTAATAATATTTAATGGTGATAAAGACATAATTTTCAATAAAACTCCATACTCATTTGCATCACTAAAGAAAAAATGCAAATTAAAGCATATTTAATACCTCTGGATCTCAAATAAATTATGCTTTTTAACATTAATTGTTAACAGTCTCACAAATTTATCATGAAAATTAAATAGAAAGGAAAATGGTTTCCAGTAGTGTCTGGTTGATAATCATCAGTAAATAAATATTAAATCCTATTGTAAGCATGTATAATTATTATTTAAGTTTGAGGACAACTTTATTAGAGTTTAAAAGAAAAACACCCCAGGCAGTCTGTATGTATCAGCAGCTGCTTTGTCAAGGAAAAGTAAGTAATGGTATTTGAGTCACCAGTATGGGGATCAGAACGTGGTGCCAGCAGATACCTGGCAGGGAGGGGACAACCTGGCAGACTCACCAGAGTGCCTGGCTGAAATCTGATAAGTTGCTATGCTTTGGGTAGGAATTCTGAGAGAAAAAAGTACAGTGTCTCATTGAAATGATAATTATTCCACCTATCTCTTTGGCATGGCTTAAGATGAGTTCCTCTTTGCTGGGTGACTGACCTGGCACAAAGGGTATTTTAGAGCTCCTCCCTGCCAGATAGCTATTCTCTTCACCAAAATGTGTCTTACACCCTAGACCTTTATTGTTTTATTGCCGTAACACTCCCCATTGATGGTAAAATAGTTTAGGAACCATATCAGGGATCAGAGATCCCCTAAACACTTCTGGCATCTTTGGTCTCTGGCAAAGACAAGGTTGCTAAGAGATCCAAATACATTTCCTGCTTTTAGCATTGAAAGAAGTGAATGTGTCTGTGTTCTTTTACCCTAAACTGCTTAGCCAGTTTTTACCTCCTGATCTCATTATTCACCCTTCAGAAAATATAACTCTAAATGCCCTTATGGAAGTATGGCAGTGACCAGTCTGGCTTCTTGTAGATCAAAAGGGTTGTTGGGCATGGCAGGTGGGGTACCACTTTAGTGGGTCTATCTAAAGTACCTCAAACAAGCATTGATAATTTTGTAAAAGCCATGTTTAGAAAGGAAAGGAAGTCCTTGACTATTGCCTGAAAGAGGTGTGATAAAGGAGTAAAGACAAGAGCTTTAGCATTGCAAGCCCTAGACAAAGAATCAGGAGAAGCCAAAATACAGGGTAATTTTAAAATATCAAAGTAAAAGCCCATTCTAATATCTTGATGAGCACACAAGAGCATTCATTAGTCTTGGTCCTGTTTTAATTTTTTCTTTTGGCCTCCAGATTGGACTCAAGAGCAATGAGCTCAGGATATGCTTTCAGCTGCTTCCATAGTTGTTGGAGTGGCTAGAAGCACCGTGTGAAGTCAGATGGCTTCTAGAGTGGGAGAGACAAAGAAAAAACTTAGTTATCATACAATTTTTTTATTGAAGACAACAGTAGCTCCATATCTCTTAGCTGCAAGTATACAGTGCAGTGTTAGACTGAACCAACATCCTAGTGTCCTTCACCTTGGGGAGCAATTTTTGTCAGGAATAAAAGCATCAATGAGAAACAGCTGCCTAGGCACTTAAGCTTAATGTCTGTGAGTATGATTCTTGGACAGTTAACCAATATGTATCCTAACCTTTGGCTGTACTTTGCCATCAGGTGTTTAAAACCATGCAGGTTCCCAAAACTAATCTCTTTATTGTTGTTGTTGTTGTTGTTGTTGTTGTTGTTGTTGTTGTCAAGGCCAGTTGAGATTCTGGTTTTCAGTGGTCTCCTAGCTCCTCTGGCCTTCCTTTAACCTTATTTCCCATCTTCTGAAAAAAGGTCAAAGGCCTTGCTTGACCAGGGCTTTACTTGAAAGCACTAAGAAATCTTTTCCTCCATGTTAATCCTCCTGTTTGTAGAAGAAACAGTGGTTATGCCCCATTCAGTGTGGTCTCCATGGTCTCCCTGAGCAAGAGGACAGGCAACTACTCAGCAGAGCTATAGGATATGTCCAAGAGATGCCTCTGGGACCTAGTTGACTTTGGAGGGCAAAATATTGTTGCCGTAAACTCCTCTGTCCAAGCTGGGCATGGTGGTACACACCTGTAATCCCAGCACTCAGGGATGCAGAGACAGGCAGATCTCTTGAGTTTGAGGCCAGCCTGGTCTACAAGTCCAGGACACCTAAGGCTACACAAAGAAACCCTTTCTTGAAAAAAAATCCTCTGTCCATATTATTATAGTACTCTATGATGGACCATTGAATACTCAGAAAGTCAGTTACTCCAGTTTGGCATTTTTAACTACTATGTAATGTTTAGATAAAACTTAACAAAAATGTAACATTTATATAAATCTTAATTAGACACATGTTTTTGTTCTTTTTACATAGTATTTTTAAATAATACCAAGAAACCAGATTAAAAAGAGAACTGCATTGATTGAAATAAACATTTGACATCAACATATTCAAATTTGACCTGTGTGCGTGTGTGTGTGTGTGTGTGTGTGTGTGTGTGTGTGTGTGTGTGCATGCACATGTGTTTTAAGTCTTATCCTTTACATACCTTATATAATTTACCCAGACTTCTACAACTTACTTAGTCTTTCTGATTTTCCTTCCAATTCTGTATTCATGTATAATTTTAATAACTCTAATAAGAATTCTACTAAATAAATATACCATTGTCTCATTTTCCTTCATTCCTGCAGATTAGTAAAGTAAACTTACAGAGGGAAAATGTTTTTAGCATAGGCACAAGTGAAAGTGTCTCTGGTTGTGAAATCTAAGCTTCGGGGTTCTTCGCCTTCCACCTAAGCATGTGATTCTTTTGTATTCCATGCAAGCACACATGTGGCTGCAAGCAGCATGCAGCAGTCTCATTTAGGAATTCATCATTTTGTCTGCAGAAGACTGTGATTCTTTTACTTGTCTCTGTTCAGGGTGATTCGGAAAGCAAAATGTATAACCACTTAGCAAGAGGCCCCTTTGAGTGTAAGCTAGCAGAACTCACAGCCCCAGGTCAACAATGACACCATCAATACAAAACTCAAATGAATAATGCAAAAATAATTATGGTAGAGGGAGTCTCAGGGATGCCTGTGTCAACTCCTCTAAAGTCATCAATACAGTGGTGTGAAGGCTAAGATTTACCTTCTACAAACAATTTTCTGTTCTAATAAACTCTGAAACTAGCTAAACAAGTCCAGTTTTATGTGTTAATTTCCTCACCTATAAAATTTCATAATTATTGAGCATGCTTTTATAATCACTTTGTAAAATGTAGAAATCTATATAAATAAAAATGTTGTGCTTGTTCAAAATTTTATAATCACATTAAATTAAGAAATTCAGTGAAATACTTAATGTTAAAAAGGCTACTCTATTATATTTTAATAGAGAAAATATTTAATTATGGACCTCGATAAGTTGATATTTCTGGATAGTCCAATCACATTTTAAAGTGTCATAATTTTATAAACTGCTAGAGGAAATAGAGTTACTATCGCTCTGTGGCTGTTATTGATAATAATTCTAATAGTGTCATAGATCAGCTTATCCTGGGTCTGGTTCTGTGGTAAGTGGTACATACACTACGGTTATATATATATATATATATATATACACACACACGCGCGCGCGCACATACATATACATGACATACAGGAACAATAATATATAAAATATAATGAAGAAACTAAAAGACAGTGCTTAAGTATGATTTATAAAGGTATATGACATATTTACAGGTATATTTACAAAGGTAAATGAAAGTACAATCATTTTGTAGGGCCTTAAACCATGTGACACACCACACTTAATACCAATGAACGTGTATATGGCCCAAAGACTGAGACTAATTGCCAATTTCCCATACTCTAATCCCCAGCTCCTCCATATTGAAATGCTAGTATTTAGTATTATATTTAAAGTGAGGAAAACTGTTCTGTATTGCAAACAAGGGCTCTACTTTACACTTGACTGGTGTCCTGGGAGAGCCATTCTATGGAGGTATGGCAATACAACATGAAGACCATGCTCCCTGGAGTTGGATGGTATTCAGTCTCATGCACTGGCTCCATTTCATCTGAATTGCTTGTTTCCAAGAGCATCTCTGTTCTCCTGTGGAAACTGACTCCATCACTAAGTGGGATAAGGGTACAGGTCTGTGAGGATTCACTAGCCCAGAAATGCATGGATAGAGTTCTGTGAGGATGCACTATTCCAGCAATGCATGGATACAGGTCTGTGAGGAGGCACTAGTTCAGGATTGCATGGGTACAGGTCTGTGAGGAGGCACTAGCCCAGCACATGGCAGGTACTCCACAAAAGGAATCTGCTGCTTCTTCTCAGTGAAAATAAACTGATTATCGGCACTTTGGTCACACAGACATGTATGTGAGAGTCACTGTCTTTAGTTTAAGTCTTAAGTGAAAAGGCTCAGTATGTATTTCAGTCTGTGCAAAACCAAGCTAAAATGTGTTCTAAATGAAAAACTCAAATGCTGGAAGAGTGTCTCTTTTGGGAAGTCCAAAAGAGGTGTGACTACACTCCCTTCAAATAAGGCTAGGAAGGAGAGTGTGAAGGAGTTGAGAGTTCATGAGTTTGTGTATCTTAAAGATCATATTTACAGAAATGATGCTTAGTGTTGATTTTAAATTACATAAACTTCTAGAGTCAGCAAGATAGATTCTTCAATTGTTAAACAAAAGAAATCACATTAATTGTGATATTTTCTAAAATTCATTTTTTCTAGCACTTATGTGTATCTCAATAAAAATTAAAAGTGATTTTCTCATAAATCTGAATTTTCAAATAAGCAATACATTATTGTTAATATAATTCCATTCTACATATCACATTTACCACTCTTATCCTAAAAATAATAATCTTCATGTTTAACTGAAATTGAACAAGGGCATCCAATATTTTTGTGTATTCTGGCCACACTACAGCTTTGTTAATAAGATGAGAAGAAAAAAAAATTTTTAAAGGTCCTACATCATTCTATCATCAGGAATCAGAGAGAAGGTAGCACACTGTAGTTTATGACTCTCTTCGAGGCCTTTTTATCTCATGAAAATGAAAATCATTAACACCCAAGGGACACACATGTGTCATGCATCATGGCTGATGATGGATCAGGTGTATGAGTCCTACAGTCACCATGCTGTTTTCTCTTGCCTTTGCACACCCTTCTGGTCCCCAAACATTACAAGTTTCTCTATATAATAAGCTAAAAATTACATATCTTAATGCATCACCCAGGGATAAAAATGACACAGACTTTGTAAAATCATCGTTCATAAAATTAATAAGTGATATAAAACAACAGAAATTATTTATCATTTATCTTCTGTTCACTAAAAAAATTTTCAAGTTGTAGGCTGTTTCTTGGTTTTGTTTAGTTTTCTGCAAAGAGCACAGTTTATCACAGAGTACTGTAAAAAAAATCTAGATTTTTATATTAGACAAACACAGCCTTGGATTACATTTATAGCATAACCTTGTCTTAGAAATAGCTTTAAAATCTCTGTCCAGATGGGTGTGATGGTACACTCCTGTAATCCTAGCGCTCCGGAGGCAGAGGCAGGCAGATCTCTGTGAGTTTGAAGCCAGCGTGGTCTATAAAGTGAGTCTAGGACAGCCAAGATAACACAAAGAAATTCCGCCTCGAAAAAATAAAAAAATAAAAATCTCTGTCCAACTCCATTTCTTCAATTGGCTTAGTAATTTTCTTACCTCATAGAATTGTAAAGAAAAATGACACAATATCTTCCATATTTCTATTATCATTGATGTGAAAATAGTGGCGTCCTATATTACATGAAACATCTAGGTTTTCTGTATCTCAAGTGTAGCACCGGCATTAACTATCTCCTTAACTGTAATGACTAGTTGTACCTGTAGATAAGAATGGCTCTCCATCCTCACCAGAGAAGCCTCTACTTAGAGTAGATAGCAATTAACACAGAGACACACCCCCTCTCACTAGTCAACCTACAGATAACAAAAGACTGTGGAGTGTTCAACACAAAAATTGGACGTTCATATCACACCATTCTTCCCCAAGGTTCAGGGACCATCACGGAAGTGGAGATGGAAAGATTTTAAGAGCCAGAAGTGGTTGATAACATCAAGAAAACATTGTTTTCCAGACCAGACAGACCAGAGCAGAGACACCTACAAACTCACAACAATTGTGACAGCATGCACAAGATGTTTACAAGTGAAGAAAAGTAGGATGTCAGCCTAGAAGGGGGAAGGCCGACATGAAACCCCCACTGGTTGAGGAACTCTTGCCATTGGATAGCTACTGAGAGAACTCAGTTCTCTTTAACACCTCACCCTGGCCAGTCACCAGGCCAAGCCCAAATCCCAGAACTTGCTGGGAAACACAAACTGAACTACTCATTAAGTGCTAAATTAAATAATTATGTCTGTTGCTCATTGCTGTTTGGTAATAATGAGACAATGGAGATAATGTAAAGACTTCAACCAGGCAAACAGTGGATGTAACTAACGACTTAATGCCAGCTGGATACCCAGGAGCTCAACAGCTCCTACATGAGAAACAGACTTTCCCTTTTTGCTGCTAAGAATCCCATCTCAAGTGTGCATGGTGGCACACTGTAGTCCCAGCACTTGAAGAAGCAGAGGCAGGTGGATCTCTGTGACTTCGAGGCCCAGCCTGGTCTACAAAGCAAGTCCAAAACAGCCAAGGCTACATACAGAGAGATCTTGTCTCAAAACAACAAAAGAATCACATCTTAGAATCATTTCTGTTTACTTTTTGTTTACAGATGACAAACCAAAGGACGATGAAAAACCAGATGACAAGCCAGATGACTCCGGTGAAAAACAGCCAGAGTTCCCCAAATTCTTAAGCCTCCTGGGTTCGGAGATCATTGAGAATGCTGTGGATTTCATCCTTCGCTCCATGTCCAGGGGATCGTAAGCACTGCAGCAAACCTTGCTTTTTTGCCAGCTTAATTGTAGATAATGATCATACTACTGAAATTCAGTGAAATGGAACAAATGCATTCATTATTTTTCATTGGGAAAAAAAATACTGCCCCACCTTAAGTTACATCTTAGATCTTAGTGAGTTGCCATGAAAACTTCTGGTATGAGAATTTTTCTTCAAGATCCTTCACACTATATTTTAAAATCTCAGGGCCATGATAGGAAAGAAGAAGGATGCGGAAGCAGAGCCAAGCAACGGAAGACAAGCTTTGGTCCTGAGGATGATTGTGATGGGTCCAGTGTTTGGTTTCTAGTTTTCATAGCTCAGGAGGGCTAGATGAAGTAGCTGATAATTTCTCTCTAAACATAATCCGCAGAACTCTCAGGAGCAGTGTGTTGGCCACCGTGAAGGATGACTAAGCCCAAAGTCTTTCTAAAGTTCTCAGCCTGTTTTCTAATGCTCCTTGGATTTGACATGACCTCTCAGTATTCTTCATACTTCTTTCACTCTGCATGCATAAAAGCTGCTGCTCTTCACTTCATTTTTACATAGACACCCAAGCAGAGTTTGACTAAACTCTGATTTATTGCCTACCTGCTCCAATGTACAATGGAGAGTTGTTTAAATTAGTCTTCCTGTGTTCCATAGTATATCTGCCCAAAGGCAAGGCTAAGAGTAAAGTTTTTAACAAGCTTTCTCAGTAATTCTAATATGAAAGCCACACCTAAGCAGGTGCCCAGCTATAGAGCTGGGCCCTAAAGTTCTACCAAGCCTTGAAATTCTGTTCATATTTTATTTAAATATGAATTCTCACCTCTTCCTGGGGTAAGTTATCTATGCCTTCTTAAACTCAACCAACAACAAATGAAGATCTATTTTTATAAAAGATTAGCTGGGGGCTCTTCCTGTAATCTTGACATGCTTAAATCAGTATATTGGACTGTGTAGCATTCTGCATAAGTTTATTCTACACACATTGCTAAATCTCGAAGATTATTTTATTTTATTGTTTAATTTCCTTTTGTGAAAGCTTTATTTGTATTTGTCTGTTGGCTCAAGATTATTAATAGAAACAAGAAGGAAAGTAATTTTAAAAATGAATAAGGAAGACATTCAATGTATGCAAAATAAAAATATGTAATAATGTCACATAGAAAGCATAGCAAAGCAAGGAGGCAGAATAATTACTCCTTTGTTCTCCTTCACTAAAAAAGCTCCCTTATGGAAAATGTCAAATATACTATTGGATTACCCCAAAAGCTTACTATTCCATTTAGGTCTTGTAAATTCTAAGCTCAGAATTGTTATCTTGTTGTTTATACTCCCCATCATACTCGGAGAGTATTACTACTTTGTGCTACTAGAGCTTTTGATGCGGTGGGCATGTTGCCTTAGTCCTCCCTTCTGCCCACAAGGAAATGTTCTATTTCTCATGGCCACCTCTTGATCCTGTAGCTTGTCTTCAATCTCCTCCTTGGAGAACAATTCTCTTATCTTTTTCTTACTATTCTACTTTTCCCTGCTCACTTTTCTTTGTCACTCTGTTTTGAGATGGTATAATATTACTTACAACATAATAAAGTCGTTAACCATGTTTTTAACCATATAGCTTAATGAAACAAAAAAGCACATAGGTATGTCTAACCTAACATAATGTCATAGCATCTTTCCCATGGTGTCAATCGTTAATTAATTATTTGTTTGATGAAATCATTAAGAAAAAAATCTTAAAGTTTATACCTAAAGCCCATGTTGTTCAATGGCAAAATATCGATTATTCAAGAAAATAAATCTAGATGAGGGTGGAGCCAGTAGATAAAACATATTTCAGGGTCCCTTTATAAAGGAAAACCATGGGTGTTATGAAGGTGCAGAATGAAAGGAGGCTTCTAAAAAACATTGTTAGGGTCTTAATATACAAAAAGTTGGGATGAAAATTGTTAAGGACCATATCTAAAGTGTAAATTCCTTCCTAACAAATATTCAGTTTTTAAGGGTAGATAACACAGCAGTTGCAATGAAGATTACAAATCACTAGCAAGATAAATTTTATGTGACTATTAAAAACTACTTCTAGAGTAGGCAATGGGGCCAGTGCCATAGGAAAGTGTTTGTGCCAAAGGTGAACTATAATTTAGGTCTTGAAGGACAGAGTAAAATTTGACCCAAAACAGAGAATGAAAGAACTGTTGAGGAATGCTCAATGGGGTAAATTTACTTCATCTCAATATATCTGATGCCTAAGTGGGGTGTCAGGAACATAATACATACTAAATATATGCTTTGGAGAAACTGCCTCAGTTTCTCTCTCCATTTGTCTTCAGATTTATTGAAGTAATGGAAACTGCACTGACTTCAATTCCCCAGTATTCTAAAAACCTATACACACTCAAATACAAGCACCTCAACCAAATATATGTGTGTGTGTGTGTGTGTGTGTGTGTGTGTGTGTGTGTGTGTGCATATATATGTATATATACTGTTATATATTATGTTTATATATTTGTGTGTATATATAATATACATATATATACAAATTTGCTCATGCTATCACCAACCCCCCTTATTTGCTCATTCATTACCATTCCTGAAACCCTTCCATGAATTTCTACTGCCTACACAGCAGAGAATATGCCTAGGATTGATGGCTAAGATCCAAACTTGATGTTCTTACATGCCCTCTGACCTCCACCATCCCTCTCACCAGACACCTAAGCCTGAACCACAGATGACATTTGTATGAACCCTCAGTGTTTTTGAATGAGGTTTTCCTTCTTCTTACCAACATTGTTGAATCTAAAACTAACTTCTCTTTATTCATCAAACCTAATTAACTTCTAAAGCCCAATTCAAAAACAAGATATGGGAAGAAGTCACAGGTTCTTAAAATTACAAAACTCAGGGCTTTTTGCCTTGATTTGAAACTTGGAATTCATTATATTTTGTATGATTGATGCAAAACAACAGCTCTCATCTTAAAGGGTATAAGGGATAGTTTATTCTGAAACCATGTTGAGTGACAACTATACATAATTTTAAAAAAATAAATGAATAAGAAAGAAAAAGAAAAATGAGACCATGTGGCAATGTAATCATGCTAATATCCCCAAAAGTCTACATAACTCTTGCTTTCTCTCTTCTCTTTTTCAAGAAGTTTTATGGGACTTGAAGAGAATCCTGAACAGCCACCTTCAAAAGTGACCTCCTAAGGTGATTTTGACATATTTTACAAGTAAAATAATAGTGTATTAGGAAGAGAAAATGGGTTTAGATAATTGTATTTATTGATTCGGGGAACTCAAGCATAATTATAACCAGAAAGATGGGGTTTGGGTTCCTTTGTTCTCATTGTAGTTTGTTTCTAAAATTACATTGAACTATCCATATTGTTTTCATCTTACTTGCCAACATACTGGAAGGTTCACTTTTTGATTTTTAACTTTTTACATATACATTTACATTGTTATACTTATATAAAATAAACTACATACAGAAAAAGAACCACAGAACATTCAGGAATTACATTCATATTATATTCATAATGTTTTGGCTGTTTGTATTTGGCAACCTTGAGGAAAACATTTCCATATCTTGGTGAGTCTAAAATTCTGAATATAAATCAATATCTATCATATCTCATCTCTATCAACTTAAAACATCTATCTAGACCTAAAGACACCTTAATCCCTAAACAACTAGGCTTAATTGTGAAACTCAACTATTTGGTCTTCAACCCTATCAGAGACTTGAGAAGGAATAAAATTGATATCCTGAAGTGCAGGTGCAGGTTAGCACATTGTTTTCATCTTACTTGCCAACATACTGGGAGGTTCTTAAGGGAAGAAGCCAAGTGTGCCATGAAACAATGCACAGTGGGGATGAGTCAGTCTGGTCCCTGCTATATACAGTTCTAGGAACCTGCTGTTAGATTTCTGTCCCCTTTCAAATACCTGACATAATCAGGTTATACAAAGAATCATTTAGCCAGGTGCATTTGGTGCACACCTATAATCCCAGAAGTCAGAGAGGCAGAGGCAGGTGGATCTCTGTGAATTCGATGCCAGCCTGGTCTACGAAGCAAGACCAAGACAGCCAAGGCTACTCAGAGAAACCCTGTCTCAAAAAATATATCATTGGTTTTGTCTCTCAGTTTTCATGGTTTCAATCTCCAATGCACTGATATTGTTGTGTTGGGCCGATAACCAAGCAGTGAACCATAGCAGGGGCCTGTTAGCCCCTCAGCTCATGTCCAAGAAGAGAAAGGGGAACAAACCATTGTACCATAAACACCTTCCCAGTCACATCCTGAAGGCTGATAACTTTCCACCTGTTCCCACCCTTTAAATTTTGACCTTCCCAAATATCACTAAGCTAGGGACAAAGTCTTTTACACCTAGGCCTTTTGGGGATCATTCCACATCCTAACTCTAGCCTGCTTTGTGCAAGTCCACCTGTGAAATAAGAGGGCAGTGCACATTTAAAACAAAAACAAACAAACAAAAAGACAGCTAGTCAGTAATAGGAAGAGTAGAATTTGCTGAGCTTAACCCATGGAGAAAGCACTAACAATTCCACTGTTGCACACATCTCATTGGTGTGCAAGCCATCTGGTTTAGGTGCCCAGAACACCAATTCTTTTTACTTAATCATCACCTGAGAACTTATGCTGAAATATAAAAACAAACATTTTAGAGTTGGAAAAGTAGTACCAGTTCCTGACTTAAAATGAGTTCCTGCTCCATTTTAAATGCTGGATGTATAATTAATTTATGGTCCCTGTGAAAGACAAGCATCGTCTTCTTAAATTTCACAAGTGAGAAAATGAAGGCCCAGGAATGACTATTGATATGGCCATATTAGTAAGGAAGGAGGAAAAGGCTGGATCTTGAACCCCATGCCAAGATTTGTGTCTTATTGCTAATCCCTATATCACTACTAGAAGGCAGAGAGTGGCATAGGAGGAAGCAGCTGAGAGTAAGGATTAACCTTAATGCACACTAAAATAAAACACGTGTCTCTTGATAGTTGGTTTCCATTATATATACCTGCAGAAATCATGGCCTTTTCCAATTTCTGTTGCTATCTAGGCTGGGAAAGTTACTTTCTCCACTGGTTCCATTTCATAAATTGGGTGCGGCCAAGGTGAGCTCAGAAAGTCAGTATTACAATACCCCCAGAGCATAGCCTACTTTTTCATGAGTTCTTAAGGAGGAAATAAGGCATTGTAATCAAGATAGGCCCAACACACGTAATCCTGACTCTTGCCCAAAGCTAAATGAGCTTCTCAAAACACTGACTTGTGTGTTCATGTTCCCCTCTTCACCCCACGGAAGTGCTTTTCCCTAATGCTTTGTCTTCATTCAGGCTACTTCTATACACTTGTAATCACTTGTGCGCAGATCCCCCAGATCCCATGTTGCAGGGGATCCTGGGCTTCAGTGCAGGAGAAATAAAGTAGATGAATCAACATGGAGGAGTAAAAGACCAGTTAGCATCATGATAGTACAAGTTCAACCTGTAGAGTGGACACCTGCTGTCTGTCCCTCCTTGGATGGCTGGCTCCACCTCTCTGAGCCAGCTCATTTCCCTCCTTTCGTATTTGAAACACCAGAGGAATGTAATGGTACCAGAGCACAGTGATCTGATTTATTTTCTAACTATACACTGAAAAGAAGTCTTGAACAGAGAGATTTCTGAATGAACTCTAGATGCAAAACGATCCATGACAGATTGTTCTATATGGAGCTGTAAAAATAAAACTACAAAAGAGTTTTTTTTTAACAAAGAGCATCTCATTAAATAACCACAAATGGTCACTTCTTTGTAGGTAGCACTTAATGAGTAGTTGAAAAGTTTTGGTTTTATGGTAATTGTCTTGTCTAATCAAAAAGCAAGTCAGTACTTCACAATTAAGTGATTCACAGCAATGCCTGTTTTTCTAGCTCAGAAAATTGGACCAAAGTTCTATTTATTCCTTAAATTAAGATAGATAGATTAAAGGGGCTAGGCAGATATCTCAGTGATTTAAGAGTGCTTACTGAGCTTCAAAACACCTGTGTATGGTTCCCAGCTCCCATGTGAGAACTCTCACAAGTGCCTGATTCCAGCTCCAGGGCAGACTCCCTGACCACATACATGCACACACAGAGAGACACACATATGCATATAAGTAAGTGATAAAATCAATATTTTGAAAAGATAGACAGTTAAACATAAATGAGAGATAATCAATAGATGTCCTATGTTTCTCTTAGCAATGTGTTTAGCACCATTTATCACCATTATTTAAATGCTCCTTTAATGAGTATTGAATCTTTGCCAATTTTGTCTTAAACTTTGTTGGTGCTGCCATTGGGAAGCTCATTATCTGGCCTATCACTGAGCTCAGTGTCCCTGAGGACATGCAGGTAAGTGGTAGGAACCTAGGGCAGAGCTTTGGGGATGCCCTGGGAAAGGGCAACAAGAAGCCCCCGGAGGAGGGGCGAGCATGATGAAGGCTTTACAAAGAAAGTAAGCTATACTAAGTCTAGACACAGTCTAAGGGAATAGAGAGATGCCAATAAGAAGTCAGAAAAACAATGATGCTCTAGTAATCGAACATCCGGTAAATCTGAGATCCCCTCAACCTCAGCCCCTCCACACCTATGTGACTTCCAATAGGCTTAGGGGTTCCAAAAACTTTTAACGGGCATTGCCCTTCATTACTTGAGAACACTTAGATGCAATTTGTTCCTTTTTGTATCTTATATCATTTAGCATATTTGCTTATAAACTACCTTTTCTCCCCCAACCAGAAATAAAATTAAAAAAAAAGATAAACCTCGTCAGATAATTAAGATCTTCAGAAGTAAGGGGTGAGAATGTCCTTTATTAAGTTTTGTTTTTTGTTTTTTGGTTTTTTGTTTGTTTGTTTGTTTGTTTTTTTATTAATTTATTCTTGTTACATCTCAATATTTATCCCATCCCTTGTATCCTCCCATTCCTCTCCCCCCCCCCATTTTCCCATTATTCCCCTCCCCTATGACTGTTCCTGAGGGGGATTACCTCCCCCTGTATATTCTCATAGGGTATCAAGTCTCTTAAGTTTTCATTTCTATGCACATTATTTGGGTTAAGAAAATACCTATGTCATACCTAAAAAATAAGTAAATTAAATAGAAGGTTCTGATGCAACTGACAATCAGAATTAAAGTTGGAGACACTATTGCGTCTCCTGAGGGCAGCTTGTTCTCCTCCAATCAAGATGCTGTGTGTTTTCCATCTGCCAAGTGCTAGGTCATAATAAAAGCGAGGTCTGTGTTCATCCGTAAGTTAGTTCTTCATGCATTCTGTCCTCGTCAGTGTTACTGGGTCTTTGCTTATGGACTTTATGCTTTATTATTTATGTTATTTTGTTTAATTACTTCTTCAAACCCACTTGACAGTTGATTTTATTGTAACTCCTTTCATGCTTTATAGTGCAGAGGAATTAACATTTTAAAGAACAGGCAGAAACTCCGCACTCTGTTTGTTAAGTCAGAATGTCAATTGATCTTTCTCTGCTTGTGTTTCGAAGGGCTCACCCGTCTGGCAGCTGGACAAAGCAAGGACAGCCAGATCCTGAACATCCAGTTCTGTTTCACAAGTCATCCAGAGCCAAAGACCTTAAGGCAGCTCCCAGCAAGTCACTGGGAACTGAGTCCCAGTTTCAGCCAAATATAATTCATTTGAGCTCCTTGAGTTTGTACTCCTCTTTCTACAGAGTCAGAACAACAACAACAAAAGAGTACCTTCTTAGAGTCTTAGAATCCAACTTAAAATCCAACTTAGAATCACATACTTGGCTTCACAGGGGTTTCTGTTCCTGGCAATCTTTCTTGATTTGTTTAATTTTGTAATGAGACCAAAAAAAAATGAGATCATATGTTACATATGAAAATGTGTATAAGCTAATTCAAGGCTTCTTTAATATACAACTTACATTGTAACTTAGCTAACAGATTCTAAAAGGTAAAATAACACATTAAAAATAAAAAGACAGTGTGTAGTAGAAAGAGGTTCAATTCATTTGTTTGTTTGTTTGTTTGTTTGTTTTGTTGTTTTGTATTTTTGAGACAGGGTTTCTCTATGTAGCCTTGAGTGTCTTGGACTCGCTTTGTAGACCAGGCTGGCCTTGAACTCACAGCGATCCACCTGCCTCTGCCTCCTGAGTGCTGGGATTAAAGGCGTGCGACACCACACCGGCTGAGGGTTCAATTCTTACTCCAAAAACTAAGTTCTCACCGTATAAAAATATATGAAGAAGTTTCGATATTTTACACATATTTTAAACGTTTTCCACTTAAACTATCTTGCGCCTCATGTCCCGTGCTAGCAAACTAAACACCAAGCTTCCTCTTTTCATTCAAATGTCTGTTTCTCTTTCTTGGCTACTCTTCTTCTAGTCTATCAGAGTGTTGGGATGGGAAGAGTGCTCAGATTGCTGAGCACAGCCCTTTCAAACTACCACCTCAGTGGTCACAGCTGAGTCCTCAGAAGCCATGGCAATGCACTTGTCAGACACATTGTCCCAGAGTTACCTAATGTGCTCAGGAGGACAAAACAGAAGTCATGGAGCGAGATGACCATGGCATCACTGGATTCTAGAACACCAATTCATTCTGTTTCCACTATTGGGTTCACCAGTTTCCCCTTGGTCCTGTCCTTCTCAAGTGCTCCTCCTATTTGCTACTCCACCCTGAGTGCAGCCATTGTAATTTCAATAACTATTGCTTGTCTACCATGAGATAAGTTTGCATACAGCTCAAGGAACCTTTAGTGGTATAGATAGACAAACCAAGATCAAATATTGAACCTAGTGGTGTGTGTGTGAGGTGTATGTGTGTATATATATGTACATATATGTATGTGTACATATATATGTCTCTGTTTTATTTCCATTCCTTATTGAGGGATATGTAGGTCATTTGAGGTTTCTGACTATTATGAATAAAGCTGCTATTAGCACAGTTAAGAAAGTATCCTGTGGTATGGTGGAGCATCTTTTGGGTATATGCCAGAGAGTGGTATAGCTGGGTCCTGTGGTAGATCTTGTCCCAATTTTCAATTCCTTCTACCGCTCTGTGTCTTTTTTCTCTGGGAACAGGCTGTTTTATTTACCTCACTATGGTTAGTCCTACCAGAGCTGCCCACCTCACATCCCTTCTCCTGTAGCTCATCCTTTTGTTCCTTCTCTCCAGGCAAGTGAAGGCAACCTTCAACTATTTCTAGGATGTTCTTTTTAGGCTTTGAATTTGCTTTTACCCTAATTTGACATATTCCTGTACAAAATAGCCACATAGCTTTGCCTTCATTACATCTTTTTTTTTTTTTAATTTTACCTTCTCAGAAAGATCATCATAGGTCCTAATGTTTAAAATCACATCTCCTCGGTAGTGTTTCCTAATGCCATTTCAGATGTCTCATCTTATTCCATCAAGTCCATCTCTTAAGATGATATTTAAGCTTGATTTATTTCATTTATTAATTAGAATTCAGTCTTTATATAATTATGACTATATATGTATGTATACATATATGGGAACGTAACAATAATTAATAAAAATAGAACATGAATTAACAAGAAAGCATATGGGAGGGTTTGGATACAGGAAAGGGAAGGGGAAAATGATATAAATACAACATAATCTCAAAAAAATAAAAGAAATTATTTGTAGTCTTTGCTTGTAGTTCTTTGCCAGGTGTTGGCCTGGGTTCCGCATCAGGCAGGCCAGGCCAGGTGCTCTTTGCTTCAGGCTAGAAGAGGGAGAAATCTTAAGATCAAAGGTCCCTTTTCTCTCTCCAGAGCAGCTTAGAGCACTCAGGGTGAGGCTAGGCGAGGTTCCCAGTCTCCCTGGGGATGGTGAAAATGAGTTTTCCAGTGGGTGTTACAGTCAGCTCTTTTTAAATGAAATTGCTGGTGTTCAATGGCAGTGGAAACTCTGACGTCCCAGAAACCTGTGATGACACTGAAAGTGTTACAGCCCTCTGTTGAGCTTCCATGTTAAGCATGGCAGATGATACAGGTGGACACCTGAAACTGGCCAGAAGGCAGGCCCAGTGGAACTCAGGCCTTGTGGGTGCTTTGCCAGCGGTCAGCACTGATCTCGTCATGGTGGAGCAGGCTTCAGCTACTGCCAAGGCAGCTTCACCATCACTGCCTGACAGGAAGTCAAGCCCCAAGTATCCGGTGGCAACTCTTCCTCACAATAAATGTGTCCCAAATGGTTATAGTGAAGGAGCAGAACGAGAGAGCAAGCCAGTCTCTATTTTTGTGACTCGGGGACATTATGAACCTTGGGGCAGTGGGAGGAATTTCAAGAGTGAGTGTGTTTGGTTCGATTCACTTAATTATCTTATGGGTGGGAAAGAATCTCCAGATATAGTTAAAATGTCATTGGTTGAAAGCCAAGGCACTGAAACATCTTTACTACCATAGGGTGGGTATCTCCAGGAATCCTCAGGTGCTTGCTGAACAGGTTTCTTATCAGGAAAGAGTCAGGCCTGTGATCATCCCTGAGGTTTTGTGATGCTCCTTAGGGAATCTAGGGCTCCTCAGATCAGGCAAAGAGGAGATCCTACTGAAAAAGGAAGTCTGTCATTTTTGTACCAAGCTCAGGGACTATCTGGAAACACCAGGCTTCCAACTTCCAGAGGGATCCCACATGGCTGTCCTTACTCTATAGACCAGGCTGGCCTCAAACTGACAGATATGTGCCAGCCTCTGCCTCCCAAGTGCTGAGATTAAAGAACGGCGTGAACAACCATCATTCAGCAAAAGAAAAGGTTTTAAAAGAAATAAATAAAATAAACCGTAAGAATATTTAAAAATAAAAGTTTAATCCCATGAGACAATAATTGTGACTCCTTTGTTCAAAGGTCATTGCCCAGCCAGTTGTGAGCAATAAAAGCAGACTCCAATAGCAAATAGTTCTTCAGTAAATATTAAAGAATTAATATTTACACAATTAAGGAAAAGACAGAAACCATGAAAAGCTTACTTAAAGGGAATGCATTATGAGTGGAAAGTGAACATCTCTTCAAGTTCAGTGTTGCCTTCAAATGGCTCAGAGTCTCCATGCAAAGGCTGAGTGTCTAATCAACCAGTCACATACAAATGCTATAATCATGAGGTCAGTCATGGCAGTGTGAGATGTGGAACAGCATCTTCTGTGCTCTGTGGAGGGATCTGAGAGGAGCCATGGTGGAGTCAGAAGGCCAGTTTATAACCAACATCTTCCTATTAATCAGAAAGGCTGTGCCAGTTGCCACACACTTGCATTAATGAGGGGTCTACATCTATTATCTTAATAATCCTAGAGTTCATTATAGCATTATTTCCAATGCAACTTTGACAGACACTTCTGGGATTTTCATGAGGGACATCAGTGGTATTTCATGGATAAAGTACTCATTTTCAAAGGCTAATGAATATTGTGAGAAAGCCTTAGAAATATAGCCATTACCTTATTGATTCCAATTGACACTACTGTTAATAAGTAGATTACATCTGCCTCTCATGGTGTATAAGTGATTTTATCAGTTCATTGAATTGTGATTAATGTATTATAACAAAGTATGCACTGGAGAAACTTCAACAAATTGTACCCACAAACTGTCTCCTAAGTAAGATACTAAACATATCCATTGCACTTAAAAGTTTTCTCTTGCAATTTGTAATCCAGTTGCTTTCACTGTAGATTGGCTTAAACTTTCTGGAGTCAAAAGGTTGATTTTAGAGTACTGTACATGCAATTCTGTCTCAGGCACTAAGATAACACTTGGCAGCATATTGGGTTTAGTTGGCTTATATGGGTGCTACGCTACCTTGGGAAATTCAAATCTGTTGTTAACACACGTGCAGATTCAGAGAAAGTGAGGGGGAAGCCACATATCTGGCTTTTCCTATTGTCAATACAATTTGCTTGGAAACATGGGTAGAGAATGCACTAACCTAAAGAAATTAATAGAAACACAAATGAGAACAATGCATCTCCTATAATTTCTTCAAATAAAATGTCTGGCAGAAATTTTAAAGTGTGGGTCATTCAAAGAGTTTTATCATGTTACCCGTTCATTCATAAATTGCACGGTGAATATTATCATGTTCCATGGGCACTAGTCGATGCTATACTCTGCT
Organism: Acomys russatus; assembly: GCF_903995435.1. Classification (NCBI taxonomy): domain Eukaryota; kingdom Metazoa; phylum Chordata; class Mammalia; order Rodentia; family Muridae; genus Acomys; species Acomys russatus. The sequence continues at coordinate 31,960,438 of NC_067156.1, read as the reverse complement.
CATTTTGAACTTCTCCAAAGAGAGAGACAAATCACAATCAATCATTCAGGAATATTTAACTCTTTTTAGAGAGAAGTGGTCAGAAACCTATCATAACCTATTACAATTGTATCTTCCCAGAACATGTGATCAAGGAGATTTTTTTAAAGAAATAATATGTGTGTTGATATGTGGAAGAAAAAGAAAGAATATGGCAAAATGATTAAATGGGAAAAATCCCAAAGAAAATTAAATAGAGGCATTTAAAGCTGATTGAATGACATTTGTAATTGTGCTGTGATCTGTTCGCAGAAGAAAGCCCAAACAGCTAAGTTGTAAACAAGAATCAGTGGAAGTCAAAGAGAACAGTAATCTTACAGGTTCTCACATGTTATCCTAAAAATGTGCTTCCCAAATCTGAATTAAAATGTTTAAGCATTAGAATGAATGTGAATACTGGCTTACCTTTTAAAAATTCCACTAGATTGATATAGAGGCCAGATGAAAGTGAAAAGCCAGCTCAGGAGCTCTTGTAAGAGATAGACCAGGACAAAATAATGTCAGTGCAGAAGAAGTAATGTGGGAGTTTTCAAGAAAACAAGAGCTGAGTCTGTGCAGATGTGGACGTGAGTCAGGCAGTATCTGTCAGGGAGAGAGAAGTATCGATAATAACTCCTCGGTGGCTGACTAACGTCTTAATATGCATGGTGGTGCCATTCAGGGAGATGTAGGGCACTAGACACCAAACCACTCAAGGCATTCCTGGCTTGTTAGAGTAAAAAGTGGCCATGATTCTGATACCCAACACTGGACTTCTACTCTTCTGTCTGTACAGACTCAGCTCGAGTTCCCTGAATCTGCTCAAATGATTTCCAGCACACATCTCTTTGAGGAAGCCAAGTTCTCTGCATCATGGGCATATTCATTCCCCTGGTAGCTGTCTTTGGCTCATATGGCACACTGTAAGATCTCAAGATGAGCAGATCATGTTGGTTTAACTTGTCACAGTATGTAACAATTATCAATTAAAAATGCTGCAATCAATGATTAATGGCCACTTAGTGAATAAAACACATTCATAAAATAACAAATGACTAATACTTATTACTTTTAGCTACTCAGTGGACAAGTTTACACTTGATTGAGCTACACAGCTGGCTGGGGCACTTCAAGGAATGAACTTCAGTGTAAGTATGAAACTAAGGAGTATCTATGTCTGTGTTGTGAATGAGCTTTAAAATACTGCCTGAAAAAGACTTGAAGAATTTGATGATTGAGCTCTTGTTCTGTAGAAAAATAGTCTTTCTTGTTTTATAGCTTATGTATTGGAATTTTGGGGAAAACAGAGAATTTGGGAGATTAGTACAGCAGCCTGGCGACACTAATTCAGTTAGTAGAGTGAGGTTTAAAGAATGAACAATGTGTAGGATGTCTAGGAAAATGTATTGTTAACATACTTTACTTGCTATTGAGAAGGGGAGGTTGATAAATGGAAATATTTGGGATAGTTCCAAACCTCCTTTCTCGGAAAACCATGAGAATTATTGTGTTATAAACTGACGCAGAAAATTATAAAAGAGAGTTGTTTTCTATTTTTACTTATAAAAGAAGAAATAGGATTTACAGAAAAGTCACAACAAACTCCAGAAGCAAATGAACAAAGTAAAGCCCCTAATTTATGTATGTGTGTGGTTCTTAAATGCCATTATCAACAATTTTAAATTTTTTATTAAACATTTTTATGTACAACATATTTTGATCATATTTTTCCATCTCTCAACAGCTCCCAAATCCTCCTTACATCTCTATTTCCCAAATTCATGTTTCTTCTTCCTCTTTCAAAAACTCCCCAAAACTTAAAAACAAATTTGGAAACAAGCAACTAAAACAAACAAAAACCCAATAAGACAAAAATAATAACAAAACAAAGCAAAAGAAAATAACACACACACGCACACCAAAACAACAACAAAAAGGCAATCAAAGAGACAGAAAACCCAGGGACATGGACACAATTTTTGTGTCATCCAGATACTCCTGGGGTCCTGGGCATGAAGTTTGTGTTGGAGTCTGATTGGTATGCTCGCCGACACTCCACTGGAGAAAAATGGTTTTTCCTTTCCCAGCATGCATAAATTACACATAGACTCTATAGGACTGGACTTCATGTTCACTTCACCTTCTCTGTCTTAGGATCCTTCTGGTTTCAATGTGTGCAGGTCTCATGAGAACTGTCACAGTTTCTGAGAGCTCCTAGGAGTGTCAGCTCTGTATTTTTTAAAGAGTTTGAATACAAGCCTACTATAGTGAATGTTAGAAGTGGCATTTCTTGGAGTTAGTTATTGTCAGACAAGTCATTAAATATCTTCTCAAAAAAGAGATAAAAACCAACTACAGATTTTAGAGTCGCAAAACAAGGAGAGTCTATAGTCTATTAAGACTATGTAGAGCCAGGCATGGTTACCCACGCCTTTAATCACAGCACTCCGGAGGCAGAGGCAGAGGCAAGCAGATCTCTGTAAGTTCTAGGACATCCTGGTCTATAAAGCAAGGCCAGGACAGCCAGGGATACACAAAGAAGCCCTGTCTTGAAAAACAAAATCAAAAACAAACAAAAAAAGACCATGTTATAAGTGAAATGAGCAGACTTGAGTTTGGAATCCTAGGAAGCATCGAATTTTTGGGACTGTCAGAAAATAAGGGCCATTTAAAGAAACTGAAAGTTAATAATCAAATAGAAGTAAAGTAGATAGGAAAGAAAATGTAAAATAAATAGGGCACAGACCTTTAAGTAGTGCAGAGGTCTTTTAGGTAACATTTACCTTAAAATGTGATGAAATATGTTATATTGAGCCATATATGTAAGATACACTTATTTCTTATTGCAGTACTATATAATATATACTGGTGATCAGATAACGTACCAGTGGTGATCACTGTTGACTGACTTTGGACAATAAAAATAATAATTAGAAGTTATACATATCACCTCTGGTAGAAGTTTTTAAAAATTAAATGTACTTTTACATTTTCAAATATGTGTACTGTGTTTAAATCATCTTCCCTTCTCCCTCCAACCCTTCCCCAACCTTACTCCCTCTGAAATTCATAATTTTTCCCTCAAGTAGAACTTTAAGAGTCATACCATAGTTTCACCAGCTTGTCTTTACTTGCCACCCTTATGGTCTAAAATGCTGAAGAAAGACAAGACAATGTATGGTAGACTTAGTCATAGACTATGAGTCAAATGCTACGTGCACACAACACTGGGATTTGAGGCTGCTTACTCTTGCAGCTGAAAATCTAATCTATTATTACATATTTGGATAAGATGAGAAAACGAAACAGAAAATTTCAGAAAGAGCAACTACATGTAGTCCTGACTTTGTGATTTTTCTACTTTATGGTGTTATGAAAACATTCTGAATAAATGCATTTCAAGTTTTAAACTTTTATATTTTGAGAGGTCAATATTAATGATAATATTATCTCTGATCACCCTGGACAATGGTGTCAAAACACAGCTTTCAGATAGCCACCAGTCGCAAAGGTATCCATTAGCATTCTGCAGTTTTCTGTAAGGCTGAGCTACAATGTTGAGCAGGCTGGAAATATTTAGGTTCTTTGTTATTACAATGGATTTATTGTGATATAAACATATACTGAGTCCAGAAATAATCGCATTTTATTTAGTTTTTTTTTTGAACATTTATTTATTATGTATACAGTGTTCTGCCTGCATGTACACCTGCATGCCAGAAGAGGGCATTAGATCACATCATAGGTGGTTGCAAGCCACCAGGTAGTTTCTGGGAATTGAATTGGGGACCTCTCAAAGAGCAGTCAGTGCTCTTAACCTCTAAGCCATCTTTCCAGCCCAATAATCTGCATTTTTTTTTCCGAGACAGGGTTTTTCTGTGTAGCCTTGGCTGTCCTGGACTCACTTTGTAGACCAGGCTGGCCTTGAACTCACAGTGATCTGCCTGCCTCTGCCGCTGGAGTGCTGGGATTAAAGGCATGTGCCACTACACCCATCCATAATCTGCATTTTAAGTAGTAAAAAAAGTAGCCAAGAAGGTGCAGGAAATCAAGATAATTTACTATTATTGTATTAGTCAACATCCAACCAGGAACTAGAAGTCCTCTTACATGCTTAAAGTGTACAAAATATAGCGCATGAAGCTGATTCAGATGATAGAATTGACTGAACTGGTAATAGAAGAGCTTCAAGTCACATCACTATTAGGAAGACAACCTACAAACTGAAAAAGGAAAAGTCATAATCAGCCTTGCTTGAGAAAGGAAATATACATGCATTCAGATAATCAGAGCCCAGACTGGAGTCTCCTGGCAAAATCTGGGTCCACTGCAGTCCTAGCCAGTAGGACCTAGAGTCATGGACATGGGACTCTCACTTCCAGAGACTTCCCCAAAAGAAAAGCAAAGGGAACCACTGCAACATTAGGTTCTTCCTTCTCCAACTGGCTACTGCCTGGACTTCCTAAGGTTCCCTAACCTGTGAACCAGAAACTTAATCTGGCAGTCAACATGCTATTTGTGCTCTTTTTCAATAGAGACCAGAGTAAAGAAATGTGTCTGACAGCAAATGATTCCAAGACTGTAACAGGTCCATGTATGCAGAAAATAGTAAAAGACACTCTTCATAGGAACAAACTTGATTTTCCATGAAGGTCTGTTAACAGGAAAGGGATTCATTGATATGTTTTATGTGGTTGAGGCTGGAGTATACACATAGAAACGATACTTTCAAGATTGGAAATACATACGAGCCAAGACGAGAAGCATGATATCTATTCTGTACGTGCTCATAAGATAAGCAAAAGTTATGTCTTGAAAAGATAAATGCAATATTGTTGAAGAGCCCAGTTTTGGCAAAAGACATAGATAAGTGCTTTGCCTAAAAAATATGTATTAAAGGCTTGACTTTAGAGAAGGCATATTAAAACTGTTGAATGGCTCCAATGTAAATACAAACAGTATAAATTGCTATCTTGTGGTTGACCCAAGATGAAAACTGTCCAGTTATAGTCTAGAGTGAACACAGGCCGAGCCAAGGATCTTTTTAGTGCTTTATTTGTTCTCTTCTAGACACATTAGACTTCAGGACAGTCAGTCTACATATGGTAGGATGAGAATCTGCCAGGCAGGGTGGGTAAGTCCATCTCTTCCTACTCCCACCTCAACTCCATTTATGCAGACTTTATACCAGGTGTGATAAGGCCTCCTAGAAAACAGAAGCACAAAGATAAACATAAAGCCTTTCTTACCTGTAATAAGCATATTTCAAAAATATTTACTTTCACTCTATTTGACAACCTTTTGGTGACATTGAAGCAAGGGCTCAGAGTGTCTTATCAAGGATGCAATTAGGTAAAGTCACAGCTTAAACTGCTCAAAGTTCTCTCTACACATGCAGATATTTCAATTTTGGAGTCTCCTGGAATATACAGATATCATGAATATAACTCAAAGAAAAAGAAATAACACGCTTATAAGTGATGGAGGAGCATTCAGGTAGCAATGCCTTCTCCCATGGAAATAAGGCATCCCCTCTCCAAGCTGTAATTACCAGAAGCTTCTTGACAGACTCTGAAGCCTCTGGCCCCAGCTCATCCACACACTTCTTCAGCCCTGCCACCAGATGTTCTACAGAAATGCCCAGGGTTTTCAGAAGCATCTTCAAAGGATCAAATAAGGGAAGAAGGTTGTCCAAAGGTAAAGGTAACATATTGGCAACAGGAGCCTTGACGAGGAAGGCAGTGACTGTAGAGGAAAAGAGAACAGAGGGTAAAACATGGTACACCCATCCCGGTCTAAGACCCCATCACCTTCCTCTCTGCCCATCAACATCTCCAACCTATATGCACTCATTTAGATTTCCCATGCATCTTTATGCCTTTGGGACATTGCATGTGGCAGTCCATCTCCCTAGAACTTTCTCTTTCCAGATAACTGTAGTCATGTTTCCCTTCTGACGTCTGTTTTTTTTTTTTTTTAATGTTACCCATTAGAGAATCCTGTAGCAGCCACTATATTTAAACAGCATCATCTGTTACTCTTTTCTCATATTTTTCTATTGCATTTTCTGCCATATTTTGATAGGACATATGATATTGTGTATGTGTTAATTTACCAGCCTCATGCTCTCATTGGAGTAGAGGTCCCATGAGAGTAAGGAGTCTTTGTTGCTGTACCTGATGCTCAGAACTGACTGTGACATATACTAAGAAAAACTCATTCTTTAGATACTAATGGATAATTTAATAAGAAGGCACTTTGCATATAGATTGTCCACAGTCACAGCCCTTAAGCCAAAGGAGAGGTTCCATAAAGTTTTCCCATTCAAGGCCAAGCATGAATGAACTAGATCCTGGTGCATGAAATCAATTCAGTTCAGTGTTATATCTTAATTGGCACCAGTTAGAATAGGAACATTCCTGGACCTAAGAAGAGAAAGACACTTAGATACAGGAACAATAAATCATTGTGATGTTAAAATGAACGTATACACACTCTCACACACACACACATTTTATGCAAACCATCTTTCTAGACAGTAATGCCAAAGTGCACTATTCCAGTGGGTGTGGACAATAGGCAGATGATAGGGCAGTGCTGAATAGAAAAAAATTCAGTGAAGTGAGATTTTTGAAAGCCTCCAATGTCATACCCATAATTACAAAACTTCTTCCTGAAGACAGTAGGAAGTAATGAAGGTTTTTGCATGGGGAAACTACACTTTATATATTTGATTTAAAAAATGCTGGTCACTAGCAATAGGAAGGGGCATGGGTCATGAGGGAGAGGAACAAATCAGAAGAGACATGTGGAGGCTGAGCAAGGTTCTTATAGAAGTAGAGGTAGAAAGAAGAGAGGAAACTATGCATGGCTAGTTCAGGGTGTGTGGATGTATGCGTACAGCATAGTAAAGCCTATTATTTTGTACAGTGGTCACGTTAATTACAATTTATGATATTTTTCATATTCCAGCTAAAAACGAAAATAACTTTGCATAAAAGATAAACAGAATAGGCCAGACTGTGGTGGCCCACGTCTTTAATCCCAGTGCTAGGAACACAGAGGCAGGCAGATCACTGTAAGTTCAAGGCCAGCTTGGTCTACAAAGTGAGTCCAGGACAGTCAAGGCTAACACAGAGAGACCCTGTCTCAGGAAAAAAAAAAAGATAAACAGAATAGAAAATGTATGTGATATTTTGAAAAACTTGTGCAGATATATAAAATACATGTGTGCATACAAGCACTCACATAGAAATCTCGATCTTACCAGCTAAGACCTTCCATGGTTCATTTTTTCTTTGAAAAAAAAAACTGTTTCCTGATTCAAAGTAGAAATGTGAGCTTGTCCCACACCCTGCCACCGTCTTCTATCACCTATTTTCCCTTTGAAACTTTCTCCTAGTAGACTGGTCACTATTTTGATCCTTGCTCCTTTCTGCTTCCACTTTGTATGGAAAACATGTCTGTGCACACTAAGGGACAATGAAATATTCCAAACTTGCCAAATTTCTCAACAAAGGAAGTCCAATAAAAACAGCAATCTCAGGTCAGGATTCTAAGTGCAGATAACAGTTGGTATCTCATGGTTATTCTTCATACTGGGAGTTTCTATATCTTTCTGGGGAACATGCTCCAAACCCTTTACCTTTGGTGAGCAATGACTACTAGCAAGGACTTTTCTCAAGGACCCAAACATCTCATACTGAAAGGTACAGCGACTCCCTATAAAAAGAGAGGCTCAGCCTTCCAAGAGGTCAGCTCCTGTACCTTATTTGAAGATGAAGTACTTCACCCCCCTCCCCGAGTACAACCACATAACTCTGCCTGTACACCTCACTGGAGGGTGCAGTGCAGTAATTTCAGTAGAACTCTCATCCAATGGCAAACTATAAGCACCATTACAACGGCATTTATAGCTGACAAATGTAACTACTTCAGTAGAATCAACTTAGCAACCTCACCACTTTACTGTGCATTTTGGAGTAGTACTTATGTTGGGTTAGATCATGACTGATAGAGGATCTCCACTGTCTCCCAACAGATAAAATCCTTTTCTATGACTCTGAAACTCTTTGAACCATACTCCAGTGCTCATAAGCCAAAATTAGTTGTGTTATTATGATAGAAACAGAGAAGTAGAGAACTATCAATGCTCCAGAGAGTGACTTACCAGAATAGCCACAAATACCGATGGTCACCAGCAGAAAGATGGGTACCAGCTTCATGGCTGGTGCCTTGATGTTTTCTTGGACTTTGGAATGGAGTCAGAAAGCCCAACAGGTTCACGGAGTCAATAGTGCTGCTTGCTTTCACAGGGATGGCTGCTTTTCCTCACATATACTAATATATGCACTAAAGACCTGAATTTCAACCACTGCCTTTGGACTCACCCCAGCAAAGAAGAGAATGAAAGGCATGCTTACTAACTAAACACACTGAAGGGTTTTCTACTTTTCATCACATCCTCATGAGAAACAATGCCACTCACATAAGTAGTCTCAAGTAGTTCTTTCCCAAGACCTTGCGTAAAAATGATGACAGATGAGGGCGGGCAGGGGGGAGTTCTTCTCCTGGAAGAACACTAAAGAAGTAAAGGCTTTATGTCAGGCCTTAGAGGAATATCTTTCTCCAGTTTGTTTTTGGTTTATTCAAAGTTTACAGAATTGCATTACCCGATGAACTTTGTAGATTTAGCTTAATGACACTGTCATGTGTCTCTTGAATTTACCCACTGATCAATATTCACATATTGACTGTGAAAAGGTCACCAGATCCCTGTTATCTTTCCTAATGTCCTCCAGTAATCCAGGAAGAATTGAGGGTGTGTTTATCTATTACCATCTATGTCTATGTCTGTGTCATCTCTAGCATGATCTATATCAATCTACACTCTGAGAAGTAATTCATTTCTAAGGCTGCCCTCCGGGACCCAGGGCTCAGTCATAGGAGACCAGATTGACAACATTTATAAGCAACATTTATTGGGGTTCATTGGAGGCACTGAGTGAGCATTGAATGTAAAGCAGAATACAAGAAAACCTTTAATCTAAGAAACAGGAGACAGTTCATGTGGTTCCCGAAATGAGCTCAGAAGCCATTGGTCATATTTTATTATGTATTCCCAATACCAGAAAATGTTAAGAAGACAAAGTATGCTATCACTCCCTTAATATGGAAGGTCAAACTTGCCCTCTTTCTGAAGGTAAGGTAATGTCATGAAGACTTAATACATTATGCAAAGAGATATGTGTGTGTGTGTATAAAATCAAAATTAATATTTAGGTCATCTGTTATTATTTCTATACCTTGCTAAATTCTACTGCTCTACTGTCATTAATTTCAGGTACTTGATAAACTACATGAGAAGACTACAGAGTACTGTTGTGCTAAGTCAATGCTGCTTTCTCTGCTATATACTGTTTCTGTTTCTCAGTCATATTAATAACTATATTGGTACATGATATGTCTACACTAGCCCTGTAAAGCTGCCTCCCATAAACTTTATGACATCGTTTCTTTTGTCACACTCACCCTCCACTGTCTTTATTGGAGCTGCCATGGAGTACTTTGATTTAAAAATCTTTGTCTTACCCTTTCCTCCCTTGATGTCTCTCTGTGTCTATCTCTGTCTGTGTTTCTCTGTCTCTCTGTCTCAGTCTCTGTCTGTGTCTCTCTCTCTCTGTCTCTCTCTCTCTGTCTTTCTTTCTCTCTCTCTGTCTCTCTCTCTCTCTGCTACTGTACTTTCTCCTCCCCTCTAGCTCATGGGTGAGAGCTCTGTCAGTGAAGACACTCACTCTGTTTTCTCTCTGCTCATCACTGCAGCCATGTTCTAGCTGACTAAGGACAGCTCAGTAGGCTCAGAGCCCATTGAAATTGTTCAAATTAGTCAGTCTTTAATTTATTCACTCTACCTTGCTTATCATTTCCTCCCTTGGAAACATCAATAAGAGCTCTTGGCCACATTTTACCTACCCATCTCTCAGGCGCTCACCACACCCGTGACTTCCTGGACCCTATATCATGTCATGCTCCCGTACCAGATGCTAAGATGTATTTACACTGACAATCATCTCCTTATCTGTTGGCAAGAATAATTATAAAATAGAAGCCTTTTGTTTTTTAATTTGTTCTCTGAGATTTCTCAATTCCTTTCCAGTGTGTTTGTTCTGACACCGTGCAGGCTCATATTAAAGTCTTATTTCTAAGGTTTAGTTGGGAGGATCTTGAGGAGATTATTTCATTTTGGATCCTAATATAGAACCCAGAAAAGTTTGTTTATGTGAGGAGTCTCAGTGCCAGGTCCCATATGTGATAGTTTTATTTTTATAATATACCATATGTCTTCCTTGCTTTTTGTCGTTTGTTTGTTTGTTTGTTTGTAGTTTTGTTTTTCAAGACAGGGTTTTTCTGTGTAGCCTTGATTGTCCTGGACTCACCTCCTTGAACTCAGAGATCCACCTGCCTCTGCCTCCGTTGAGTGCTGGGATTAAAGGTGTAAACTACCACACCTGGCTTCATTGCATTTTTTTTAACAGTGTGAGTTAGGAGTACTGAGCTAATTGTTAAGATCCCTTAATCAAAGACAGAATTCACATTATTATCTCAATATATACAGACAAGTTTTTGACAAATTCCAGCAGTCCTTCTTGGTAAAAGCCCTGAAGAAAATAGGAATAGAAGAAAACTATCCTAGCACAGTAAAAAGCTACAGCCTATAAATGTACAGCCACATTACACTGAGGGGGAGAACTCACTGCATTTCCATTACAACCAAGAAGGGGACAAGGGTTCCCACTTGCTCTGCTCTTATTCAACATGGTCTTAGAAGTCTTAGAGAAATAACACAAGAGAACTAGAAGCCATACAAAGGGGAAAGGAAGAAGGCTAGCTACCCTTATTTGCAAATGATATAATCCTGTACCTATGAGACCTATCAAGAGTCTACCAGAATATTTTACTAATAAACACTTTCAGTGAAATAATAGAATATAAATTCAACATAGAAAGATCTGTACCTTTTCTATGCACCAGTAACAAACATGTCAGTAAAGATCACAAAATCAATTACATTCACAATGGTTCCAAACAATCTTAACTACCTAAGAATAAGGTAACCAAGGAAGAAATGATTTCTCCAATGAAAATGATAAAACAATAAAAACAAATAGAAGGCACTAGACTTCCTACACCCATAAATTGGATGAACTGGGGCAATGCCGTACACCAGAGGCTTATATTTTTGCATTCTAAAACATCACATAGCAAAGCCTAACTGTGACTCCTGCCTTTGCTGTCCGTCTTCCCTCTGTTGGGTTTTGTATATGGGAACCACATTCCCTCCCAATGGGTGTCAAACTGAATGTGAGCATACTTACTGAAATGTATGAGTTCAGACTGCACATTGCCAAAGTACAGGGCTGGGATCAGTGTCTTGGCTAGAAATTATTTACTTCTTCCTAAATGTTTCACTCACTGTGGTTTTGATGACCAAGACAAAGCACCAGGGAATAGCAGGGGCTCCTGGCAAGCTTGGGGTTAGCATCATACTTCTCCAGTTTCTCTTTTCTTTCTTTTTTGTTTTGTTTTGTTTTTCGAGACAGGGTTTCTCCATGTAGCCTGGGCTGTCCTGGACTCACTTTGTAGACCAGGCTGGCCTTGAACTCACAATGATCCACCTGTCTCTACCTCCCTAGTGCTAAGATTATAGGCGTGTGCCACCACACCCAGCTATCCTCCAGTTTCTTGAGGCCTCCCAAGTGTTGAGGGAGATTTTTTTATTCCTTATACTCCCTGTTCTTTGTTCTTAATTATTAAAGACAGTGGTCCTCAGTGCACACAAAGCAGGGTTTGTGGTGTGTATCTGTACTTTTCGCACCCAGGAGACAGAGGCAAGAAGATAAACATTCAAGGTCACCTGTAGCTACAGACTGAGTTTTAGGTTAGCCTGGGCTACATGAGACCTTAGCTTTTATTTTGTTTTGTTTTGTTTTGTTTTGTTTTGTTTTAGAGTGGGAATGGAGGCAGAAGTAGAAGTCCAAATCATGAAAAACCATGAGGATTTGTGAAATGTGCTGCTAAACAAGAATTACTTTCAAATCAGTAGTACAAAATCCTCTCTTGTGGCCAAGTTAGAGATTATGCCACATTTCATCTACAATGCAAAGCATATTAAGAAGTACTCCTCAGATATGTTTAAGATGGAATCGCAGTCTTTATTTTTTCTTTAAAAATTACTTTATTCATGTTTCTTTAGTGACTCTACTTCCCTTGCAATCCACCTCCCCTAGACAGGAGAGAAAAGAGCTTAATGGGGACAGTGGATGTATCTGTATAGACTCAGTTTCTTGGGCCAACTCTAGTCTTCACTGTCAGGATTCGAGAAGATTCTATAAGCAGCAAACCAGATCTTCAGCAAAAGAGACTGCAATTGCAGCTGCCAGAACCCAGAACCTCGAAGTGTTCTCTGGAGCTCAAGGAGCTTCTAGAAGTGAAACAATGAACAGCCAAGAAATTGGGAGTGATACAAAAGACAAAAGGCAAACCTCTGGTTTGGGACTCATATATATGTCTCCTCTTAGAGTCTGTACCAGGATGTTTATCAGTTGGCAAAATCATGCCCCCGCGTGAGATAGTTCCCCTTCTAGAAGAAAAACATTACTTTTCCTCTCACAAGTCTGTTTTCATGTGACAAACATCACATGCCCTCTCACAAATCTGTTTCACATCCCACACTTGGAATCAAAATAAAAACATGTTTACATCCAGTACAAGACACAGTATATTCAAAATTTTAAAAGCATAGATTAATAAAATAAGATACAATTTATAGTCTCTACATATAGTTATATTTTTATTTCCTGGTAAAATATCTATTTGAATGGTATAAGCAAGTCTTCATGTCACAAAAGTAATTCATCACAGGAATTTTTCTAAACATACATGTCAGCAATCCCATTAGCATTTCCTGTCTCTTCCTTCATCCTAACTGAGGGGCCCTCAAATAAAGGCAGCTCTTTTCCTCTCATTTATGACTGTGTTACTTGTCAGGGAGCAAATTTGTTTTAAGGCAGACTGGGATGCATCTAAAGGTTTGCCGGAGCTTGCTGCTGTGCTGTACAGCTGCTGGTGTTCGGGGCAGACAGCTGAATTAATTGTGCTCCTTTCCTAAAGGTAAATTGCTGTGTCTGGTTTGAGTTTTTCTCCAATGCAAACTTGTGGGTTTTTTTCATCAAAATTAGAAACCTTCATTTTAAAAGACATTAGTAGAATGAAAAAACAACCCAAGATATTACATCTATGATAAACTAGTAAATGAGATGCAAAATGTATATGGCAAACTTGTGTTTTTGCCCTGCTTTACTGCTAACTCATTTCAAATTTTTCTTTTTTGTTTTACTTTTTATTTCCAAAATTTGTCAGATAGTAAAAAAAAAAAATTGTCCAAACAAAAATAGAAATCATAGGGATTTTTTCTGTAGGAATCATATTTTTCATTTGTGTCCTTTTCTATATGAAACCATTTAAGCACATGGGATGCGTATTTTTGTGTTTTTTTGAATTTATAGGCATAGTAGGATGAGCTAAGCTTTGAGTTTGTTTTAGTATTTCTGAGACACACTCATACTCTAATTGCTACGGAATATCCCATAATTCCCTGCTGTGCCACATCTTACTCATCCTCCCCTTATTGGCAGATTCTTCCATTTCCTTCCACCTTTCTTTCCCAGGAAAGAAGCACCTGAACATATGATAACAATGTCAGAGTCTCAAGCCCTTAATCCCCAGGATGTTGACTCAGGCATAGAATGGCTAGATTCCAGGAAACACATGTAGTCTTTTCCCTAAATTCTGCCAGAATCCTTTCTAGAATGACCGTGTTGCTGAACAAGAGTTAATGGTTTTTAAAGTCATCACTGTTTCCTCATTCATGCATAGCAGAAGAACTCGAGGGGTTTTCCCACAACCTCTTTAGAAGATTTTAATATGTCCTTTGTGATAGTTTAATGATCATATAATGAGCATGGAAAGGAAAGTTGGAGGAATGGAATGAAATTGTTTTTCCTGCTAAAGGCAAAGGCTTTTCATTTCAGCAAGGAAAATATGTACCCATTAAAGACTTTAGGGAAAAAATTAGTCTGGACAAAGACTAAACTATGTCAGAGTATTATTTCTCTCCACCCCCGTGTGTGTGTGTGTGTGTGTGTGTGTGTGTGTGTGTGTGTATGAAACAAAGAGCAGGAGAAAGGTAGAGAGGGGAATTACACTTGGGAGGGAAGAAGAAGTCTATTATATAAGTGTTATGATTGCATTCAGTGTTAACTTGCTTCATGCCACCTCAGTAGGGAGCTTCTATAGAGGAATTATCCTGCTTACCCTAATTGATGTGGGAAGAAGAAACCCCCACCCCAATGTGGAAAGCATTTTGTGGTAGCATTCCAAACAAAAACTCTTATAGCAGGAGGAAGTTGAGTCATCCCTTCTTCATTCTGCCTTCCTTTGTCACCAAGTTCAATTACTGTGTTGCTGCTGCTGCTGCTGCTGCTGCTGCTGCTGCTGACTCTCTTCTGGGATAAGAATTAGTGTCTCCAGATACTTTCCATTAACTAAGGCCCAGCAGATCCTCAGGAACCCACTGGGTTTTCTGTACCAGACTGAGGCTGCTGAGTCACCCAGCGCCGCAGACTGAGTAACTACTTGGTTCTCAGTCTTTCGATGTGGTTCAGCTATTACTATTTTGAAATTAACTGATATAATAAGTTTTTCACTAAAAAGTAATAATTATGTCTAGCTATTATATATTATTTGGTGTCTCTAGAGAGCCCTGGCTAAGGCAACACATCTACCTTATTTTTACTTGAATACCCAAATCACTAGAGAGCTTTTTTTGATGAGTCTCTCACTCAGTCTGTGTAAACTGAGTTGAGCTTGTGGCTCAGTTGTAGGAAACTAGCCTACCATGCACACTGGCCTGGGTTTGATCTCCAGAGAAAAAGAAATGGAGGGGGAAAGTCTGAGGCTATATTAAAATATAATTACATTGACTGTAGAGATGAGCACATCATTCTTGTATAACTTTCTGCCCAAAGCTGGTTCTGTTGGTGGCAGAGACAAATATTAAGAATCCTACATCTCAGCTGGAACAACTAAAAAAGACATGGTCTATTTTGGATCTTCATTGTTTGAAATAACAAGGTCATAAGTAACAAAGTTCTATTGAAATAGACTTAAGTAATGAATCATAATGAATATTAGCACAAGCATCAGAAAGGCCAAGTTCAAAACTAAAAGTTTCTAAGAGCATGATCTGTAAATAACACTGGTCTATGCCTGGTAGCAATTGGCAGAAAGAGATTTCATGTTATATTCTCAGAGTCGTTTTGATTTGCATTTCCCTGATGACTAGATACATTGGGCACATTTCTTTAAGTCTTTCTCAGCCATTTGATATCCCTCTGCTGGGAATTCTGTTTAGTTCTGTATCCCATTTTTAAATTGGATTACTTGTTTTGGTGGTGCTTAATTTCTTTAGTTATTTATATATTTGGGATATTTGCCCTTTGTCAGATGTAGGGCTGGTGAAGATCTTCTCCCAAGACTGTAGGCTGTCCTTTTGTTGTGTTGACAGTGTTCTTTGCCTTACAGAAGCTTTTCAGTTTTGTGAGGTCCCATTTATTAATTGTTGATCTTAGAGCCTTGTCCCCGACCCGCGGGTTCAGTTATTCATGGAGTGACGAGGAGGGTCGCGACCTGTGAATAAAGAATGGACGAGAACAGAGACATGGGCCCAGGAAAATGTTGCTTATGGAGGGCCGTTTATTGTACGTGGGTATCCAAATTTATAGTAAGCTTCTGAAAGGGCGAGGGTAGGAAGGAATGCATTGGGAATATACAGAATCTTCTGGGGTAAGAACCCCGGGATAATGTGTGGGGAGGGGGAGGAAATATGTGGCTTCTCTCAGAAGTCACGGTATGCTGAATGTTCCTTTTCTCATGGCCAGGCAAAATGTTTGATAAGTTCTTTCAACAGTAGGCTTGAGGCCAGCTGGAGTCCGGTTCAGCCAGGGGTCTCTTGGCTCCTAACAGAGCCTGAACTATTGGTGTTCTGTTCAGTAAGTTGTCTCCTGTGCCAATGAGCTCAATAGCCAGAATCTGGAAACCACCTAGATATCCCTCAACCAAAGAATGGATAAAGAAATTGTGGTACACTTACACAATAGAATATTACTCAGCTAATAAAAACAAAGAAATCTTGAAAATTTCAGTCAAATGGATAGAAGTGGAAATGGTCATCTTGAGTGAGGTAACTCAGACCCAGAAAGATACACGTGGTAAATACTCACTTATAAGTGGATATTAACTATATAATACAGAATAAGCACACTACAATACACAGGCCTAAAGAAACTAAATAACAAGGAGGATCTTAGAGATAATTATTAATTATTATTCAGAAGGACAAATACAATAGATTCTGAAAGCAGTTGAAGAGAAGGAACAGAAGGTAGCCTACCATAGAGGTCCTCTGAAAGGCTCGACCCAGCAGGATATCCAAGCAGATGCTGAGACACACAGCCAAATTCCAGGATGTAGTGCAGGGATTCTTATGGAAGAGCTGGGGAATAGAGGGACCTGAAAGGGTCAGGAGCTCCACAAGTAGACCAACAGAGCCAAAAAATTTGGGTGGAGGATGGGGGTACTGCAGAGACTGGCGCACCAACCAAGAACCATGCATGGTGAGGACATAGACCCTCTGGTCAGACGTAGTAAATAGGCAGCACAGTCTCCTTGTGGGGCCTATAACATGGGCAGTAGGAACTACTTCTGAAATGGACTCCAGCACCCCCATGGTGATCACTTCTCCTCAATGGGGCAGCCTTGACAGGCCACAGAGGAAGAGGATACAGGCAGTCCAGATGAGGCCTGATAGGCTGCGGACAGATGTTAGGGTAGGAGGGTGCCCCTCTCTGAGGACTAGGGGAGAGTGGAAAAGGACATGAGGGAGGGAGGGTGGGATCAGGAGGTGACAAAGGAGGTGGCTACAATTGGGATGTAAAGTGAGCAAATTAAGACAAACAAACAAAGATCAGAAGTGTTCCTATAAGTTTGAAGACAGCCTGGTACACAAAGCAAGGCCAAGACAGCCAAGGCTACATAGAGAAACCTTGTCTCAAAAAAAAAAAGAAAAGAAAAGAAAACAAACAGAAAGAACAAGAGAGAGAGAGAGAGAGAGAGAGAGAGAGAGAGAGAGAGAGAGAGAGAGAGAGAGAGAATAGAAGGAAGGATCAGAAATGGTCAATAGGTGCCTTAATTTTAAAGTGGTCATAGAAAAGTGGCTTCCACCATGTTATTTCTGTATCTACAGCTTCCACAGAGATATAACGTAAATTTACAAAACAATAAAAAATGCTCCTCTTGTAGTTCACAGAAAATAACTGATTATAAAGTTTAAAGCGAAAAAGGAACAGTTCTAGATGTAAGATGGATGCATTCTCTGTGCTGTGTTTGGTTTGGGTTTTTAGGTTTTGCTCTGTTTCTGAAATGATATGCCCACAGAAAGAGACCCTATCTGACTTAAATTAGAAAGCTTGGATGCTTTCTTTATGAATTTAGTGATATGTATGAGTGAGGGGTGTGTGTGCAACCAGCTATTGTACCTAGAAAGCTAGATGTGTCTAGCCCTTGTGATTTTTACAGTATCTTCAAGTAGTTAGCAGTATGGGGTCCATAGGGTCATTCTGTCATGGCAGGACCCTGATAAGTAAGCAGACATTCTGGCAAACACAGGCTGGAACAGTACTCAGTCTCTCTTTAGATTCTCTCATCTCTAAATTGCAGTTCCAAGACCTCAAGATGCTGCAATTAATAATTATGGGGAATATTTTGAAAGAATGTAGCTCTATCTAAGTCTTGGACAGGAAGTTAGGAAGTAGCAGTAGTGAGAGAAAGACACAGGTCACAGTCACTTACCTGTGAACAAATGTGGCCACCACCTGTCACCTGGCAGTGAGTGTTCCAAAGTAAGGACTTCAGACAGCATGGCACTTCCTTCAGGTGCTCTTGGTTGTGTATATCATCGCACTGAACTCATACTCTCTATGAGCACTATGACTTTTAAAAAACAAAAAACCCTGTTTTGAATAGTTAGTATAGTTCAATTGTATGATATGTAAAAGTAATAAAAAAAACTAATAAAAATGGTAAATACCAGTTCACTGACTGTTCACTTTATTAGATCTATTTCTAAACAGTTCCCAGAATTTTTTTCCTTAAATCTCTAACCCAGCTCTGTGTTATTTATCCCTGTAGAAACGAGGGATCTACTTCTTGGAAGTTGTGTTAAAATAGATGATGTAAGTGATGCCTGACACAGACACCAAGACAATGATTCCTAAAACCCAGACACTGCTGCTAGAGTCAAGTTTAAGCCCTGAGCACCCGTGCAGAATATGAGTGTGCTAAAATCCCCCACAGCAAAGTGTGGAAGGGGAAGCATTTCAGGCAATTTGACTCTTCCCAACAAAATGGAGGCATAGATAGCTTTGAATCAAAATGAGACTGAAGCACCAGCCAAGGACAATGCATGGACTGAACCTAGGCCCCCAACACAGATGTAGCAGATGGATGGCTCAGGCATCATGTGGGTCCTCTAGGAAGGGGAACAGGGATGCTGTCTCTGACATGGACACATTTGCCTGCTATTTGATCACTTCACCTTTATGGGTCACGCCTTGCCAAGTCATAGGGTAAGAGAATGAGCACAATCTTCATGCAGACTGAAGAGATGGGGAGTGTTGATGGGGGAAGGGGATATAGAGGGGATAAGGAGAAGAGGGCCTGAAGGTGGGACTGGGAGAAGAGGAGGGAGGAGGCTATAACTAAGATGAAAGTAACTAAATAAATAAATAATAAAATTCTAAATCTCAGAATGGAACAGAACAGAACCAGGTGGCAATGCCAGCACTGTGAAACAAAAATTACTAAAATTGCCATAGTAACAGAGAAAGCAATAATAAGCTGGTCTAACTCTTACTCCCAGAACTTAAATGCAGCCAATGTGATCATCTTTCTCTAACAGCGCTTGGAGTGTCATCTGAGAAAGCCTAGCCATTTTGGAATACAGGCTTCAGGATGCCTTTCCACATAACAGTAAAACATGATAGTGATGTGCAGATAAGTCAGGGTTTGTCCTGGAAGGCACTGGTTCAAGGCACAGATGTGCAGGCTCTTGGTGCAGTGAGCTTTGAAAATAACCTCTCTGAGCAGAGGATCTCAATGGTAACATGAGATCTTCAGAAATGTTAGTTTGAAGCACAGGAAAGCTTTTTTAAAAGCCAGTTGGGAATATAAATATGAATTTCTGTCATGACATTCAGAGAGGAATATGCAGAGGGAACCAAATAGCAGGTGATGAAAGTGAATTTTACAACACTGGAACTAAACTCAAAATCCATTCCTATCTGACATTCTGTAACTTATTGGCCTCTCTAGATGACTGTTTTATCACCTGTAATTAATTCTACTTTACTGACTTGCTGACAAGAGTAAGTTAAGTTGTATACAAGCACAAAGTGTTAGACATGCAGTGTTTGTTTAATTTATGACATACAGTGTAAGGAAAGTAAGTAATAGTATAGCTGGCATAGAATAACAGTGCAGCTAAGAAGTTGGACATAAACAACTGGCCAAAAGAGGAGGGGAGATGGGAATAGTAGTGGGTTAGGGAAAGGAGGTACTTCATCAATGAGAAGGGCACATCCTTAGGTAGGGGCAGGTAAGCCATCTTTAAATTTCATAAGAAGATATGAGGTGAGAATTTAACCAGTACATAGAGTTAGAGAAGCTGGAGCCTAGTGAAACCTTGGCCTTATTTGTGGCACCGTGGAGAATATGTGTGTCGGTAGGTATCCTAGTTTCATTTCTATTGCTGTGATAAAATATCCTGACAACAAGAAACTTAGGAAGGAAAGGTTTTGTTCAGCTGAAAATCCCAGGTTGCTGTCCATCAGACAACCCACAGAGGCACACACTATATCCACCATCAATTCCTCTCGAGTATGTATTTTTTTTAATTTTTCTGTAAACTTAAAGCTATTTTGAAGCAAAACATGCACTTTTAATGAGAAAAATACAGGTCAATTGGTAGTGGCCTGAATTAGGGAATTGCCAGGAAGAACATAACTGGTCAAAATTTGGGAAATTGGTTCATTCTGGGTTGGTAACTTGGTCATTGCACTAAGGAGAGCTTGGAGAGAAAGAGATGGGACAATGATTAGCAGGAGCAGGACATACACTAAGGTCCTCCGTCTCCCTGGGCCGTTAGAACCACAGCCTGTCACATATCCATACCCTAACTGCCTTGCAGGGACAATCGTGGAGCAGGGCAGAGAGATAGAAAAGGAAGAGGTAGGATGTAGACAAAATGTACATTTGGAAAGCAATGGCTGGGTGCATAACGTCTTTGCAAGGCCTGGGGGGCAAAGGTGATGCCAGCAGGTAAGGATGATGCTTTCAAAGAAAGAAGGAACCTTCAGGAAAAGGACAATTGACAATGAGACTAAAGAGATTAATTTTCTATAGTACAGGTGAAGTGATATCAGGACCTCCTTTGGAAATGCTCATGGTAGAGCAAAACCAGGTAGAGCTTTGAAACACACACTGTGCACTAAGGATGTGAGAAAGAGCAGGGTGTGGCAGGGCAGGGTAGTACAAGAATTCATAATTGACAGGGCCACAAAGGTCCCACAGCTGTTTGCAGTTACTTCCATTTACCCAGCAAGCTGTACCTGCTCACTACCCCTCCTGTTTCCTTATTTAAAATGTAGCAACCTGGTAGCTGATCTTTGCCCCTAGTTATACATTGTAATCTTTAGCTATTGAATTCATTGTCACCTAGATGTCACATAAATTCCTTTCTTTCCATAAGCATTTGTATTTCACAATTGGAATGCTTCCCTCTCTTCCTGCTGAGAATTTAGTTAATCATTGCTGGAGAGGATTCAAGACTGGGTAGGAAACAAGGCACCCAGAAGGAGAGCCAGGGGCTCTACACTGAAAAGACTGGGTGAGAGGTACTCACAATTGCTTTGTATCTGACACAGCCAATTCCATCACCAAATATCTTGAGCCTTTAGAAAAAAATTAGGGTAAAAGGTTTCAGGAGATGTGTGTACATTAAATTTACAATAGAAAAAGACTATACCCACAAGAAGAAAAAAGGCAGGATACTGACCCCAGATTTAACACAACAGTGCCAGTACCAGCAGCAGTAGCCATTTATAGAGCTTAAGATGGTGTTTGTCATAATAAAATTTACAGGCAATATCCTATTTATTTGCCATGGCAGTTCATGAAATAGGTTCATGAAATATATGTGTGTGTATTATATGTACATATATATAATGAAGAGTATAAATTATATTTATAAGAGGTTTTTGTTTGTTTGTTTGCTTGCTTGCTTGCTTGTTTTTTTTTTTTTTTTTTTTTTTTTATGACAGGGTTTTTCTATGTAGCCTTGGCAGTCCTGGACTCACAGTGATTCACCTGCCTCTGCTTCCCTAGTGCTGGGATTAAAGGCATGTGCCACCACACCCAGCTTACAGTATACTCTTATGTACTCTTTTGTGTGAGTGACAGGGTTTCTCTGTGTAGCTTTGGCTGTCCTGGACTCACTTTGTAGACCAGGCTGGCCTCGAACTCACAGAGATGCACCTACCTCTGCCTCCCAAGTGCTGGGACTGACTGTGCTCGCCAACACTGCCTGTTGTATATAATATACAAACATAACACTCCATAATAAAACAGGCACAGCACAAGCTGATATCACGCAACTTAGACTAATAGACATACTGTAGACATGTATGGAGCAGGCTAGGCTCATACTGAAGCTTCTGAGGGTTAAATATGCTGAGTGTGTTCTTTATTCCCTATGGTTTTATCAGGATGCAAGAAAAGTGCAAGTTAAGAAGGATCTGCAGTCTGGGTTTGGCTGCGGTGTCACTGCCCTGTTTGGTAAGAAGAGTCCCTGGTGTTTCCATTAGCTTCTGCAGACAGATACACGTGAGCTTTCTGTATGCACCAAGAAGTAATCTTACTAAAGCAAACATAGACAGACCAATGACACATAGACAGATGATAACTAGATGATACAGACACATCTGAGTGTGTGTATATGTGTGTATACACATATATGTACATGTATGTATGTTTCTATATGTGTGATATAGTATGTTTGAGTGTATGTAGGCATGTGTGTGTACATGTGTGTGTGTATGTGTGTGTGTGTGTGTGTGTGTATGAACTTAATCCTTGTTGCCTGGTTCTAGGATTTTTGTGGAAAGTATATAGCTGGACTTTGCTACTTTATGACTTCTTTTTCCCACCTTTTATCCCCTCCACACCCAGTTTTACCCATAACACTAGACAGGAGAGAAAAAGCGATAGAGGGGAGAGAGGAATTAGAAAAAAAATCCCTAAATCTAATTTCTTTCCTTTTTCTTATTTGACCCATTGCTACTAGCAAATCAAACCAACCTCCCTAAGAACCAACAATTCTCCCCCAATGCTTCAATGGGTGCTGGAGCTCAGCACTTATGCACCCTCTGAAAAGTTCCCAGAATTCCAAATGTCACACAATCGCAGAAACTATCTGTAGCTGGCAAAACCATGCTTCTGCTAGAGCACAAGGCAAATCATAGTCAGCTGCTGCAGACAGTCTGAAGCAGCCCCACAGCCCTATATCTGGGATTAAAAAGAAAGAGCATTCTTATAATATTTCTGTGTTTATTAAAGAAACCAAAATTCCAGGATTCTCAAAAATGTTGCTACAAATGTCTGTGAAAGCTGAGTTCTCACTGTGAAGCTTAGCTCAGTCACACAGGCTGGCATTCAGCAGGGGGCCGTCCTCCCCCCAGAACTGTACATGCAGTCATTCTACAATGTACTGGGAGTTCTAAGTCTCAACAGCTGGTTAATCTGGGGGTTGGGGAACATAGACAAGAACGATCATTATAGGATGACAATCTGAAAAGCACCTGTTGGCCATTACATCATCAGGGCTGAGACACTGCGGGTTCTTCTCCAAAACAAACAAACAAACAAACAACTGGCTGTGTGGTTTCTGAGCAGAGTAATCAAAAGCGTGTGTTTGACTATTATGGTGTGGAAATGAACAAAGAACATTTTTAGGTAGGAGCACATCAAAAAACCTCCTGGGGGGGTTTCCTCACATTTTGTTGTCCAATGTGGTCTCTTAGAGTCTGCATGAACACAGTCCAGGCTCTTCTGGCTTTCATAGTCTCTGTTAAAAAGTCAGGTGTAGTTTTGATGGGTTTGCCTTTATATGTTATTTTACCTTTTTCCCTTGCTGCCTGTAATATCTTTTCTTTATTCTGCAGATTTGGTATTTTGATTATTATGTGGCAGGAGGAATTTCTTTTCTGGTCTAGCATATTTGGTGTTCTATATGCCACTTGTATGTTTAAGGGTATCTCTTTCTGTAGATTGGGGAAATTTTCTTCTATGATTTGCTTGAAGACATTTTCTGGTCCTTGGGACTTTGCATCTTCCTTTTCATCTGCTCCTATAATCCTGAGGTTACACATTTTCATGGTGTCCTTGATTTCTTGGATGTTTTGTGTCACCAATTTTTCTTTTTTAATGTTTTCTTTGAGAGATGTATCAATTTCTTCTATTGTATCTTCAGCACCTGGGATTCTCTCTTCCATGTGTTGGATTCTGTTGGTTATACTCGTTTGTTGGATTCCTGCTTCCTTTTTGAATTGTTCCATTTCACGGTTTTTCTCAATTTGTGATTTTTTTATTATGTCTAATTCTGTTTTCATGTCTTGAACTCTTTTATTTAATTCCTTCAGCTTTTTGTTTGTGATTTCTTGTTTCTTCTGGATGCCTTCTATTCATTCGTCTGTACTTTCCTTGAATTCTTGGAAGGATCTATTCATTTTCTCTTCATAGTTCTCAAATAACTGTATAAGCATGGTTTTGAGGTCATTTTCCTGTGATTCCACTGTAATAGGGTATCTGTTGGTTTCTGGGCTTTCTGGTGGAACCATAATGTCTTGAATTTTGTTATTTGACTTCTTATTCTTTCCTTACGGCATCTGCTTAGAGTACTTGGGCTTTACAAGCTGGCAGTGACAGGGATGAGTACCTTTGAGAGGCAGTGGCTTTGCAGACTCTGTCCCCTGTAATTATATTTGTCTAAGCTCTGCCACCTAGGATCCACGGTTTTGTAGGGCTCCTCTGGCTACTTGTTCTCATCTCAGGGGTCCACCACACAACAGATGTATGGTTTGGGTGTCAGATGCTGTGTGGCTTCTGTTTTGTTAATCCTTTGTTCTGTAGGAGGGACACTCTGTTCCAGATCTCTAAAGAGTGTAGTATGCTCAGAGATTGTGATTCCCAACCCCGTGGGAATACCAGTCAAATTGGAGAGGTGAGTGGAGAGGACTTTCTTTTTATCTTCCTTATTTGTTTACCCTGGGGAGCCCCCAAGCCTATGTTTTAGAAAGTGGCCCACTGATTCTCTCACCTGTTTTGCTGTGCTGAGCTGTCCAGCAGTCTGTCCTTCCATTTCTCCCTGCTGTTTGAAGCCCACCACAGAGGCAGGGCAGTGGTCTTTACTCTCTGTCACCCACTGCCACTCGCAGTCCCTTGCATCCCCTGTTGATTGCCACTTCCCGCAGCAGTTCTTACCGGACACCACGCCAATCTCCTCTGCCTGCAGTTCCCCACCATTTCTCTGCTGCCTACCTCAGCAGCCACTGCTGCTGCTGCAGCTGCAGCTGTAGCTGCTACCTCTGTGCTGGTCTGCCCCCAGGGATCTGTGCTCTTCCCATGTTCAGGGGTGCACAGGTCTTCCATAGTTTTTTCCTATCGAAATGTGGAGTTCTTCTGCTGTAGAGGGGTGGGAAGCTTGGTGTTCTTGGTTAAGAGATCAGTCCAATTCCCTGACTGGATTACTCTGGCTTCTAGACAAGCTCCACACCACTTGCTGCCATCTTGGAATCCCCCCTAGAATGTTTTCAATCTCTGAGACTTACTGCTAAATAAGCTCACACTTTCTAGATCTTTCTGAACTCTGATTGGCTGGTTCAACTCAGCTGTTCTGGCTCATACTCCTCTTCAAGATGACTGATCCAATATGACTTCTCTTAGTTGCTCTAAATCTAATTCTAGCAATCTGTTCTGATTTTTTTGGCTCTTTCTCATTCTTTGGATCATTCTGCCTTCACCTGTGTCTTGTGCATTCTCTCGTGCTCTCTCTCTCCCCAAAGTCCTCCTCTTTTTCTTGTCTCTTCTGCTGTGAATTGGGCATATCCCTATTCTGACTCATTCCGTCAAATCTTTCCCTGATTCATGTCTTTGTTAGTCTCTCAATTAGATGACATTTTCAAACATGGTTATGGGTTCTCTAACTCTCATTACCCTGGAGACAGCTCTCCTGCTTGCCATAGATGGTGAGAGATAAGGAAGGAAAGAAGGGCATATCTTCCTTGTCTGTGCCTACTAACCACCCAACAGACAAGAGTCAGGGCCAGCTCTTTCACGCTCTCTGGGCAGTTCACCTGTGCCTCTGCATTAATTTCAGCTATACTGTACTACCCAGGCAAGGTGAAGGGCCCACTCTCCTGCAGCTGGTGAGGGGCAAGGATAGCTCTCCTGTTCTCATGACCCCAGGTCCAGGTCTCCTGCCTTCAGTAGGTAGTGAGGTGAGGAAAGCATATCTTTGCCATGCCACTGCATTCCAGGAGATATGTTACTGCTCAGGTCAGATTTCCCACTTGTATCCTTGCAGGCTGGTTCACTAGTAACTCTCTCAACGTGCTGCAGTATTCTCTCAAGTACTGCAGTTGGCTAGTGGTGAGATCAGGTGCCCTGATATCAAACCCCCATGGCCAACTTTCCCAAGAAGCCCAGGTAAGGGATAGGGGCAGTTCTGTACAGCACCCAGATATCAACATGTCTCCAGGCAGTAGACCAGACTTGGAACATCCACCTGGCCTTTGGTGTTATGAGACCCTTGCTACTGCAGGGCCATGGACCCAATTGCGGCTCTAGTAGCAGCACAGACCAGGACCCTGGCAAGTCCCAGGTGGCATCACAGGCTACTCACATCAGGCTTTTGCTCACTACCCTCAAGTCTCTAGTTGTGCCTTTCTTCATTGTGTCTAATTCTTCTGCTTCTCTTTCTCTTCTATTTCTCCACCATTTACTTCTTCATCTTAGTAGCACCTGGGGTCTCTAAGTGGGGTTGTGTCAGGAGAGGTCTATTGAGTGTATCTCTACGCACCTATCAACTACCAAAATTTAAATATCCATGACAATATCAGAACTAGAAAAACCAATTGCTTCAGATCCTCTTTCCTAAATTATGTCTATTACCTGCATATACTTCCTCATTCCCTAATATTTAGTATTTTTGTTCCATTTTACATGTTATTCTGTATCCATGTGTATATATTTGTTTACATATGTCCATATATTATTCTGTAGGCTCTGTATGCAAGGGAGAATATGCACTTATTTTTTAGCTTTCTGAGACTGTCTGACCTCACTTAATAGTGCACATCTCTAACCTACCCATTTTCCTACAGATTTTGTAACTTCATTTTACTTTAGAGCTTAACGACACTTATATATCATTCATATATATCATATTTTTATTACCTATCCATCTGTTGATGAGGAACTAGGCTGATTTCAATTATTTACTACCATAAATAAAGCAATGCTAAATGCAAAGAGCAAATATCTCTATGGTAGGGTATGGAGTTCTCTGTGTGTATGTCTAGGAATGGGTCATATAATAGTATCATAGGGTTTCTATGGCTGTGATGAAAAACCATGACCAGAAAGCAACTTGGGGAGGAAAAGGTTTATCTGGCTTACACTTCCATATCATTGTTCATCTTTCCAGACAGTCAGGGCAGAAACTCAAACAGAGCAGGAACCTGGAGGCAGGAGCTAATGCAGAGGCCATGGAAGGGTGCTGCTTACTGGCTGGCTGCACATGGCTTGCTTTGTCTGTTTTCTTATACAACCACCAGCCCAAGGATAGCATCACCCACAATGAGCTGAGCTTTCTCCCACTTATCACTAATTAAGGAAATGTTCCCAAGCATGCCTGCCACTAGATCTAATGGAGGCATTTTTTTTAAGACAAGGTTTTTCTGTGTAGCCTTGGCTGCCCTGGACTCACTTTGTAGACGATGCTTGACTTGAATTCATAGAGATCACCTGCCACTGCCTCTGATTGCTGGGATTAAAGGTGTGAGCCATGCCCAGCCACAATTAATTTTCTTAATAGTGGTTTCTAGGATATATATGTATGTATATCCACTCACCTAGAAGTATAATTTTTCAGGTACAAAACAAACAAGCCAGACTCCAATCACTCTCCCTGGGGGAGAGCTCTATCAGTCAAAACACTCAAAGTCCTTTTCCCCTGCCTTCAATCACTGTAGCTGCAATGTGCAAATTGTGAAACCCCGAAAGACCTGTATCAGCATGCTGCAAATCACATAGGGTCATGTTTATTAGTTAAGGACAGAGACTGGGCCATCAGCCCCTTCATGAGGAGGGAAGATGGTGGCCCCTAGTGCTAGGGGAACAGGGTTTTTAAGGGAAAAAATAATTGCAGGCAGGAGGTTTAAAGACATTTTTTAAGCTTTGCTGCTACGTGATAGGTTAGAAGGGTACAGGAAAGTTGTCCTTTAAGCTGATTGGCTGGGGGACCAGGGCCAGACTTCACAGGGGAATTTTTAGTTTATTCTGGTCACTGTGACCTGTGGCTCTGATTGGTTGGCCAGGGTACAACCTCTTAGGAATGGTTGCTAGGTATACATTTGTGGTTCTCCCTGGAAACTCCAGGACAGTCAAGTTCTCAGGCCCTGAACACAAATTGGCATTGGTTTGGTCTCTACATAGCCAAGTACTAGCTGACTAAGGATATCTCATAGCAAGTAGGCCCAGAGCCCATTGAAAGTGTTCAAATTAAGTTAGGCATGGTGGCACAAGCCTTTAATCCCAGAACTCAGGAGGCAGAGGCAGGCAGATGACTGTTCAACACAGTCAAGGTTACACAGAGAAACCCTGTTTCGAAAGAACCAAATTTTTTAAAAAAGAAGAAAATTCTAATTAGTCAGTCATTAATTCATTTACTTTATCTTGCGATTAGAGATCTTGGCTACATTTTACCTACTCATCTCTCTCTCTCTCTATGCACTCACGACTGTTTTGAGTTCTTAGCTCTATGTCATGCCATGCCCCTGTATCAGATACCAAACAGTCATTTCCTTACCTGTTGGTAAATAATCATAAAATATAAACTCCTTTTTAAAATTTTTATTCTTTGAGACTTCTTGGTTCCTTTCTGGTGGGTTTGTTCTGACACCATGCATGCTCATATGAAAGTCTTCTTTCAAAGGTTTGTTGTGAGGATCTTAAGGAGGTTATTTCCTAATTTTGGATCCTAGTATAGAGCCCAGCAAAATTTGTTTATATAAAGAGTCTTAGTGCCAGGTACTATATGTGATAGTTTTATTCTTATAATAACCCACATTTCTTCCTTGCTTTTTTGTTTTATTTTTGTTGTCTGGGTTTTTTAAATAATTTATTTAATTTTATATGCATTTGTATAAGGGTGTCAGATCACCTGGAATTGGAGGTACAGACAGTTGTAAGCTGCTACGTGGATGCTGGGAATTGTATCCAGGTCCCTTGGAAGAGCAGACAGTGCTATTAACCACTAAGCCATCGCTTCAGTCTTTTTCAAGACAGGGTTTCTCTATGTAGCCTTGTCAGTCCTGGACTCTATGTAGACTAGGCTGGCCTTGAAATCACAAAGATCTGCCTGCCCCAGCTTCCTGGAGTGCTGAGGTTAAAGGTATGCACTACCGTGCCTGGCTTCATTGCATTTTTAAACAAATAATGTGAAACTGGGAGTACTGAGCTAATTGTTAAGATCACTTAATCAAAGACAGAATTCACATTATTATCTCAATATATACAGACAAGCTTTTGACAATTTCCAGCAGTCCTTCTTGGTAAAAGCCCTGAAGAAAATGGGAATAGAAGAAAACTGTCCCAGCACAGTAAAAAGCTACAGCCTATAAATCTATAAGCCACATTACACTGAGGGGGAGAACTCACTGCATTTTCATTACAGTCAAGATGGGACAGAGGTTCCCACTGCTCTTATTCAACATGGTCTTAGAAGTTTTTCAAATTGGTGATACACGTATGCTCTCTTGTGGCCAAGTTAGAGATACACAGCATTTTGTCTACAGGGCAAAGCATGTTAAGAAGTACTCCTCTTGTAGCTAAGATAAAATAACTGATTATAAAGTTAAAGACAAAAAGGAACAGTCCCATATATGTAAGATTGATGTGTTCTTTGTGCTGTGTTTGTTTTGGGTTTTTAGCTTTGGTTCTTTCCTCAGATGATAAGCCCACAGAAAGAGACCCTATCTGACATAAGCTAGAAGGCTTGGATGCTTTCTTACTGAATGTAGTCATATGTGAGAGTGAGGGGCGTGGGTGTAATCGGCTGTTGTACCTGTAAAGCTAGATGTATCTAGCCCTTGTGATTTTTACAGTATCCTCAAGTAGTTAGCAGTGTGGGATCCATCAGGGTCATGCTGTCATGCCTGGACTCTGATAAATAAGCAGACATTCTGGCAAACACAGGCTGCATCAGCACTCACTCTCTCTTTGTATTCTCTCATCTCTAAATTGCAGATCCAAAAGTTCAAGATAATGCAATTAATAAATGTGGGGAATTATCTACTTAAATCTCTACCCACATCCTATGCTATTTATCCCCATAAAAATGAGGGTTCTGACACTCAGAACTGATAGATCTACTTCTTAGAGAGTGTGTTAAAATCGATGATGAGAGTGATGCCTGTACCAGACGACAATTCCTAAAGCCCAGACCCTGCTGCTAGAGTCAAATATAAACCAAAAATACCCAGAGAGAGTACGTGTGCACTAAAATCCTCCCACAGGAAAGTGTGGAAGGGGAGGCATTTCAGGCATCTTTGAGCCTTACCAAAACAATAGAGGCACTGACAGCTTTCAAGACTGTCCCATCCTTGAGTGATTTCAAAATAAATATGAGAATGAAACACCAACCTAGGACAATGAAGGGACTTCACCTAGGCCCCCTATACAAATGTAGCAGATGGGCAGCTCAGGCTTCATGTGGGTCCCCTAGTAAGGGGAACAGAGAGGCTGTCTCTGGCATGGACACCTTTGCCTGCTATTTGATCACTTCACCCTTGTGGGTCTGCCTTGCCAGGCCACAGGGGACAAGAATGAGCACAATCTTCATGCAACTTTATGAGATTGGGTGGGTTGGTGGGCTTTCAGCAGTGGGCTGGGAGTTCCAAGTCCCAACAGCTGGTTCCACAATTAATCTGGGTGGGGAAGGGACAAAGACAAGAACTATCTTTATAGGATGACAGTCTGGAAAGCACCTGTTGGCCATTACATCATCAGGGCTGAGACCCTGCGGGGTTCTTCTCTACACAAGAAACAACTGGCTGTGTGGTTTCTGGGCAGAATAGTCAAGCGCATGTGTTTCACTACTGTGGTCTGGACATGACCAAAGAACATTTCTAGGTAGGATCACATCAAAAAACCTCTGGGTATTGTCTTGCATTTTGTTGTCCAGTGTGTGATATTGCCCTCTTGATTATACCA
Source organism: Acomys russatus (assembly GCF_903995435.1). Taxonomy (NCBI): domain Eukaryota; kingdom Metazoa; phylum Chordata; class Mammalia; order Rodentia; family Muridae; genus Acomys; species Acomys russatus. The sequence continues at coordinate 31,929,697 of NC_067156.1, read as the reverse complement.
CAGCAAATGTGTAAATATTCTGTGCCAGGAAGTGAAAAGAGTGAATGGATCCTGAACATACACACACACACACACACACACACACACACACACACAGTGTCATTCCACAGCACTGGGTAATATATTTGATTATGGAAATTAAACTCTTCACATCCAGTAGTTTAGTCTAGTAAAGAAGATAAATAAATAATTAGAACTCTCAATTTAATGCTTCATCATGGGGACGTGCAAAAGGATGGAGTGTGAATGGGAGAAGAAGGAACAGAGACTACTGAATGTCATCAAATTTACGCTTGTTGCATCCCAAACCCTTTTAAACCACGTCTTCTTTCAACAATGCCCAGGCTCCCATTCCCTGTAGAGCTCTACTCCAAATGAGCATTATTCGTTATCTCCATCTCTCTGATGTCAGGAAAATGAAGTTGATATATTCTTTCCAACAACATCTGAAATATATGAAGTACAGATAAAACTTATTAGATGCAAATTCACTTTAGGAAAGCAGGGTGCAGTGGCATAGGCCTGTAACCTCAGCACTTGGGAGGCAGAGGCAGAATTATCACTGTGAGTTTGAGGCCAGCCTTATCTGCAAAGCAAGTCCAGGACCGCCAAGGCTACACAGAGAAAACTTTTCTCTATAAAACAAAAACAAAAGCAAGCAAAGCTTGCTTTAGATTACTGTCTCCACATGCTAAGGAAGCAGGGAGGTTGAGATGCTTCCTTTATGTGGGACATCAGCAAAAGGACAGAACTAAGAGCAAAGTGATTAGCCACTCATAAACAACATGAGCATAAAAAAACACCAAGGTCCTGTCTGTGCATGAGGTAAGTAAAAATATCAAGTTTCAGGAAAGTATTAATGCACTTTAGACCCCATCAATCATCATGGTCACTGAGTGATGTGGGAACACTTCATGCTCTGGAGAAGTGTTCCTCTTCAGAATCACAATGTAGAACAGAACACACTGCAAGTGAAAAGCTTAAGACAATGTCAGATGAGGAGTGCTGGCTAGACTAGGTCATCTCAAGGAAGGGAGAAGTCAGGGTGGGCTGTGGCATTATTAATAAATATCTGAAGGTGTATCAAGGAGGAAGGAGAATTCTTCTGAGGCCAAAGATTAGATAAATGGCAGCTTCAAAAGGACAAGATGAAGTGAAAAGACTACATCCCAAGCAGAATGTAAATAAACAGACACATTCAAGAATAAAGAACCTTTGTTCCTCCTACATCTTACTAAAGAGGAGAAAAATTGTCTTGATCTCAGGGTGACATTTGGTGTGGAAACACAGTGAGGGTTTCAGGCCAACCAACACACAGGTATTTAAACTTAATACTATTTGTTTTAACCTAAAGGTCACTAAGAATCACTGAGCAGCCTCCAACTCAGGATATGGCCAAGATGGAATAATAAATAACTACATTTACTATGTTCAGTTTGCAGTTTTGTTTGTTAACTTGGGGTCAGGAAAAATGAACAACAGCATTCATGCTGTCAGCCTGTAAGACCCAGTCACTGGCTCATCTAATTTGCAGTTAGTTACAGAGTTAGTGAACTGTGTCACTCACGGAGGTGTAAGGTCTGAGTTGAGACCCACTGTTTCTCATTACCTGAAGTATTACATATTGGGTTGATGACCAGTACTGAAGCCACAATACTTAAACCTCAGTCTAAGAGTCAGAAATATGACTATTACCCTATCTGATGCCATTGGAGGAACATATGCTAGAGACAGCTGCAGATATTCAAACACCATATTGAAACGGCTGTCTGTCTGATGTCTTGACCCCACAGCTGCTTGAGGATTTCTGTGTTTATCTTGATTTCTAGACCTACCCCTCTCCTTTCACCATGTCCCCTCCTCCTGGTGGCTGCCAAGAACTACAGTTCGCCCAGTTTTCTATAAAAGTCTCATTGTGTTTCCTTTCAAGGCTGTTTTAAATTTTCTTAACCCACAAATCTAAGAATCTTTTAATGGATTCCATGTGCCCTGGTGACACCACCACCTGAGACCTTTTGATCCTCGGACTTTCTATTCAAATAATACCTGCTGGCCCTTCTGTGCTCGTGTTGTCCTTCACAATTGCATCATCTTTGTCAAAATTGTGCACGTCAGGTGGCAGTGATCCTACTACTATGTCTTTTTTTTTTTTTTTTTTTTTTTTTTTTTGCTATTGCCAGAATGTTTTTGTCACTGTGAAATTTGCTAAGGAATAAGGGAAGTATACCCCAGCCTATCCCTCAGATAATGTGCACTTATCAAGCATCTAACTACAGTTGTCCTCTGACCTCTGCATGGGATGCATGGGCATTCATACATATACATATGAATATATATGAGAGAGAGAGAACAGTCATAAAGTTACTTGAATAATAACTAATAATGATGTTAAGGTACATCTGAGTTAATCAGGGCATGAAGTTACATATTGATAAGCCCTGAAATCAAGAGGTAGAGGTAGAAGGATTAGTAGTTTGAGACCAGCCTTAGCTATATAAGTGGGGGCAAGTTTTGTTATAGGAGACCCTGTCTCAAAAAACATGCATCAAAAAAGACTCAGCTATGTCAAAGCTTCATCAAACACTTTAGGATTCCTTTATCCTTACAAGGCTAACCTTAGTTCAGGATGTGAAATCAACAGGTGCCTCCCCAACATCCTCATTCCAGCATGTTTCACCAACATCCATTAAAACAGTTCCCCTAAGGGTTGTCATCCTTCTTTGTTCGTGTACATAATGGTTCTTGTGTCAGTGTGGAGTAGCGCATATGTTTGGTTAAGTTCCCAACGTACATAAAGAGCTAAAAAAAAAGGGGGGGGGGAGAGATTTCCTCAAGGCTAAGCAAGGCAGACATTCTAAACATGACAAAGAACTGGGCAGAGGAATATCAGGGTTGTTCCAGTCAAAGCATACTCCATCCTCCAAGGTATAATAAACAGTTACTCTGTCTAAGCACTGAACATATGAAGCCTACCCTATAGAATAATGAATACATTATCCATAGCTCTAACCCATGGAAGGAAAATATTATTACCAGTCAGAAATTGTAATTTAAAAAAATCTTAATGCAATATTTATGCACACATTATAAGAGTTTTCTTGTAGCAAACAATACATATTGGGATGTACTTTTGTCTCTGAGTAAATAGTGTCACCTCATAGATAAAATGGTAGATTTAGTCTTGAAGCCAGGCCTGTCTTCTGCACAGGTTTTCTTCACTGTCTCCCACATAGTGCACTAAAAGGCCATTTTCATCCAAATGCCATGACCAATTTCTAACCAGAACTACATCCCACATTGTATGATTCAGAGTCATAAGATTACTTGGAATTCACACTGCAGTGAAGTGTTTCCCAAAGCACAGGTGAGGACTGCTGAAGTACAAGTCACAAGAGAATCATAAGGGCAAATCATCACTATTATGAAATAGATTATTCTTTCTTTATAGTTCTGCTTAGCTACTCATTATAATGTCATTTCCCCCTCAGATTCAGAACCAAAGGATGTCAAAATCACCACCCAGACTCTAGCATCAGCAAGCCTAAGTCAGATGCTGTTACCTGCTGCTAGTAGTATTTAAAGAATTCCTAGGACAACATCCCAGACAATTCCCTCTCCCACACTGCAAGACATCCCCTTACTTTATTTGAACAAAAGAAATAACTGTCTCAAGTAAGAATTCTACTTAACAGTTGCTGTTGAAATTTTCTTGCCAGAAATACGGCCATTACACAGCTGATGACATTAGAGGAAAAGGAAGAATTTTACTGCTTCAACCAACACTTCATGGTGGCAAGAAACATACCTGTGTTCCAAACATGCAAAGGGGAGTTTGCAGACAGTAGAAGCAATGATTCCTTTCTATTATATCAAGACTTGACTGAACAAGGATTGAATACCATATGAAAAAGACTAAAAATTCATGAATGAACAGGACATAAGCATTTGTATTTGGGAAAATTAGAATATTTAGATGTTACTGAATGTGTATTTTGAGCAAATATTTGTTACATATCCAACATTTTCAGGTACTTTGCTAGATGAAAAATGACATGAAACAACCACCTTATTTGGTCCATAAAAATAAAAAAAGATTGGGCTGAAGAGATGGCTCAGAGTTTAACAGTACTGGATGTTCTTCCAAAGGTCCTGATGTTGACAGAAGCCAGGCCCCAAGGTCAGGCAGTGATTTAATTACTCTGTAACAATGGCTAAAGTGTCAATATTTGTATCAAATTCCAGTTTCACAAAGATGCTCTAAGGGGAAACCATATGACTTCAACACAGAAAGTACTGTGTGCTGTGAGAAAGAGACTTCAAACATTTTTTAAGTCCTAAGTTGTTTTAAGAGGACAGTAGCCCTTCCTGAGTGTTGCTCCAAAATATGTTGTCTTTATTGTTCTAAACAGAAAACCAAACCCCCAAGCAAACAAAAACAACTTACCCTTTGTGAAAAAGTCAAGACTGAAACAAAGTGATGAAATTCTCTACTCACAAGACAGACAGAAACATGAGAGAAAACAGACAACTGCCACCAGACATGGTAGACACTTGGTACATATAAGCTAATGAAGGGTCCAGCCTTTGACTTAGTTACTGCCATTATTTTAATGCACAAATGTATCAGTTCAGGTAATAGGAAAGTGAACCCACATTCTAGAGGCATGCAGCTGTGCTGAAGGACACACAGCCCCAGGACACAGCAGACAGGAAACTGACTCCTCCTTCTCTTGTACCCCAGCCTGCCACCAGCCTATCAGGGCTTGATGAATGCACAGCAGATGAAGAGAGAAATGCACAAAAACAAAAGACAGAAATGGAAGAATGAAGAGAAAGGAAATAATGGAAAATGTGTTGAAGCTCTGCACATTTTCTCATCCATTCACAACTACAGAGGAGACAAGACCTGTGATTTCCGCTACAGATAAGAAAAGTGGACTCAGGAAGGGAGTAGACTTTCCCAAAACCTGGGAGGATGTCAGGGATCAAGATAACTAGCTTTTCCTGGCAGTATTTGGGTCTAACCTTTCCAGAGCCCTGTTTTCTACTCAGGTATCATTTTTCCCAGCCTGGAGGCCACACAGGGTCAATCAATAACCAAAGACACCTATGATCCAGCACAGTGGGTGGAGCCTGTACTACCACCTGCCTATATAACCACTTCTCATGTCTGAAGAGAAGCACCTGCAGAGTCCTCCTGACCTTTGCACCCAGATCCTCAACCATGAAGGTGGCAGTTGTCTTTCTTCTCGCTGCCTTGGCGCTGCTCACTTTACCAGGTAGGAGTGCTTGCGTGTTCTTCAAAAATTAGTAAAAGCATTTTGACCTGTCACTTTATACCTCCTGGAAACTTAGATAGTCTAGCTAACTGCTGCCACAGAAGTGAAATGAAGTCAATGGGAGTGAAAAGCAAAAGTGTTTCTAGTGAAAATTACAGAAAGAAGTTACTTCTAACATCATGAAGCTCTGGTAAGACATGCCCTGTCTAAAGGCAAGGCTGCAACTACACTGACATGGTAGAGAAAAAATGGTTTCACTGTGAATCCCCTTCTAACTCTAGAAATTCCTACTATACTCAGTAAATCCAAGGCTAGCTTACCAAATTTAAATGCTTGCAAATTGCATAAAATAAATAACAATGATCATCATTAGTTTGTACAGAATGAATGGTATTTTGAGTTATTAAAAGCTTTACCTTTGGTGCTGGAAGGATGGATTGGAGGTTAAGAGCACTAACTGCTCTTCGAGATGTCCTGAGTTCAATTCCCATTGACCACATGGTGGCTTCCAATCATCTATAATGTGATCTGATGCTCTCTTGTGGCCTGCAGGTGTACATGGGGGCAGAACATTGTGTATGTAATAATAAATATCTAAATCTTTTTTAAAAAGAAAAGTATTATGTTTAATCTGTAGAACATTTACAGAGAAAACATCATGTTTGAGTACACAGAAGAATTCCCAAAGTTACTGAGAACACGTTGGGAGATAATTCTGCTCATGACTGAAATCGGCCTCGTTTTTTGACTGATTCAGCCGAGATTTCGATGAGAGCCAAATGTGTGCTTTACTGAGAAATGGAAGAGCACAGTTTACTGTTTTAGATAAATATTTATGTAAGCAAAAGGACCTTTGTCCCACCTCACACCTAGTAATAATTACAACTACATACCTGTAATGAGCCCTGCTCTTCAACTATCACACTCATTTGCTTTCTGGACCCACAGGGGCCCCAGCAGCTGCATTTCCTCTGATGAGTCCCAGAGATCTGTCTCATTCCCTCAGAGCTCATTGACTGAAAATTCAGTTTGAAACATTTCTCCTGTGAGGGCGATCAGATTAGGCTCCTCCTCCTGGTAAACGTAGCCACAGTCACACTTGCCATCTGCCTTTTAAAAAGTAATTTTTGACATTATAATATATTTACGTCATCCCCCTTTTCTTATCTTACTTCCAAAACCTTCCATGTACCTCCTTGCTCTCTTTCAAATTCAATTTTATTTCATTGTTGTTATATCTTTAAGTGTTGTACATGTATCATTTGCTCTGATACGTATACATAGACTTGTTTTCTGAAGTAGGAAGGGGTCTTTTCAGAACTGTGTAAATACATGAAAGACCAGTTGGCCCTATGGCCAGCCAGTACAATGCACCTGTGGGAAAAAGCTCTGTGAGAACTGGTGGTGAGTTGGCAGAAAAGCCCCAGTTTTGACATTATTCACAAAAGAAACTTAATTACATCAGAAGACCCAATGGGTATTTCTCATATTGCCACCCATACCTTGATATACTGATATTTATAATTCACTGACTGAAATGAAAAAAAATTTTTATTAATTTATTCTTGTTACATCTCAATGGTTATCCCATCCTTTGTATCCTCCCATTCCCCCCTCCCTCCCATTTTCCCATTATTCCCCTCCCCTATGACTGTTCGTGAGAGGGATTACCTCCCCCTGTATATGCTCATAGGGTATCAAGTCTCTTCTTGGTAACCTACTGTCCTTCCTCTGAGTGCCACCAGGTCTCCCCCTCCAGGGGCCATGGTCAAATGTGAGGCACCAGAGTACGTGAGAAAGTCATATCCTACTCTCTACTCAACTGTGGGGAATGTTCTACCGAGTACAGAGACAACATTGAGGGTCATTACAAGGGTAACTGAATAGTTAGTGCCTAAACCTTTCAAACTTTGAGTACGTAATTTCCATTCTCAAGGAAGTAAGCCCAATTTCCAAAAATATCAAATTGATGTATTCAGTAACAAAGTTTTCCTTGATTCAATTCAAGATCTCAGCAGGCAGAGAGTAAAAAACACCCCGATGGTGTCACTGAAAGTCAGGAAAATTAGAGCAATGGGATGTACATGATGGAGCAGAGGGGTCATATGACAGTGTATTCTTTGGTAACTGAGGATAGATCTGGCTTCTTTATTTAGGATCTAGGTTGACATCTGATTTATGTTTTCTAGGTAGCACTACAGCTGACACAATGCAGCAAAAGGTAAAGAGAATTTGATAATTTCATATATATACATACATACATATATATACATACATACATTGTTTTTGTTTTTTGTTAATTTGTTTATTTGAGGCAGGTTTTCTCTGTGTCCTCTGGCTGTCCTCCAACTTACTCTGTGCACCTGGATAGACTCAAACTTACAAAGATCACCCTACCTCTGCTTCCTGATTGCTGGGATTAAAGGTGTGCATGACCACTGCCTGCCTTATTTTATAATTTTTAATTCTCCAATTACACATATATGCTGAAATTGTTCAATTCAGTAAAAGTACATCCAAGATATGAACATGCATGATGGTGTATATTTATAATCCAAAGCACTCAGAAGCCTGCGTTACCAGGCTTGAGGTCAGCTTGGTCTACCCAGTGAAACCTTGACAGAAAAAGGAAATGAAGAAGTACAATCTAGCAAGTTACCTTCTTACTTTAGCCTTAAGTCTGGATTAGTGGCTCAAATGGCAAGGAACCTCAATTGGTGAAGGCAGGATGCAATAGCACCTCCCCATCTTGCATGGTGCTGTGTTGAAAGACAAGCCCACTAATCACCCAGCATCTGTCTACTGCATGCTGTGAAGGACATTTTTATACATATGCTAGGGCTGACTGTAGGTCGAGTAGTTCGAGTGAAGCTCTTATGTTGATTCTAAGTAGCCCTTGCTCCTGACTTGACCATGTTGGCTTTCATTGCTTCTAATTCCTAAGTAGACTAGAGGAGGAAGTGCCCTTCATCTCATTACATGTAACCCAGGAGGAAACTGTTGGTGAATCTGAAGTTATAGGGAAAAAAATCATTGCATCATTGATAAGTATTACGGAAAAAATCTGGCACCATTAGAAGCAAACCTAGTTAGAGGGATGGAAAAAGTTTTCCGATGTATTGGTCCATGAAGAATAAATAAATGTTAGTAAAACAGAGCTGGTGGGATGATGTCCTGTAATGAAGAGCTAATGAGGGACTTGATCTCAGCAACCAAGAATCACTAGATATGTGACTTTGGCTGAATTCATCACTTTCTGACTCTTCCCTTGAGGCACCATGTAAATGACAACTTTACAAGGTATTTATAGAAAAGAGCAATGATTGGATAATTGACAGTTTTGATTAAGCAGTGAGAGTTTTCCATTGCAATTATGAACAAAAAATAGGACAGAGAAGCTGGAGAGATGGCTCAGAGGTTAAAAGCACTGACTTCTCTTCCAGAAGTCCTCAGTTCCATTCCCAGCAAGCACATGGTGGCTCACAACCATTTATAATGTGATCTGATGCCCTCTTCTGGCAGAGCACTGTGTACATAATAATAGAATCTTTAAAAAAAAAAAAAAAAAAAAAAAAAAAAAAAGGACAGAGATCTATAAGTGGCACTTAGCAATAGTCAGCTTTTCCTAAAAACACAGTCCAAGAATCCAAGCACTGGCAACATCTCGAGCCCATGTACAAGAAAACAAGTGCCCATGGGTAAGGAAGACTATACTGTTAGCCGCTGGTGTTATCTTTCTATTTTCATCAAACTTCACCAGAACATCATGACATAAGTGGAGAACAATTATTTTCCCATTTTTTGATGAAATGACTGAGATCAAGGGAGAAACTAGTAGACACATGATGTCATATGACTAGGTAAGGATATAACTTGACTTTAACTCAGATTTTCTGAAGGATAGATTTCTTTCCTTCTTTCTGTTATTGTTTTCTTATGCAGTGTCATTATCCAAACTGAGAAAAAAATATTAAACAATGTTAGTATTTTATTAAAAACCAAAACAATTAAAACTGGTATAAAATAACTATTTAATTCTGTGTTTAGGCTAATTATAAGGATGCACCTACATTCTGTCCCATGATATATAACCCTGTATGTGGAACTGATGGAAAAAAGTACTCCAATGAATGTGTGCTGCGCAGTCAAAACAAGTAAGATGATGTTCTTTTTTTCAAATACTTAAGTTACTTATCATTAGAATTTTGTATATGTTATCCTAGCTCAATAAATAAACCAAATTTCATAAATTTGGTATGATTAAAATTGCTTGGATAATAAACACCCCATTTTTCCTTTCTTTCTCTTTTTTCTTTTCTTTTTCTCTTTTGGTTTCTGAGACAGTTTTTGTTTGTAGCCCTCGATGTCCTGGAACTTACTCTGTAGATTAGGCTGTCTTCAAACTCAGAGATTTGCTTGTCTTTGCCTCCTGAGTGATGGGATTAAAAGCCTGTGCCAATGGTTGCAAGCTAAACATCAGTTTTCTTAGCTATACAATTGATTGTCTAGATTTTCAAAAAGCCTATATGTACAAAATATCTTTCATCTAAAAAATTAATTCTTCACAATAGCAGATATTGCATTTTCTAGTGCTCCCCCCAAATTAGCAAATGTGAATAACATAGTTTTAAGTAAACAGAAATACATTTTGTAGCATTTGTATTCATGGGTATGAGAGCCAACCTCAGCAAAGTTTAATATTCTGAAGAATTTGATGTTGGGGAACAGGAATCAGACTAAGGATACTGAGGCAAACTGATGTCATGATTTTTCTCTCAAATTATGATCAAGCATATGTACCAGTCATTATGCTAGGCCCTCCATGTTTTTCCATATGTTTGTGAGAAGAAACCAAAAAGATAAATGAAAGCAAGCAAACAAACTCTCATGAGTGCATGCCAGTGCTTCTTATAAGTTGTGGCAATCACCAGAGACAAGAATGTAAAATGTTACATGACCAAAGCAAAGATGCTGATATCCTCTAACTGGGAGGTCAAAGAAAAGATTAACAGAAATAATGCATTTAAAGAGGCTCTGAACTTCAACCAAACCACAGAGATCCCACAGGTGACAGAAAACCCTTAGATTTTCTGGAATAGACTCGATGTTAAAGACTTTGGTTCAGGTTCAAATGAATATAAATTGTCGTTATTCATCTGCATGAATTTCTTCTCTATGATGAAAACTCTCCTCAGGGATGGCTCCAAATGAGTTCGGAAAAGTCTCATCATTTATTCAGGATTGTAGACATTTTAGACCCCAAAGACTAGGCATTTAGCTTCATGGTAAGTGTGCACCCAGTGTAAATGGTGTCATGCCTGATAGTGCATGCCTGCTACTCCCACACAGCAGACTTAGGCATAACAGACCTGAGTTCCAAGTCAGTCTGTTTTCACCTGTCCACCTGAGCTACAGATTGAGGCCCATGTTCAGGAGGTCCAAAGAAACAAGTGAACCTTGTGGAAAGAATAGATGTGGAACCACTTGTTATTCTTCTCATGACCTATGTTGCTGACATTGAGGTCAGGCACTAGTATTTCCTTCCATGGGGAGGAGCAGAGCCCACCAGACCCCAAGGATTTTGAACTCTCCAAGCATAAGGCCTAAAGTCCAAAGGCCTCTATTTAGAGTGAAGCATTCAGAAAAATATGTGAAAATGCAGAACATCCACTCCTTTGACCTTTAAACATACTGGTTGCAATTTGGTCATTGAATTCTGTCAAATGCATGTAAATGTAAGTGGCACATTCAGCTGTCTGAACATGCAGCATTTCACCCTGTGTTCTGAAATAACATTTATTGTCTAGAGATAAACTTGGCTTTCTCAAAGGTAATGGATGTTCTAAGGTTTCTATAGTGCATTTGTTTCTACTGGAATTAAATGTCCTACAGGGAGCCTACCCCTGATACTGCCTGGAGGGCAGAACCCAGAGCTACATAGCCCAGAGACCTAGGACAGAACCAAAGACAGCTGGAAAAAACACTCAATGAGATGATTCCGAATGATATTCTGCTACACTCATAGATTGGTGCCTAGTTCAGTTTTCATCAGGAGGCTTCATCCAGCAACTGACGGAAGCAGATGCAGAGACCCACAGTCGAACATTAGGTGGAGCTCAGGGAATCCTGAAGAGGAGGAGGGATTGTAGGGGCCACAGAGGTCAAGGACACCACAAGAAAAGACATAGAATCAACTCACCTAGGTTCATAGGGGCTCACAGAGACTGAACCACTATCCAGGGAACCTGGCAGAATCTCCAACGCCAGAATGTTTTTTGTCCCTATCTCACTGCCTCTCAAACACAGATAGTACAGCAATAAACTAAAGTTTTAATGTTGTTAAATTCTTACGTTTAAATAAGCAAATGCGGTTAATGAGCAGAGTGAACCAAAGTGAGCAGCACAGCTGTGGGTAATGGGCTCATGTGCGTGACTTTGAAATTTACACTATCATAAGTTAATGTTAAAATAAAGAAAAATGTCCAAAAATGCACATGTGAAAATAGAGGTATCATATCTTCTCCAACAATAGAAAAAATAGAAAATTTGTTGCATGACACTATGGTCAGCGAAACAATTACTAAAGAGAGAACTGTAGAAACAGTATTGTAACTAAGGAACAATCCCAGAATTGAAGGACATTTTATTTTTGTGGAAGAAACTGGCTTGGTCAAGGAAACATAGGAAGGGCAGAGAAAATTTTACCTAAAGAAGACTTTAGTATTTGTTACTTTCATGGGAATCTGATGGCCTGACACATTCAAGCCCCCATCTTCTGAGATGAAATGGTAAAGAAATAGGAAGCCCTGCCCTAGCCTGCCAACAGCTCAGATGGCCACCTGGTCAGTGAGTTCAGAGCATCAGTAGTAAAAGGAACAGTGGTGGATCTGAGATTAATTTCAAGGGTTCCCCAATAGGCCTGTGAACAGTACTAAGAGGCACCTTTCTACTCTGATGTAGCCCTTCTGAATATAATAGAAAGTAACAAGTATTCAATGAATATTCTCCACAGTTGAGTGGAGAGTGTGATATGACTTTCTCACGTACTCTGGTGCCTCACATTTGACCATGTCCCCTGGAGGGGGAGACCTGGTGGCACTCAGAGGAAGGACAGCTGGTAGCCAAGAAGAGACTTGATACCCTATGAGAATATACAGGGGGAGGTAATCCCCCTCAGGAACAGTCATAGGGGAGGGGAATAATGGGAAAATGGGGGGGGGAGGAATGGGAGGATACAAGGGATGGGATAAACATTGAGATGTAACAAGAATAAATTAATAAAAAAAATAAAATAAAATAAAAAAAGAAAAAAATAATAAAATAAAATATTTTATAATTCAAAAAAAAAGTATTAAAAGAGCTATACATGAAAATTTTAAAGTAAAACAATTACCTTTAAACAGCAAAAACTGAACTCTAGTCATAGTGAAAATCTTTCAAACTTTTTCAGAATAAGTGTCATTTGTTTCCCATTTAACATTTTCAACACTATTTTTCTTATTATATTAGATTTTCCTCAGATTACTCCAATTGTTCAAGATCCATTTGTGTTTCAGTTTCAGAGAACTTGACTATTAAAGGAAAACAAAAAATTCTAGTTATCCCATACATTTTGAAGGAAAGTTCATAGTTGATTAAGTGCTAATGTAGTTATCAGTATTGTTCACTATCAATAAAGTTTTGAATGTATAATAAAAAAATAAAAAAGAATCAATAAATGAGTTCTGGAAAGAGAAAACAGAATAAATTAGCAGCTTGTCTTTTAAAGAAAAGTAGAATTATTTCTAAATTTCATTGCCATTCTCCCATAGTCACTTACTTGTACCAATAAACTTCAAGCTGACCATTATTTATTTTTCCTACATCTCTTTTACAGGGATCGCCAGGTTCCTGTCCAAGTTAAACATTATGGGCCTTGCTGAAAGTCAAGACTTTGAACTCTGTTAAGACTGCCATGATGTGTGGCTAACCTGTTTGTTGAATAAATGCATCTGAAAATACGTTGTTCTTCTCTAAGCTTTCTGTTCAGAAGTGTGGATGAATATATTGAGGACAGGGAACTTGGGAAAGACCCAGACTAGACAAGTTATGAATGCAAGATGGCTTTATCATCTTATCTGGGATATAGAGGACACTTGAAGGCCACCAATCACTAAGGAAGTCTGAGGGTAATATTAATTTAATCACTGAATGTTGAAAGTTGCCCAGTCTAATTGGACCCATCTGAAATTTGGCGTGCACACACACACACACACACACACACACACACACACACACACACACACACCACAACACACACACACACACACACACACACACAAAGGTTTATTTGTTTGTATAATTATAAGCAGATATAAGACATAATTTTCAATATATCCTTCGTGGTTCATCTCCTTGGGCCCATCAGAAGGCAGCATGTATGTATATTCTGTCTCTGTATGTGGCACTTATATTTCAAAAGAATGTCTAATAAATGAGAACATGTTTAAAAGAGAGACTAACAACACTGATGAGAGTAAAAAACTTAAACCTATGAAGAGTGACTCAAAGAAGGAAAATTAGCATAAAATAAAAACCCTCATAACTGGGTGAGGGAGATCTTTTCAGTAAATTAAAGGATTAACATTATTGCTCATCACTGACAGACAACCCCCAGGTCAGAAGTCAGAAACGTCAAGCACCCTATGCTCCTCCAAATACTGTCTAGAAATTAGTAAAGACATAAATTAGAAACAAAAATATTTTCCATCAGGGTAAAAACACACCCAATAAGCAACCTTACTTTTTTTTTTTAGCAGAAATTTTTATTTGGAAGCCAGGCTTTTTAGCTGAGAGCCAGGTGTATTTTATTCTCTCAGCCCATAATGAACCAAGTTAGCACAGCTGAGAGTCCACAGTCAGAGGCCTGGAGCCAGTCACTGTGTGCAGGAAGTTGACTCCACCCCTGGCCTTCCCTGGTGGGACCTAGACACTGTGCATGCACATCTCTAGTGAATAGCTGGCAAACCTGCAGTGGGAAAGGGGGAGGGGTCAGAGCAGTAATGGAAGCAGGCAGCAGTCATGTGGTTACCCTTACAGATGGCAGCTAGCCATGTGGCTGCCCCGAAGAAAGACGGCGAGTAGTCACCCAGTTGTCCTAAAAGAGGGATACTAGCCATGTGGTTGCCCCTCACAAAGATGGCAGCCGAACACGTGGTTGCCCGCAAAATGGCACAGAAGAAGAATGCTCCACTTCCTCCATTCTGAACCAACATGGCAACTGCCACTTGTTCTGAGGAATCAGTGGCGGGCTGATTTAAAACCCTATAAGGCTGTAGTGACTTAGGCTGTGCAGTACAGCCAGAGAAGTGTGGCAGCTGTGGTAGTCTACTTGTTTGTTTGTTTGCTCGTTTGTTTGTTTGTTTGTTTTTCTGACAATCTCCTTTAAGGATTTGTATAGCCAGCACAGCAGTAATAACCCAGAGATGCACCTGGTTGATGGGTGGAGTGGGGATAGCTGTGGAGAGGGTACCTACATGCCGGCTGGCAGAACACAGCCAGTGTAAAGTCACTCTACTCAGAGGGACCTAAAATTAGTCACACTCCGCAGTCAGCATTATTTTCCAAAAATAAAAGTTTTGACAATCTGCTAGTCCACACTGAGGTTTGCTGCAAACAGAGCTGTTGGCCAGCTGAGGGGCCCAGACATGCAGCAGAGCAAAGAACCTGTGATCTGCATTGGGTCTAAGGGGATATAGGAGCAGCAGAAAGTTACCTCAGCTTAGAATCATGGGTTCAGTGGCAGTCTTGAAAAGCTGGCTGGGAAGGCTTCCTCACAGGTTGTCCCAGGCAAGCATGGAAAGTGGAAGAACAGGAATCAGAGAAAGGAATTTAGACAACAGAATGGTACTCTGCATTTCCTTTCACAGTCACAGGCATCAATTTTATGATGGAAATAAGATATAAGGCAGTAAGATATTATGTTGGGGGAAGTTTATTAAATGAGCATGGGGAGAGAAGGAAAGAGGGAGTGATACCAGAGAGAGACAGAAACAGAAACAAAGAGTAAGAGTATAAGAGAAAGGTAGAGAGAGAGGAAGAATAAGAGGGAGGGGTGAGGTTGCGCTATATTTTATAGATATCTGGGCAGGGCCACCCCACCATAGAACATAGGCAATGATATCACAGGTAGGCAGAAAGAAGCAGAATCCTAACACTTATATTTCAAAGGAATGTCTAATAAACCAGAACATGTTTAAAAGAGAGACTACCAGCACTGATAAGAGTAGAAAACTTAAACCTATCAAGAGTGACTCAATGAAGGAAAATTAGCTGAAAGCAAAAACCCTCAGAACAGGGAAAGTTTTTTCAATAAATTCAATAGTTAAGAATACCACTCATCACAGCTGGACAACCCCTGGTTCAGAAGTCACAAGCCTTGAGCACCCTGCACTCTGCCAAATACTGGAGTGAGTGCAGGCCCCCTGTGGAACAGAGGATTGGCAAAACTAATGAGTGAATTGGCTGATGATCAAAAACAAAGACTTGTGGTCTTCTTAGACTGAACAGCTGGAGAGGAGCAGAAGCAGTCCCCCATTTTAGCTGCACATCCCCTGGTTCCAGGAGTCACAAATCTTGAGCATTCTGCGCTCCTGTAAATACTGGAGCAGTGCAGGCCCCCTGGGGAACAGAGGATAGGCACAGGGAAACAGATACAACGTTCTGGTCTCCAAAACACTGTTCTCCTCTGTTGCTGATCCCCCTGAGGAGACCAAGTATTCAGAGGAACCCTGCACAATCCGGATCCTATGTGGTAGAGATCAGACAAATCTAGCTCCAGGAGGAGAGTGCTGCCAAACCAGGAAACAAAGAAGCCGCCTTCCTAATGGACTTGCCAGTTCAACTGCCAGATTAGAAAACCAGAGTCCCCTCAGCAGATGACTAAAGGGAAGGGAAAGAACACAACAACAACAAAAACAAAAAGAAAAACCCAGGACAGCATGGCTCTACCAGAAAGCCTAGACAACAACAGACACTCAAACGCAACTGATTCTCAGGAAGTTGACCTTAAAGCTATGTTTATACCATTATTTGCAAATTATAAAAAGGAAATGAATAGGTCCTTCCAAGAATTACAGGAAAATACAAACAAATGAGGGGAGGTCACCCAGGAGAAACAGGAAATGACAATTAAACAGGCTTTAAAAAGTGAGTAAAGCTGATCAAGACATGAAAACAGAATTTGAATCAATTAAGAAAACACAAATTAAGAAAAACACAGGATGGAAGGGTTAGAGAAGAGAGCAGGAATTGAACATGTAAGTGTCATCAACAGAATTCAACACATGGAGGAGGGAATCTCAGGGGCTGAAGATACAATAAATGAAATCAATAGATCTCTCAAAGAAAATATTAAAGCAGAAAAATTTGTGATACAAAACATGCAAGAAATCAAGGACACCATGAAAAAGAGTAACCCAAGGATTATAGGAATAGGTGAAAAAGAAGATGCCAGGTTCCAAGGACCAGAAAATATTTTCAAGAAAATGACAGAAGATAATTTCACCAACCTAAAGAAAGAAATGTCCTTGAATATACAAGAGGCCAACAGAACACCAAATAGAATAGAGCTGGGAAAAAAATTCCTCCAACCACATAATAATCAAAACACTAAATCTGCTAAACAAAGAAAGGATAATAAAAACAGTAAAGGAAAATGGTCAAGTAACATATAAAGGGAGACCCATCAGAATTACACCTGAGTCCTCGACAGAAACCATGAAAGCCTGAAAGGTCTGGGATGCTGTCCTGCAGATACTAAGAGACCACAGAAGCCAACCCTGACTACTATATCAAGCAAAACTTTTAATCATCATAGAGAAAACAAGATATTCTGTGACAAAACCAATTTTAAACAATATCTATGCACCAACCCAGACCTATAGAATATATTAGAAGGAAAACCCCCAACACAAGGAGGTCAACTACACCCAAGAAAACACAGTGTATAGATAATCCCACAGCAGCAAAACCCAAACAAGCACAGCCACACACAATCACCACCAACTCCACAATAAATGGATCCAAGAATCATTGATCATTAATATCTCTCAATATCAACGGCCTCCATTCCCCAATAAAAAGATAGAGACTAACAGAATGGCTGTAGAAAGAAGATCTAATATTTTGCTGCATTCATGAAACATACCTCAACAACAAAGATAGACATTACCTGAGAATAAAGGACTTGAAAAAGATTTTCCAAGCAAGCAGATACAAGAAGCAAGCTGTAGTAGACATTCTAATTTCTAATAAAATAGCCTTCCAAATAAAATTAATCAAGAAAGATGGGAAATGACACTTCATTCTCATCAAAGGAAAAAATCCACCAAAAGGACATCACAATCTTGAATATCTATGTCCCAAATATAATGGCACACACATTTATAATAAAATAAAATAAATATAAACCTTTAAAGCTTAAATCACACATCAATTCCTACACATTAATATTGGGAGACCTCAACACCTAACTCTCACCAATAGACCGATCTTTGAAGGAGAAACTAAATAAGAAATAATGTTGCTAACAGGGGTCAAGAATTCCACTGAAAGCAGGCAAATGGACAAGGCTTTCCACTCTCTCCATATCTCTTTAATATAATACTTGAAGTCTTAGTAACAGCAGTAAGACAACTAAAGGAGATCAAGGGATTACAAATTGGAAAGGAAGAAGTCAAAGTATTTCTAATCACAGATGATATGATAGTGTACATAAGTGACACCAAAAATTCTACCAAAGAACTCCTACAGCTGATAAACACCTTCAGCAAAGTGGCTGGATAGAAAATTAACTAAAAAATTACCTAAAAATAGTCAGTAGTACTTCTATATACAAATGACAAACAGGCTGAGAAATAAATTAGGGAAACCACACCCTTCATAATAGCCACAAATAATATAAAGTGTCTTGGTGTAACTCCAAACAAAGAAGTGAAAGACTTATATTTTAAAAATCTTGACCAAAAGCAATCTACAGATTCAATGCAATCCCTATCAAATTACCTACACAATTTTTTATGGATCTTGAAAGACCAATTCTCAACTCATGTGAAATTAAAAAAAGAAAAAAAAAAACGAATAGCTGCAACAATCCTGTACTATAAGAGATGTTCCACAGTAATCTCCATCTCTTATCTCTAGCTGTACTATAGAGCAACATGAGTAAAATCAGCATGGCACTGGCATTTAAATAGGCCAGTTGATTAATGAACTCTAACTGAAGACCCAGAAATAAATTCACACACCTATGGACAATTAATTTTTGACAAAGAAGCCAAGGCCATTCAATAGAAAAAGACATCATCTTCAACAAATGGTGTTGGTCTAACTGGATGTTTACATGCAGAAAATATAAATAGATCCATATTTATCACTGTGTACAAAACTAAAGTTCAAATGGATTAAAGACCTCAACATAAAACTAAACACACTAAATCTGTTAGAAGTAAAAGTAGGAAAGATCCTAGAACTCATTGGTGCAGGAGACAACTTTCTGAACAGAATACCAATAGCTCAGGCTTTAAGATCAATGATTAATAAGTGGGAACTCATGAAACTGAAAACTTTTGTAAGGCAAAGGACACTGTCAACAGATCTTCACCAACCCTACATTGGACAAATGGCTAATATCTAAAATATATAAAGAACTCAAGAAATTAAACACCACAAAAACAAATAATCCAACTTTTAAAATGAGGTACTGAGCTAAACAGAAAATCTTCAACAGAGAAATATTGAATGGCTGAGAAACACTTGAAGAAATGCTCGATATCCCTAGTAATCAGAGAAATGCAAATAAAAACAACTCTGAGATTCCATCTTATATATATCAGAGTGGCTAAGATGAAAAACTCAAGTGAGAGTTCCAAGATGGCAGTGCCTAGCATGCACTGTATCTGACCTACTGTGTGGAGACCAGGGACTTGACTGGGATCCACAGACTTCTGGAACTAGAAAACACTAGGTGAGTGGGGTCCCACACAGTGCAGAACACAGGCAGGCCTGGCCCCATGTCAAGCAAAATTCCATGGAGGTCCTGAGCCCACTCTCCAGACACTGGAATGGACTACACCTACAGACTGCAGCCAGCTTATAAAGCCTGAACTCAGTATGTGAGATGGTAGAACACCAGACCTCCTGGCCTGAGGAAGTCTCAGGGAAATGGGTGAATATATCTTTGTAACCACTCACCCACAACACATCAGTCTGCTGAGGGCCCTGTGGCCATGTGGAAACTCAGGCGGCTGAGACCACCTAGTCCAGCCAGAGCATGTGCAGCCCGGGGAACAAGTCCAGATTAGACCCCGATGCAGAAGACTGAGCCTGCAGACTTGGGCAGATAGAACCCAGCTTGGACATTTCCCACAGCCCGGCAGGATCTTCCACATTCTCAGGGGAAGCTGGACAGTCCTGAGGTGTCTGATGTGAATCACAACAGTAGCATGAAAAGCACCAGGCAGAAGCCTCCCTCTGCTGACACAGTCTGGAGCCTAAGGTGTAGAACAAAGTCTCCAGGAGCAGAAACCAGGTCACCTGACTGTTCTATGGAAGAACTCCCTGATACCCACAGACAAAGCTATGCAACCTATAATCACTCACCAACTATCCACACTCAATGACCAGTAAAGGACACCAGAAGCTACCTCCCAACATCAGAGACAGAAAAATGACTAAATAACAGAGTAAAAACTCAAACAATAAAACCCAAAACAATACGGCATCCCCAGATCCCAGGTATCTCAAAGAAAGCAGCCTTGAGAACCCAAATACAATAGAAATACAAGAAAATGATCTCAAATCCTTAGAAATGAAGATGATAATGGAAGAAACGAATAAAATCTGTAAACAAATGCAGGAAGACACAGCCAAACAGGTTGAAGACATAAAAGGCATCTATAGAGAGGCACTAGGAGAATTTCAGGAAAATACAAACAGACGAAGGAAATCAATAAAACAGTTCAAGATCTGAAGATGAAGATGGAAACTATGATAAAGGCACAGACAGAAGAAAACTAGGATCAAGAAGCCTTAGAGAAGAAAGCAAGCAACACAGAGGTGACCTTCTCTAACAAAATCCAAAAAAATAGAGGAACGAATATTGGGACTTGAAGATACAATCATAGAACTCAAAACAACCATCAAAGAACATGCTAAATTTGAAAAATTCCAGACACAAAACATCTAAGAAATCAAGGACACCATGAAGAGACAAAATCTGAAAATAATAGGCATTGAGGAAAGAGAAGACACCTGAATCCAGGGCCCAGAAAATATCTTCAACAAAATCATAGAAGAATATTTCCCCAATTTGGAGAAGGAGATGCATACAAACATAAAAGAGGCCTACACAGAACACCAAATAGAATAGACCAGAAAAGAAAATCTTCCTGCCACATACTAATAAAAACACAAAATATACAGAACAAAGAAAAAATATTAAAAGTGGCAAGAGAAAAAGGCAAAGTAACATGCAATGGCAAACCTATCAGAATTACATTCAAATTGTCAGCAGAGACCATGAAAGCCAGAAGGGCCTGGACAGAGGTCCTGCAAACCCTAGCAGACCACAGATTCTGGGCCAAACTACTATACCCAGCAAAACTATCAATAACCATTGATGGATAAACCAAAATACTCCATGACAAAAAACAAATTCAAACAGCACCTATAAACAAATCTGGCTCTATAAAAGTTACTAGAAGGAAAACTCTACCCCAAAGGGCCAACACAACCAAAATTAAACAGGAAATAGGTAACTACACTATCGCAAAAACACAACCACACAAACTCTCTAGTGGAAGCAGCATCAAAAATTAAGGGACTTAGCAGTCATTGGTCAATAATATCTCTCAACACCAATGGTCTCAATTCTTCAATAAAAAGACACAGATTAACTGAATGGATACACAAACAAGATCCAACATTCTTCTGCATTCAAGAGACACATCTCATCCACAAGGACAGACATTACCTTAAAGTAAAAGGCTGGAGAAAATATTCCAGGGAAATAGGCACAAGAAGCAAGCTGGTATAGCCATTTTAATATCTAACAAAATATACCTTCAGACAAAATTGATCAAAAGTAATGAAGAAGGACACTTCATACTCATCAAATGTAAAATCAACCAGGAACACATCACAGTTCTGAACATCTGTGCTCCAAATACAAGGGCACCTATATTTGTAAAAGAGTATTAACAAAGCTTAAAACACGCATTGATACCCACACATTAATAGTGGGAGACTTCAACACCCCACTTTCACTGAAGGATATATCATTAAAACAGAAACTAAGCAGAGAAATAACATCATTAACCAATGTTATGAATCAAATGAATTTAACAGATACTTACAGAACTTTTCACCCAAATACAAAGGATTATTCCTTCTTCTCAGCACCCTATGGAACCTTCTCCAAAATTGATCACATAGTAGGTCACAATGCAAGCCTCAACAGATGCAAGAAGATTGATTGAAATAATACCTTGTATCCTATCAGCTACCATGGTCTAAGGCTGAACTTCAACAACAACAGAAATAACAAAAAGCCTCCATACACATGGAAACTAAACAACTCTCTACTTGATGATACCTGGGTCAGGGAAGAAATAAAGAAAGAAATTAAAGACTTCCTGAAATTCAATGAAAATGAAGAAACAACATACCCAAATTTGTTGGACACATTGAAAGCGGTGTTAAGAGGAAAAATCATAACACTAAGTTCCTTTAAAATGAAATAACATGCCACATAAACAACTTCATGACACAGCTAGAAACCCTAGAAAAAAAGAAGCAGAAACACCCAAGAGGAGTAGACGCCTAGAAATAATCAAACTCAGGGTAGAAATCAATAAATTAGAAACAAAGAGAACAATTCAAAGAATCAACAAAACCAGGAGCTGGTTCTTTGAAAAAATTAACAAGATAGACAAACCATTAGGCAACTAACTAAAAGGCAGAGAGAGAGTATGCAAATCAACAAAATCAGAAATGAAAAGGGAAACATAATAACAGACACCGAAGAAATACAAAGAATCATAAGAAATGGACAATTTTCTTGATCAATTCCACTTGCCAAAATTGAGTCAAGATCAGATAAACAAATTAAATAGTCCTATTTCTCCTATAGAAATAGAAGAAATCATTAATAGTCTCCCAACCAAAAAAAGCCTAGGGCCAGATGGTTTCAGCACAGAATTCCACCAGACCTTCAAAGAAGAGCCAATACAAATACTCTTCAAGCGGCTTCAAAAGATAGAAATGGACAGAACATTACCAAATTCATCCTATGAGGCCACAGTTATGTTGATACATAAACCTCACAAAGACCCAACAACAAAAAAAGAGAATTTCAGCCCAACTTTTCTTATGAACATTGATGCAAAAATACTCAATAAAATACTTGCAAAATTAATACAAGAACACATCAAAGATATCATTCACCATGACCAAGTAGGCTTCATTCCAGGAATGCAGGGATTTTTTAATATTTATCAATCCATTTATGTAATCCACCATATAAACAAACTGAAAGTAAAAAACTACATAATCATCTCTTATATACAGAAAAAGCATTTGACAAAATCCAAAACCCATTTACGTTTAAAGTTTTGGAGAGATCACAGATACAAGGCACATACCTAAACATAATAAAAGCTATATACAGCAAGTCAATAGCCAACATCAAATTAAATGGAGAAACACTTATGGAAATTCCTCTACAATTGGGGACCAGGTAAGGCTACCCAATTTCTCTATATCTCTTCAATGTAGTGCTTGAAGTCCTACCCATAGCAATAAGACAACAAAAGGAGATCAAGGGAATCCAAATAGAAAAGAAGGAAGTCAAATTATCCCTATTTGCAGGTGATATGATAGTGTACATAAGTGACACCCAAAATTCCACCAGAGAATTCCTACAGCTGATTAAACACGTTCAGTAAATTGGCTGGATACAAAATTAACTCAAAAAAGTCAGTAGTCTTTCTATATACAAATGACAATCATGCAAAGAAAGAAATTAGGAAAACTACACCCTTCACGATAGCCACAAGCAATATAAAATATTTAGGAGTAACTCTAACCAAGCAAGTGAATGACTTGTTTGAAGAAAATCTTCAAACCTCTGAAGAAAGAGATTGAAGATTACATCAGAGGATAGAAAGATGTCCCTTGTTCATGGATCAGGAGAATTAACATAGTGAAAATGACCATCTTACCAAAAGAAATGTACAGATTCAATGCAATCCCTATCAAAATACCTACACATTTTTTAAAGACATTGAAAGATCAATTCTCAACTTCATATGAAAAAAAAAACAGAATAGTGAAAGGAATTAAACACCTCCAAACTAAATAACCCAATTGAGAAATGGGGATCAGAACTAAACAAAGAATTCTGAACAGAGGAATATCAAATGGCTGAGAAACACTTAAAGAAATGATCAATGCATTTAGACATCAGAGAAATGCAAATCAAAACCTCTCTGAGATTCTACCTTACACCCATCAGAATGGCTAAGATCAAAAATTCAAGTGACACCACATGCTGCGAGGGTGTGGAGAAAGAGGAATACTTCTTCATTGCTGGTGGGAATGTAAACTTGTACAACCACTTTGGAAATATATCTAGTGCTTTCTGAGAAAACTGGGAATAGGGCTTCCTCAAGACTCAGCTATTCCACTCCTTGGAATATACCCAGAAAATGCTTCACCACACAACAAGGACATATGCTCAACCATGTTCATAGCAGCCTTATTCATCACAATAGCCAGAACCTGGAAACACGCTAAATGTCCCTCAGTTGAAGAATGGGTAAAGAAACTGTGGTACATTTATACTATGCAATACTACTCAGCTATAAAAAACAAGGAAATTCCAAAATTTGTGGACAAAAGGATGGAACTAGAAACGATCATATTGAGTTAACACAGAAACAGACTCACATGGTATATACTCACTTATAATTGGGCACTAGCCCAAAAGGCATGACTCCTGAAAGTCTTCACTTACCAGGAGATTGGGATAGATGTGAGAACATTCTACTGGGACTCTAGGTAAGAGAAATATAGGAGATGGGAAAATAGAAGGAGCCAGAGGATCTTAGAAACCAACAAGAAGAACATCGTATTGGGTGGATCATGACCCAGGGGGGTCTGCTCAAACTATTGCACTAACCAAGGACAATACAAGTATTAAACATTGAACCCCTACTCTGATCTAGTCAATGGACAGGACAGTTCACAGTTCTCCACAGTTATATGGAGAGCAGGGACTAATTCTGGCATAAACTCTGGTGCCCCTTATTTGATGATCTCCCCTGGGTGGGGAGACTTAATGGCACTCAAACAAAGAAATAATAAGCAGGATACCAAGATGAAACTTGATAGCCTATGACCAAAAGGTAGGTGAGGAGGTGCCCCTTGGTCATAAACCTAGGGGAGGGGAAAAGGGTGAAAGCAGGAGGGAGGGAGGGAGAAACGGGAAGATACAAGTGATGGAATAACAAGTGTGTTGTAATGTGAATAAATTAATTAAATAAAAAATTTTTTTAAAAACTCAAATAACAGCCCTTGCTGGCAAGGACGTAGAGAAAGAAGAACACTCCTAGATTGCTGGTAGGAGTACAAACTTGCACAACCACTTTGGAAATCAGTCTTGTGCTTTCCTATAGAATAAGGAAATAGTGCTACCTCAAGACCCAGCTACACCACTCTTGGGCATGCACCCGAAAAATGTTCCATCATATAACAAGGACATTTGTTGAACTATATTCATAGCAACTTTATTTATAATAGCTAGAATCTGGAAACAACCTAGATGTCCCTCAACCAAAGAATTGGTAAAGAAAACATGGCACTTTTACACAATGGACTACTACTCAGCTACTAAAAACAAGGAAATCTTGAAATTTGAAGGCAAATAGATGGAACTAGAAACAATCATCCTAACCCAGACCCAGTAAAACACACATAGTATGTACTCACTTACAAGTGGATATTACCCCAACATAGATGTCCTCTGAAAGACTCCACAAAATGAGGGTGTCAGATCACCTGTACTGGAGTTACAGACAGTTGTGAGCTGCTGTGCAGGTGCTGTTAATTGAACTCGGGATCCTGGGAAGAGAAGACAGTGCTTTTAAGCACTGAGGCAACTTTCAGTCCCTTGTTTTTGTTTTTCAAGACAGGGTTTCTCTATGTAGCCTTGTCAGTCCTGGACTCTGTGCAGACCAGACTGGCCTTGAACTCACATAGATCTGCCTGCCTCTGCCTCCCCGAGTACAGAGATTAAAGGTATGCACTACCATGCCTGGCTTCATTGCATTTTTAAACAAATAATGTGAAACTGGGAATACTAAGCTAATTGTTAAGATCACTTAATCAAAGACAGAATTCACATTATTATCTTAATATATACAAAAAAGCTTTTGACAAATACCAGCATTCCTTCTTGGTAAAAGCCCTGAAGAAAATAGGAATAGAAGAAAACTGTCCCAGCACAGTAAAAAGCTACAGCCTATAAATCTACAGGCCACATTACACTGAGAGGGAGAACTCACTGCATTTCCATTACAGTCAAGAAGGGGACAAGGGTTCCCACTTGCTCTGCTCTTATTCAACATGGTCTTAGAAGTCTTAGAGAAACAACACAAGAGAACTAGAAGCTATACAAAGGGGAAAGGAAGAAGGCTGGCTACCCTTATTTGCAAATGATATAATCCTGTACCTATGAGACCTATCAAGATTCTACCAGAATATTCTACTAATAAACACTTTCAGTGAAATAATAGAATATAAATTCAACATAGGAAGATCAGTAGCTTTTCTATGCACCAATAACAAACATGTCAGTAAAGATCACAAAATCATTGGCTAGATCTGGGTAGGGGTTTAAAGTGTACCACCTGTATTGTCCTTGGCTGGTGCCTTAGTTTGAGCGGGACCCCTGGGCCCAAATCTGCTTATCATAATGTTCTACTTGTAGGTTTCTAGGACCCTCTGGATCCTTCTACTTTGCTATTCTCCCATGCTTCTCTCATTTAGAGTCCCAATAGGATGTCCTCCCCTCTGTCCCAGTCTCCTGGTCAGTGAAGGCTTTCGTGGGACATGCCCCTTGGGCTAGTATGCAGATATAAGTGAGTATATATTATTTGAGTCTTTCTGCTTCTGGGTTAACTCACTCATTATGATCATTTCTAGCTCAATCCATTTACCACAAATTTCGTGAATTCCTTGTTTTTAATAGCTGAGTAGTATTCCATAGTGTATATGTACCACAGTTTCTTTATCCATTCTTCTACTGATGGACACTTAGTGGGATATGACTTTCTCACATACTCTGGTGCCTCACATTTGACCATGTCCCCTGGACACTCAGAGGAAGGACAGCAGGGTACCAAGAAGAGACTTGATACTCTATGAGCATATACAGGGGGAGGTAATCCCCCTCAGGAACAGTCATAGGGATGGGGAATAATGGGAAAATGGGAGGAAGGGAAGATGGGAGGATACAAGGGATGGGATAACCATTGAGATGTAACAAGAATAAATTAATAAAAAAAAAAAGAAAAAAAAATCACAAAATCAATTACATTTACAATGGTTCCAAACGATCTTAACTACCTAAGGAAGAATAAGGGTAAACAAGGAAGTAATGATTTCTCCAGTGAAAATGATATAACAATGAAGACAAATGGAAGACACAAGAATATGGTTTCTTAGGCCTTCCAAAATGGAATAGAGACAAGTGGCTCTTCAGGAACCCTCCAGGCCTTCAGCACCAGATTCCAGTATGGAAGCACCACCCATATGGTCTCCTATAGGTGCTCAGCATCACCAGCATAAAGATAGCCATGTTGCTCTAGTCTTAGTTAGGAGAATAACACCATGCTACCTCAGGCTTACAGTCAATGCTTTCCATCGTGATCCCAAAGGAAAGGGGGCCTAGAAGGCAAAAGCAGAAGGAATAACATGAATGGAGAGATAGTCAAAGCAAAACTGAGGGAAGAGCAGAAAGTGAGGTAACACATGTCACACCTGACAGGATGTTTTCAGTCAAGGCTTCTTACTTTCAAGGGGTTCTTGAGTTTAAGGATTTGCATGTGAAGACAGAAAAGAAAACCAAGATTTTGCAAGGGATTATTTTAGAAAGCAAGTAATTCAGTAGACTGGGAACAAATATGATTGGATAGCATATCTTTTAGTTGTCGATTCTTTGTACTTTTTTCTCTCTTACAGCATGTGCCCATACTCACTTTAAATCAAGCAAGCACTAAGTGTGTCATATATTCACTGGGAAGTGTAACACTAATATTCTAAACTATAACTCACTGAATGGGATTGACATTTGTTCTGGAAAGACTTGGCCTGAGGTTTTGTGTGGGGAAAAAATACATTCAGAAACTAAAATGCACTTAGACCTGCTTGAGTCCATAAAGACTTCATGTGCATGCATCGTCTGTCACAAAGCTGTAAGCATTAGGGCACAGTTGGCTCCCAAAAAAGGAGCACTCCCAAATGTAGTCATCAACTTCTTCTGCAAGTCCTTTCTAGTGTATGGTATATTGTCATATTGTCAAACACCTGAGGTGGTACCTTTGGCTTTTTTGTTTTGTTTTGTTTTGTTTTGTGTTTTGTGTTTTTTTGTTGTTGTTGTCATTTTGGTTTTTTCACATTCTATTTCTTTCTTTCTTTCTTTCTTTTTTTTTTTTTTTTTTTTTTTTTTTTTTTTTTTTTTTTTTTTTTTTTTTTTTTTTTTTTTTTTTTTTTTTGCAGTAGTTCTTAAGATAGAAACTCATACCACGCAACAGCAATAACAGGCAAAATTTCTGAAAGCAATCATAAAGAAAATTGCAGAGAATTTCTCTGTATACATGCACCCCTTCACTCACACTCATATATGTGCACATGTGCATGTGTGCACATGCATGTTTGTATATGTGCGTATATCCATACATGCATAATTGGAGCACGTCTATCTTTCTTTCTTTCTTTCTTTTTTAAACCCCTGACTGTAATGGAAGTCTCTTTGTAGACCAGGTATATTCTAAATCATAATCTGGCAAAAGCTAACAGTGATTCCTTCTCCCTTGGCTCTATCTGGTACTATGCATGGGAACTGCATTCCCTGCCAATAGGTGTCAAATTGAATGCGACCATACTTTGGTTCTTTTCTGAGATGATAAGCCCACACAAAGAGACCCTAACTGACATAAACTAGAAAGTTTAAATGCTTTCTTACTGAATTTAATGATGTGTGGCAGTGAAGGATGTGGGTGCAATCGGCTGTTGTACCTGGAAAGCTAGATGTGTCTAGTCCTTGTGATTTTTACAATGTCAAGACTGTGAAGCAAAAATCACTAAGATTTCCATAGAAACAGAGAAAGCAATAATAAGATGGTTTAACTCTTACTCCAAGAACCTAAATGCAGCAAATATGACCATCTTTTCCTCAGAGCACTTGGAGTGTAATCTGGGAAAGACTAGCCCTTTTAGAATACAAGATTCAGGATGCCTTTCCTCACAACAGGAAAACATGATAGTGATGTGCAGATAAGTCAGAGTTTTTCCTGGAAGGTGGTGATTCAAGGCACAGATGTGCAGGCTCTTAGTACAGTGAGCTATGAAAACAATCTCTTTGAGCAGAGGATATCAACAATGACATGAGCTCTTGAAAAATGTTAGTGTGAGGCAGGCAAAGCGCTTTTAAAACTAAATTGGGAATATAAACATGAATTTCTGTCATGACATTCAGAGACAGGTATGCAGAGGAAACCAGATAGCAATCACAAAAGTAAATTTTAAATGGCCAGAAATAAACTCAAAATCCATTTCTATCAGACATTCTATAACTTATTGACCTCTCTGAACATTAGTTTTAACTTCTGTAATTAATTGCACTTTACTGACTTATTGAGAAGAGTAAGTTAAATTGGATACAGGCACAAGGTGGTAGACATGCAGTGCTCGCTTAATTTATGACATACAATGTACGGAAAGCGATAGTGTAGCTAGAACAGAAAAAAAGTGCAGCTGAGAATATGGGTATAAACAAATGGGTAAAAGAAGAAGGGCGATAGAAATAGTAGTAGGTGGGGGAAGAAAGGTACTTCATCAATGAGAAGGACATATCCTAAAGTACGGGCAGGCAAGCCATCTTTAAATTTCATAAGAACATATGAGGTGAGAATTTACTTTTTTAAATTTTTTATTAATTTATTCTTGTTACATCTCAATGGTTATCCCATCCCTTGTGTCCTCCCATTCTTCCCTCCCTCCCATTTTCCCCTTATTCCCCTCCCCTATGACTGTTCCTGAGGGGGATTACCTCCCCCTGTATATGCTCATAGGGTATCAAGTCTCTTCTTGGTAGCCTGATATCCTTCTCTAACTATGTACTGTTTAAATTCTCACCTCTGAGTGCCACCATGTCCCCTGGAGGGGGAGACCTGGTGGCATTCAGAGGTGAGAATTTAAACAGTACATAGAGTTAGAGAAATTTGAGCCTCGTAAAACCTTCACCTTATTTATGGCTTCACAGAAAATATGTGTTGGTAGGTATCCTAGTTTCATTTCTATTGCTGTGATAAAATATCCTGACAATAAGAAACTTAAGAAGGAAAGGTTTTTTTCAGCTCCACCATCAATTCCTCTCAAGTACGTATTTTTTTGTTTTTCTGCAAACTTAAAGCTATTCTGAAGCAAAATATCCACTTTTAATGGAAAAACATAGGTCACTTGGTAGTGGCCTGAACTAGGGAATTGCCAGTAAGAATATAACTGGTCAAAATTTGGGAAATTGGTTCATTCTGGGTTGGTAACTTGGTCATTGCACAAAGGAGAGCTTGGAGAGAAAGAGATGGGACAATGATTAGCAGGAGCAGAGCATACACTAAGGTCCTCTGTCTCCTTGGGCCATTAGAACCATAGCCTGTCACATATCCATACCCTAACTGCCTTGCAGGGATAATCGTGGAGTAGGGCAGAGAGATAGAAAAGGAAGAGGTAGGGTGTAGACAAAATGTACATTTGGAAAGCAATGGCTGGGTGCATAACGTCCTTGAATTGCCTGGGATGGCAAAGGTGACACCAGCAAGTAAGAATGATGCTTTCAAGAAAATAGTGAACCTTCAAGAAAAGGACAATTGACAATGAGACTAAAGAGAGTAATTTTATATAGGATAGGTGAAGTGATATCAGGGCCTCCATTGCAAATGCTTGTGGTAGAGCAAAGTCAGGAAGAGCCTGGAAACACACACTGTGCACTAAGGATGTGAGGAAGACCTGGGTGTGGAAAGGGCAGTGGGGTGTCGGTACAAGAATTCAGAATTGACAGGGCCACAGGAGTCCACAACTGTTTGCAGTTACTTCTATTTACCCAGCAAGCTGTACTTGCTCACTGCCCCTCTCATGTTTCCTTATTTAAAATGTAGCAAATGAGTAGCTGAAATTTGTCCCTAGTTATACATTGTGATCTTTAACTATGGAATTCTTTAGTGCCTAGATGCTTTTAAACTTCTTTCTTTCCAATAGCACTGATATTTCACAATTCGAATGCTTTCCTCTTTAACCCTTGTTGCTTGGTCCCAGGATTTTCGTGGGAAGTCTGTAGCTGGTCTTTGATACCTTGTGGCTTCTTCTTTTTCCCACCTTTTACTCCCTGCACCCCCAGTTTTATCCATAACACTAGATAGGAGAGAAAAAAACAGTAGAGGGGAGAGAGGAAGTAGTAAAAATCCCTAAGTCTAATTTCTTTCCTTTTGTTTCTTATTTGACCCATTGCTGCTAGCAAACCAAAGAAACTTCCCTAAGGACTAACAATTCCCCCCAATGCCTCAATGGGGGCTGGAGCTCAGCATTTATGTACCCTCTGAAAAGTTCCCAGAATTCCAAACATCACACAATTGCAGAAACTATCTGCAGCTGGCAAAACCACCCTTCTCCAAGAGCACAAGGCAAATAATAGCCAGCTGCTGCACACAGTCTGAAGCAGCCCACAGCCCTATACCTGGGATTAAAAAGAAAGAACATTCTTAAAGTATTTCTGTGTTTCTTAAAGAAACCAAAATTCCAGGACTCTCAGAAATATTGCTATGAAAGTCTGTGAAAGCTGAGCTCTAAGTGTGAAGCTTAGTTCAGTCACACATGAGGCTTTGAGCTGTGGGTCATCCTCCCCTGAGAACTGGGCTTGCAGTTGTTTTGTAATGTACTGAGATTTCTAAGTCTCAACAGCTGGTTCCACAATTAATATAGGAGAACAAACAAAAGAATGATCCTTATAGGATGATAGTCTGCAAAGCACCTGTTGGCCATTACATCATCAGGGCTGAGACACTGCAGGGTTCTTCTCTACACAAGAAACAACTGGCTTTGTGGTTTCTAGGCAGAATAGTCAAAAGCATGTGTTTGACTACTGTGGTGTGGACATGACCAATGAACATTTCTAGGTAGGAGCATGTCAAAAAACCTCTGAATATTTTCTTGAATATTGTTGTCCAGTGTGTGATATTATCCTCTTGATTATACTACAGCAATTGTGTAAATATTCTGTGCCAACAAGTGAATAGATGCGGCATCCAAGATGGCAGCAGGTAGCATACACCATGTTTAGAAGCTCCAGTAAATGATTCAGGGAATTACATGGAATTCTGAACCAGGAACATCAAGGTCCCCACCCCACTACAGCGGGAGTACTCCATAGTTTGAAAGGACCAAAATACAAAAAACCTACATACCACTGCACACATGTTCTCAGAACAGAGCGGCAGCAGCGCAGCTGAGGTTTGAAGCTGGGAACCCTCCAGCAAAGGCGATTGGCATGGTGACTGGTGGGAATTGCTGTGGGAGAGCAGACTGTGCAAGATTTGGGCCCTGCAACCCTAGCTGTACTTGGTGCATGGTTCAGTTCCTGAGACTCTAGCTGAGCTCAGCGCACAGTTCAAGCCCTGAGTCCCTAGCTGGACTAGGAAGGCAGTTTGGGCCCAGAGTCTCTGGCTGAATTTGGTGCTCTGTTTGGGCCCAATGTCCCCGTGCTTGGTGTGTGGTTTGGGCCAGAAGCCTACAGAGAGGCTCTGGAAAAAATTCAGGAAAATACAAATAACTAGATGAAGGAAATCAATAAAGCTGTTCAAGCTCTGAAGGCTTATAAAGAGACAATGGAAAAAACTCAGGAATATATAAACAATCAGATGAAAGAAATCAGCGAATCAGTTCAATATCTGAAGATGAAAATGGATTCAATGATAAACACACAGACAGAAGAAAAACGGGAACATGACAGCTCAGAAAGGAAGGTGAGCAACACAGAGGTGGGCCTGTCTAACAGAATGCAAGAGATGGAGGAATGAATCTCAAGTCTAGAAGATACCATTATAGATATTGAAGCAACTATTAAAGAAAATCCTAAATCTGGAAAAGTCCTGACACAAAGCATCCAAGAAATCAAGGATACCATGAAAAGAAGAAATCTGGGGATAATAGGCATGGAGGAAAAAGAAGATGCCAGACTCCAAGGCCCAGAAAATATTCTCAACAAAATTATAGAAGAAAACTTCCCCAATCTACAGAAAGAGATGCCTATAAACATATAAGATGTCCACAGCACACCAAATAGAATAGACAAGAAAAAAAAAAAAACTTCCCATCACATAATAATCAAAACGCAAAATATACAAAACAAAGAAAAAATATTAAAACCTGCAAGGGAAAAGGGCCAAATAACATTTAATGGCAAACCTGTAAGAATTACACCCAACTTCTCAGCAGAGACCTTAAAAGCCAGAAGAGCCTGTACAGAGATTCTCCAAACCCTAAGAGACCACATATGCCAGACCAAACTACTTTACCCAGCAAAACTATCAATAACAAAACAAAATATTTTCTGGCAAAAACTAATTTAAGTAGTACCTATCCACAAACCCAGCTTTACAGAAGGTACAAGAAGAAAATTTCCACCCCAAAGGGACAAGCTACAACCAAAACTACACAGGAAATAGATAACTACACCATCACAAAAACACAATCATACAAACACTCTACTGGAACCAGCATCAAAAATTAAGGGACTTAACAGTCATTGGTCATTAATATCCCGCAACATCAATGGTCTCAATTCTCCAATAAAAAGACACATACTAACTGAATGGATTCACAAACAAGATCCAACATTCTTCTGCATTCAGGAAACACATTTCACCCATAAAAATAGACATTACCTCTGGGTAAAGGCTGGAAAAAATATTCCAAGCAAATGGTCACAAGAAGCAAGCAGGCGTAGCCATTTTCATAGCTAAGAAAATACACTTTCAACCAAAATTAATCAAAAAGGATAAGGAAGGACACTTCATACTCATAAGAGGTAAAGTCAACCAAGATGACATCACAATTTGCAACATCTATGCTCCCAATACAAGGGCACCCACATTTGTGAAATATCTATTAATGAAGCTTAAACCACACATCAATCCCCACACAATAATAGTAGGAGACTTCAACACCCCACTCTCACTGAAGGATAGTTCATTGAAACAGAGCTAAGCTGAGAAATAACATCATTAGCCAATGCCATGAATCAAATGGATCTAACTGATATCTACAGAACCTTTCACCCCAACAAAAAGGAATATACGTTCTTCTCTGCACCCCATGGAACCTTCTGAAAAATTGATCATATAGTAGGTCACAAAGCAAGCCTCAACACATACAAGAGGATTGAAATAATACCTTGTATCATATCAGAGCATCATGGTCTTAGGCTGCACTTCAACAACAACAGAAATAACAAAAAGCCTACAAATACATAGAAGCTAAACAACTCTCTACTTAATGATACCTGGGTCAGGGAAGAAAGAAAGAAAGAAAGAAAGAAAGAAAGAAAGAAAGAAAGAAAGAAGACTTCCTGAAATTCAATGAAAATGAAGGAACAACATACACAAATTTGTGGGATACATTGAAAGCAGTGCTGAGAGGAAAATTCATAGCACTAAGTGCCTTTGAAAAGAAATTGGAAACATCCCACATAAGCAACTTAAAGACACAGCTGGAAGCCCTAGAAAAAAAGAGGCAGAAACACTCAAGAGGAGTAGACGTCTGGAAATAATCAAACTCAGGGCTGAAATTAATAAATTAGAAACAGAGAAAATAGTCAAAAGAATCAACAAAACCAGCATCTGGTTCTTTGAGAAAATCAACAAATTGACAAACTGTTAGCCAAAATAACTAAAAGGCAGAAAGACAGTATCCAAATCAACAACATCAGAAATAAAAAGGGAGACATAACAACAGACACCGAAAAAATACAAATAATCATAAGATCCTACTTTGAAGGTCTATATGCCACAAAATTTGAAAATCTAAGGGAAATGGATGATTTTATTGATCAACTTCACTTGTCAAAATTGAGGGAAGATCAGATAAAAAAGCTAAATAGTCCCATTTCCCCGATAGAAATAAAAGCAATCATTGATAGTCTCCCGACCGAAAAAAAAAGCCCAGGGCCAGATGGTTTCAGTGCACAATTCTACCAGACCATCAAGGAGTGCTAATACCAATACTCTTCAAGCTACTCCAAAAGATAGAAATGGATGGAACATTACCAAATTCATTATATGAAGCCATAGTCACAGTGATACCTAAACCCCACAAATACCCAACAAAGAAAGAGAGTTTCAGACCAATTTCGCCTATGAACGTTGATGGAAAAATACTAAATAAAATGCTTGCAAAACAAATACAAGAACACATCAAAGATATCATTCACCATGACCAGGTAGGCTTCATTCCAGGCATGCAGGAATGGTTTAATATATGGAAATCCATCAATGTAATCCACCATATAAACAAACTGAAAATAAAAAACTGCATGATCATCTTCTTAGATGCAGATAAAGCATTTGATAAAATCCAACACCCATTCATGTTTAAAGTTCTGGAGAGAACAGACATACAAGGCACATGCCTCAACATAATAAAGTCTATATACAGCAAGCCAGTAGCCAAAATCATATTAAATGGTGAGATACTCAAGGAAATTCCTCTAAAATCAAGAACAAGGCAAGGCTGCCCAATCTCTCCATATCTCTTCAATACAACTGGAAGTTCTAGCCAGAGCAATAAGACATCAAAAGGAGATCATGGGTATTCAAATGGAAAAGGAGGTAGTCAAATTATTCCTATTTGCATATGATACGATAGTGTACATAAGTGGCCCCCAAAATTCCACCAGAGAACTCCTACAGCTGATAAACACCTTCAGCAAATTGGCTGGATACAAAATTAACTCAAAAAAGTAGCCTTACTATATACAAATGACAATCGTGCAGAGGAAGAAATTAGGAAAACTACATCCTTCACATTAGCCACAAGCAATATAAAATATTTAGGAGTTACTCTAACCAAGCAAGTGAAGGACTTGTTTGAAAAAATTTTTCAAAACTCTGAAGAAAGAGATTGAAGATGACATGAGGAGATGGAATGATCTTCCTTGCTTGTGGATTGGAAGAATTGACATAGTAAAAATGGCCATCTTATCAAAAGCAATTTACAGATTCAATGCAATCCCTAACAAAATATCTACACAATCTTTTAAAGACATTGAAAGTTCAATTCTCAACTTCATATGGAAAAACAAAAAACCCAGAATAGCTTTAAAAAATCTTGTACAATAAAGTATCCTCCGGAGGAATCCCCATACCTGATCTCAAGCTATACTTTAAAGCAAAAGTAATTAAAACAGCATGGTACTGGCACAGCAATAGGCTGGTTGATCAGTGGAATTGAATAGAAGACCCAGAAATAAACCCACACACATATGGTCACTTGATTTTTGACAAAGAAGCCAAATCTATTCAGTGGAAAAATAACAGCATCTTCAACAAATGGTGCTGGTCTAACTGGATGTCTACGTGTAAAAATATTGGACCCATATTTGTCACCATGCACAAAATTCAAGTCCAAGTGGATCAAAGACATCAACATAAAACCAGAGACACTAAATCAGTTAAAAGAGCCTGGAACACATTGACACAGGAGACAACTTCCTGAACAGAACACCAATAGCCCAGGCCTTAAGGTCAACAATTAATAAAAGGGACTTCATGAGGCAGACAAGCTTCTGTATGTCAGGGTACACTGTCAAAAGAACAAAGCAATGGCCTACAGACTGGGAAAATATTGTCACCAACCCTGCATCTGACAAAGGTCTAGTATCCAAAATATATAAAGAACTCAAGAAATTAACCACCACCAAACCAAATAACTCAACTGAGAAATGTGCTCAGAACTAAACAGAATTCTCAACAGAGGAATATCAAATGGCTGAGAAACACTTAAAGAAATGCTCAACATCCTTAGTCATAGGGGAAATGCAAATCAAAACCACTCTGAGATTCCATCTTATACCCATCAGAATGGCTGAGATAAAAAATTCAAGTGACACACATGCTGGCAAGGATGTGGAGAGAGAAGAACATTCCTTCATTGCTGGTGGGAGTGCAAACTAGTACAGCCACTTTGGAAATCTATCTGGCACTATTTCAGAAAACTGGAAATAAGGCTTCCTCAAGACCCAGCTATTCCACTCCTTGGAATATACCCAGAAGATGCTCCAGCATACAACAAAGACATATGCTCAACCATGTTCATAGCTGCCTTATTCATAATAGCCAGAACATGGAAACAGCCTAAGTGTCCCTCAGTAGAAGAATGAATAAAGAAACTGTGGTACATTTACACTATGGAATACAATACTACTCAGCTATTAGAAACAAGGAATTCCCAAAATTTGTGGACAAATGGATTGAACTAGAAATGATCATAATGAGTGAGTTAACCCAGAAGCAGAAAGAGTCAAATGGTATATACTCACTTATATCTGCACACTAGCCCAAGGGACATGTTTCATGAAAGTCTTCCCTTACCAGGAAAGTGGGACAGAGGGGAGGACATCCTATTGGGACTCTAGATGAGAGACACATGGAAGAATGGCAAAATAGAAGGATCCAGAGTGTCCTAGAAACCTACAAGAACATTATGACGGGCGTATCTACACAGAGAAACCTTGCCTCGAAAAAACAAAACAAAAAACCAAGAAATTCATTTTAGGTTACTGTCTCCATTTGCGAAGGAAGTCGGCAGATTATGGGCCTTCACTTACATGGGGTATCAGCCAAAGAACAGAACTAAGAAAACGCTATCAGCCACTCATAAACAACATGAGAATAAAAAAACATCTAGGTAATGTCTGTGTATAAGGTAAGAAAAGATCAAGTTTCAGGAAAGTATTAATGCATTTTAGACCCCATCAATCATCATGGTCACTGGGGTGATGTGTGAATACTGCATGCTCTGGAGAAGCGTTCCTTTTCGGATTCACAAAAGTAGAAGAGAGCACACTGCAGATGAAAAGCTTATGACAATGTCAGATGAGGAGTGCTGGCTAGACTAGGTCTTCTCAAGGAAGGGAGAAGTCAGGGTGGGCTGTGGCATTATTAACAAATATCTGAAGGTATATCAAGGAGGTAAGGAGAATTCCTCTGAGGTCAGAGATTAGATAAAGGGCAGCTTCAAAAGGACAAAGAGGAAACGAAAAGACTATATCCCTAAGTAGAATGTAAATAAGCAGGCACCTTCAAGGACAAAGAACTCTTGTTCCTCCTACATCTTATTGAAGAGAGGAAAAATTGTCTTGTTCTCAGCGTGATATTTGGTGTGGAAACAGAGCTTGCCCTTTCAGGCCAACCAACACACACGTACTTAGCCTTAATACTATTTGTTTTACTCTGAAGGTCACTAAGAATCCATGAGTGGCCTCCAACTCAGGACATGGCCAAGATGGAATAATAACTAATTACATTTATTATGTTCAGTTTGCAGTTTTGTTTGTTAACTTGGGATCAGGAAAAAATGAACAACAGCATCCATGCTGTCAACCTGCAAGACCCAGTCACTGGCTCATCTAATTTGCAGTTAGTTACAGAGTTAGTGAACTGTGTCACTCATGGAGGTGTCAGCTCTGCGTTGAGATCTACTGTTCCTCATCACCTAAAGTATTACATATCGGGTTGATGACCAGTACTGAAGCCACAATACTTAAACCTCAATCTGAGAGTCAGAAATATGACTATTACCCTATCTGATGCTATTGGAGGAACATATGCTAGAGACAGCTGCAGATACTCAAACACCATATTGAAATGGCCAGCTAACACATGTTTAATCTTAAAATAATGTGTCTGCATCCCCTCAATGTTGTAGTAATTTTTTATCACAGTGTGTCCTGAAGACTTAAGTTTACCAGCTCTTGTAATCAAGCTAACAAATGTTCTGAAATCATTTAAAACTATGTAACTCAATCCCCTGCCCCACTGTGTACTCAGCCTGTTTAAGTTTAACTTGCCTTTAAGAAAACAATGAGAGCAACCTGACTTTGGCACGCACATCCGAGGTAACCAACTTTACAACCCAAGCTAAATGCATAGCGTTCCATTTTAACTGCATACTCTTCCATTCTCCTGGGCCAACAGAATTTATGTTTGTGTGTTTTGCAGTAATCATTTAATGAAAGCAAGCAACAGGTTCAAAACATCCATAAAACAAATGTCTGATAAGCATCTGAAGCAATCTGTGAGTATATCTCAGTACACTAGCCCCTCCTTGATGCCTGTCCATGTTATGCTCATCTCACTGTTACCCACACTATCTTTAAGAAGCAAGACCAAGGAAGACAATAAAAACTATTCTGACTGCAGTTAGATGCTTAGATCAGTTCACATTATCTAAAGGATAGGTTGGGGTATACTTCCCTTACCCTTTAGCATACTTCACAGTGTCAAAAACATTCTGGCAATAGCAAAGAAATATATAGTAGGAGGATCACTGCCACCTGATGTGCACAATATTGACAAAGGTGAGGCAATTGTGAAGGACAACACGAGCACAGAAGGGCCAGCAGGTATTATATGAAAAGAGTGTCCTAGAAGCATAAGGCCTCAGGTGGTGGTGTCACCAGGACACATGGAATCCATTAGAAGATGCTTAGATTTGTGGACTAAGAAAATTTAAAACAGCCTCGAAAGGAAACAAAATGAGAATTTTATTGAAAACTCAGTAAACTATAGTTCTTGGAAGCCAAAAGAAGGAGGGGGGAATGGTAAAAAGAGAGGTGTGAGTCTAGAAATCAGACTAAGTAATAGAAATCATCAAGCAGCTGTGGGGTCAAGACATCAGAGAGACAGAGAATACCTGGAGGGCAAGCTGACTTAGATTTTTTAGCAGTATTTGGAGGAAAGGAACTAAAAAAGGAGAAAGAAAAAAATATTACAGCTTTACTAGGATATAAGAGAAAAGCCATTTGCCTGGAAAGTGTGGGAAGAAGGGAGACCTGTGTATCCAGAGTTCTTTTTGCTATTGTTTTGTTTTCATTCTTTCTTTCTTTCTTTTTTTTTTTAATGGTGAAAAATTGCATTCCTTCCTAAATGATGTGGATCTTAGGTATAAAAATAGTATCCCATTTTTATGCACTTACCAAGGAGGATATATTAAGCATTTCTCCCTTCACCTCCTATAAGTCTGGATGAATAACTAACACAATCTTTTCATGTTAAGGTTCCATTTCTCTTTGTTAACGTTGGTCCAGGTTAAAGCCCCTCACTGCCTCACCTCTAACCTTACAAATTGTTACAAGGGTTCATGGCTCCTTTTCCCTTCCTAAAAGTCTGATGCTGATTTATTTCCCTTCAAGCCACTCAAAACTGCTTTTTGACAGAAAACAAAAGTGGACATTAGTGAGATGAACATAGCAGTGGACAGACATCAAGGAGGGGCTGGTCTACTGCAGCATAGCCAGCAACCACCAGCTTAGAGAATTTTCCCTTCGAAATCTGTCTTCCTTGCAAAACCTTTCACTCCCTGTGTACCAGGATGTCACTGATCATGACATTTGAGTCAGAGGAAGCTGGCACAATGACAGCCATATTGTGCAAAGGATGCTCCAGAAGTAGACGTCAGCAGTGGCCATTAGTTTCCTTCCTTCCTGGCTAACATCCCCTTCCAGTATCTCAGAAAAGGTAGAGAATGCTCACCCACACATGTATGGCCAAATACTTCACATCAAAGGTAACACTATATTGCATTCAGAGAAAAGTTGTAGTTTTGATCATTGAAAATGATCCCCATATCCGTGTTTTATAAAGCTCAATTGCAACTTCTACTGACATCATCCACCATAATCAATTGATTCCCTTCGTGATGGGTAAACAGTTTAACAAACAGAAATGAAAATACTGCTAAATGTGGCTCCACATGGAAAACCATTTTCTTAATCCCAGCACTGGAGAAGCAGAGGCAGGCAGATGACTGTGAGTTTGAGGCCAGCCTGGTCTACTAAGCAAGTCCAGGACAGCCAAGGCTACACAGAGAAACTCTGTCTTGAAAAAAACTTTAAAAACAAAAAGCAACAACAACAAAAAAAAAACAAATAAAAAAAACCCACCCATTTTCTTCAGAGAGTGTCATGGAGCCTGTGAAAGGTATGCATGTCTTTAGAAGGTGCTAATAACAGATGTACATGAGAAACTGACAGTGGAAGAATAATGTGAACCTCTGAAGCCCTGAACAGGTTGTGGCTGAGAGATGCCTTGGTGAGTAAGAATACTTTCTGCTCTTGCAGAGGACCCAGTTCAACTCCCAGCACCCCATATGTCATCTTAAAATTGCCTGTAACTCCAGTCCCAGGAGATCTGACTCCTTCTTTTGTCCTTTAGGCATATGCATACATAGATGCAGTCAAAGCAGTCACACATGTAAAAATACAAGCAAATATATAGTTTTTAAATCAGGCAGGTTGTCAATGACAATGCAAGATCAGGAAACTTCATTCTTGATACCTAAGCCAGTGTTCTGACCAAGTCATTAAGTTCAAATATATATTCAGTTTGATCTCTGAGGCCAAAAACAGGAGAATGGAAATCCTTTTGCCTCTGTTTTCTTCCTCATAACCTGGGAATAAATATGCCACTGGGATTAAGATATGGAAAGAAGTACCACAGGGTATTTGATGTTTCACCAGTAGTAGTTACATTTGTAACGATGTTGAGAAAAACGTGTTTGACATAAACACCACAAAGCAATAACTTTACAAACTGCCAGGACAGACCAGCAAGTGACAAAACCATTGCTGATTCAATCAAGTACCACAGATATCCTTCCACACTTTAGAACACTGGTCTAAGAAAAATCTTTGAGGCTAGCTCAGATTAAGCAGTGGAACAAAGCAGAGCCCCATTTAAGTAAACAGATGGGGCCTGGGATATTGTCCAAAGAGCAAGAGAGTGCACCTCGCAAATATGAAATGTTAGGTCAGATCCTCACTACCCGTATAAAAGAGAGGTGTGCTTCTACAGGCTTTTCAGTCGCAGCACTGGTATGGAGGCAGATACATGACAATTGTCGGAACTTGAGGCCAGTCAGCGTAGATCTAAAGGGCACCTGAGGTTGTCCTCTGACCTCTGCATGGGATGTATGGGCATTCATACATATACATATGAATATATATGAGAGAGATAGAGAGAACAGTTATAAAGTTACTTGAATAATAACTAATAATAATGTTAAGGTACATCTGAGTTAATCAGGGCATGAGGTCACATATTGATAAGCCCTGAAATCAAGAAGTGGAGGCAGGAGGATAAGTAGTTTGAGACCAGCCTTAACTATATAATGTGGGGGCAAGGAGACCCTGTCTCAAA
Source organism: Acomys russatus (assembly GCF_903995435.1). NCBI lineage: Eukaryota > Metazoa > Chordata > Mammalia > Rodentia > Muridae > Acomys > Acomys russatus. The sequence goes on along the minus strand of NC_067156.1, from coordinate 31,887,633 downwards.
AAACATGCATCAAAAAGACTCAGCTATGTCAAAGCTTCAAATGTCCAACCCAACACCTTAGGATTCCTTTATCCTTACAAGGCTAACTCTAGTTCAGGATGTGAAATCAACAGATGCCTTCCCATCATCCTCATTCCAGCATGTTTCACCAACATCCATTAAAACAATTCTCCTAAGGGTTGTCATCATTCTTTGTTCGTGTACATAATGGTTCTTGCATCAGTAGGGAGTAGTTCATATGTTTGCTTGAGTTCACAAAGTACACAGGGAGCTAAAAAGGGGGAAGAGGTTTCCTCAAGGCTAGGCAAGGCAAACATTCTAAACATGACCAAGAACTGGGCAGAGGAATATCAGGGTTGTTCCAGTCAAAGCATGTTCCATCCTCCAAGGGATAATAAACAGTTACTCTGTCTAAGCCCTGAGCATATGAAGCCTACCTTATAGAATAATGAATACATTATCCATAGCTCTAACCCATGGAAGGAAAATACTATTACCAGTCAGAAATTGTAATTTACAAAATATCTTAACACAATATTTATGTACACATTATAAGAGTTTTCTACCTAACAATACATTTTGGCATGTACTTTTGTCTCTGAGTAAATAGTGTCACCTCATAGATAAAATGGTAGATTTAGTCTTGAAGCCAGGCCTGTCTTCTGCACAGGTTTTCTTCACTGTCTCCCACATAGTGCACTAAAAGGCCATTTTCATCCAAATGCCATGACCAATTTCTAACCAGAACTACATCCCACATTGTATGATTCAGAGTCATAAGATTACTTGGAATTCACACTGCAGTGAAGTGTTTCCCAAAGCACAGGTGAGGACTGCTGAAGTACAAGTCACAAGAGAATCATAAGGGCAAATCATCACTATTATGAAATAGATTATTCTTTCTTTATAGTTCTGCTTAGCTACTCATTATAATGTCATTTCCCCCTCAGATTCAGAACCAAAGGATGTCAAAATCACCACCCAGACTCTAGCATCAGCAAGCCTAAGTCAGATGCTGTTACTTGTTTCTAGTAGTATTTAAAGAATTCCTAGGACAACATCCCAGACAATTCCCTCTCCCACACTGCAAGACATCCCCTTACTGTATTTGAACAAAAGAAATAACTGTCTCAAGTAAGAATTCTACTTAACAGTTGCCGTTGAAAATTTCTTGCCAGAAATATGGCCTCTACACAGGAAAAGTAAGAATTTTACTGGTCCAACCAACACTTCATGATGGCAAGAAACATATCTGTGTTCTAAACATGCAAAGGGGAGTTTGCAGAGAGTAGAAGCAATGATTCCTTTTTATTATAGCAAGACTTGACTGAACAAGGATTGAATACCATATGAAAAAGACTAAAAACTCATGAATGAACAGGACATAAGCATTTGTATTTGGGAAAATTAGAATATTTAGATGTTACTGAATGTGTATTTTGAGCAAATATTTGTTACATATCCAACATTTTCAGGTACTTTGCTAGATGAAAAATGACATGAAACAACCACCATATTTGGTCCATAAAAGTAAGAAAAAGATTGGGCTGAAGAGATGGCTCAGAGTTTAAGAGTACTGGATCTTCTTCCCAAGGTCCTGATGTTGACAGAAGCCAGGCCTCAAGGTCAGGCAGTGATTTAATTACTTTGTAACAATGGCTAAAGTGTCAATATTTGTATCAAACTCCAATTTCACGAAGATGCTCTAAAGGGAAACCATATGACTTCAACACAGAAAGTACTGTGTGCTGTGAGAAAGAGACTTCAAACTTTTTTTAAGTCCTAAGTTGTTTTAAGAGAACAGTAGCCCTTTCTGAGTGTTGCTCCAAAATATGTTGTCTTTATTGTTCTAAACAGAAAACCAAAACCCCAAACACACAAAAACAACTTACGCTTTGTGAAAAAGTCAAACTGAAACAAAGTGATGAAATTCCCTACACACAAGACAGACAGAAACATGAGAGAAACATACAATTGCCACCAGGCCTGGTAGACACTCACTAGGTACATATGAGGTAATGAAGGGTCCAGCCTTTGACTTAGTTACTGCCATTATTTTAATGCACAAATGTATCAGTTCAGGCAATAGGAAAGTGAACCCACATTCTAGAGGCATGCAGCTGTGCTGAAGGACACACAGCCCCAGGACACAGCAGAGAGGAAACTGACTCCTCCTTCTCTTGTACCCCAGCCTGCCACCAACCTATCAGGGCTTGATGAATGCACAGCAGATGAGGAGAGAAATGCACAAAAACAAAAGACAGAAAGAGAAGAATGGAGGGAAAGGAAATAATGGAAAATGTGTTGGAGCTCTGCACATTTGCTCATCCATTCACAACTACAGAGGAGACAAGACCTGTGATTTCACCTGCAGATAAGAAAAGTGGGCTCAGGAAGGGAGGAGACTTTGCCAAACCTGGGAGGATGTCAGGGATCAAGATAACTAGCTTTTCCTGGCAGTATTTGGGTCTAACCTTTCCAGAGCCCTGTTTTCTATTCAGGTATCATTTTTCCCAGCCTGGAGGCCACACAGGGTCAATCAATAACCAAAGACACCTATGATCCAGCACAGTGGGTGGAGCCTGTACTACCACCTGCCTATATAACCACTCCTCATGTCTGAAGAGAAGCACCTGCAGAGTCCTCCTGACCTTTGCACCCAGATCCTCAACCATGAAGGTGGCAGTTGTCTTTCTTCTCGCTGCCTTGGCACTGCTCACTTTACCAGGTAGGAGTGCTTGCATGTTCTTCAAACGTTACTAAGAGAATTTTGACCTGTCACTTTATACCTCCTGGAAACTAAGATAGTCTAGCTAACTGCTGCCACAGTGGTGAAATGAAGTCAATGGGAGTGAATAAGAAAAGCGTTTCTACTGAGAATTGCAAAAAGAAGTTATTTCTAACACACGTGAGGAAGCAGCTCTGGTAAGATCTGCCCTGTCGAAAGGCTGCCACTACACTGACATGGTAGAGAAGAAATGGTTTCACTGTGAATCTCCTTCTAACTCTAGAAATGGTTACTAGATTCTGTAACTCCAAGGCTAGCTTACCAAATTTAAATGCTTATGAACTTGCATAAAATAGATAAGAATGTCCTCCATTTTAGTTTGGTTTAGTTTAGTGGTATTTTCAGTGATCAAAGTTTTATGTTTGGACTTGGAGAGATATCTCAGAAGTTAAGGGCACTGACTGCTCTTCCAGAAGTTGTGAGTTTGATTTCCAGTAACCACATGATGGCTCACAACCATCTATAATGTGATATAATGCTTTCTTCTGGCCTGCAAGTGTACATTCAGGCAGAGCATTATATATGTAATAATAACTAAATCTTTTATAAAAAGAAAAGTTTTATGTTTTATCCATAGAACATTTACAGAGAAAACATCATGTTTGAATAGACAGAAGAATTCCCAAAGTTACTGAGAACACGTTGGGAGATAATTCTGCTCATGACTTAAATCGGCTTTGTTTTCTAACTGATTCGGCAGGGATTTTGATGAGAGCCAAATGTGTTCTACGCTAAGAAGTGGAAGAGCACTGTTTACTGTTTTAGATAAATATTTATGGAAGCAAAAGGGCCTTTGTCCCACCTCACACCTAGTAATAATTACAGCTGCACGCCTGTAATGAGCCCGGCTCTTCAACTATCACACTCATTTGCATTCTGGACCCACAGGGGCCCCAGCAGCTGCATTTCCTCTGATGAGTCCCAGACATCTGTCTCATTCGCTCAGAGCTCACTGACTGAAAATGCAATTTGAAACATTTCCCCTGTGGAGGCGATCAGATTAGGCTCCTCCTCCTGGTAAACGTAGCCACAGTCACACTTGCCATCTGCCTTTTAAAAAGTAATTTCTGAGATTATAATATATTTACATCATCTCAGCCTTTCCTTTCTTACTGACAAACCCTCCCAGGTACCTTCTTGCTCTCTTTCAAATTCAGTTTTTTAAATTGTTGTTACAGCTTTAAGTGTTGTACTGTGCAGCATCGTATGTTTTATGGTACACATACATAGACTTGTTCTCTAAAGTAGGAGAGGCTCTATGCACAACTGTGGAAATACACAAAAGACAAGTTGGCCCTATGGCCAGCCAGTACATGCACCTGTGGGGAAAAGCTCTGTGCGAACTGGTGGTGAGTTGGCAGAAAAGCCTCAGTTTTAACAAAGGAAACTTAACTACATCAGAAGACCCGATGGCTATTTCCCATACTGCCACCCATACATTAAAGTACTGATATTTTTAATTCACTGACTGAAATGAAAATTCTACCAAGTACAGAGACAACATTGGTGGGCATTCCAAGGGTATATGATTAATTAGTGCCTAAACCTTTCAAACTCTGAGTACATAATTTCCATTCTCAAGGAAGTAGGCCCAATTTCCTGAAATACCAAATTGATGTATTCAGTAACAGTCAAAGTTTTCCTTAATCAAGTCAAGATCTCAGCAGACAGAGAGTAAAAAACCTCTGATGGTGTCACTGAAAGTCATGAAAATTAGAGCAGTGGGATGTACATGAAGGAGCAGAGGGGTCATATGACAATGTTTTCTTTGGTAACTGAGGATAGATCTGGCTTCTTTATTGGGGATCCAGGTTGACATTTGATTTATGTTTCTTAGGTAGCACTACAGCTGACACGGTGGAGAAAGAGGTAAAGAGAATTTGATAATGTCATATACATACGTACATACATACATACATACATACATACATACATACATACATATACATATTGGGTTTTTTTAGGCAGATATTCTCTGTGTACCTCTGGCTGTCCTGCAACTCACTCTGTACATCTGGCTGGACTCAAACTCTCAGAGATCAGCCTGCCTTGCTTCCTGATTGCTGAAATTAAAGGTGTACATCATCACTGTCTGCCTTATTTTATAATTTTTATTTCTCGAATTTCATATAAATGCTAAATTGTTTGATTCAGTGAAAGTACGGCCAGGATATGAACATGCATGGTGGTGTGTATTTAAAATCCAAAGGACTCAGAACCTGGGTTACCCGGCTCAAGGTCAGCTTGGGCTATTCAGTGAGACCTTGACAGAAAAAGGAAAAAAAAGTACACTCTACCAAGTTACCTTCTTAGTTTAGCCTTATGTCAGGATTAGGGGCTCAAATGATAAGGAGCCTCCACTGAAGCACCTTCCCATCCTGCATGGTGCTGTGTTGAAAGAAAAGCCCACTAATCACCCAGCATCTGTCTACTGCATGCTGTGAAGGACATTTTTATACATATGCTAGGGCTGACTGTAGGTCGAGTAGTTTGAGTGATGCTCTCATGCGCATTCCAAGAAGTCCTTGCTCCTGACTTGACCATGTTGGTTTTTATTGCTTCTAATTCCTAAGTAGACTAGAGGAGCAAGTGCCCTTCATCTCGTTACATATAACCCAGGAGGAAACTGTTGGTGAATCTGAAGTTATAGTGAATAAATTATTACATCTTTGATAAGTATTAGAGAAAAAAATCTGGCACCATTAGAAGCAAACCTAGTTACAGGGATGAAAAAAGTTTTCCGACGTATCGGTCCATGAAGAATAAATAAATGTTAGCAAAACAGAGCTGGTGGGATGATGTCCTGTAATGAAGAGCTGATGAGGGACTTGATCTCAGGGACCAAGAATCACTAGATATGTGACTTTGGCTGAATTCATCACTTTCTGACTCTTCCCTTGAGGAAGAGTGTGGATGACAACTTTACAAGGTATTTATAGAAAAGAGCAATGAATGGATAATTAGCAGCTTTGATTTTTTTCCAATTCAACAATGAATAAAAAATAGCACAGAGACCTATAAGACGCATTTAATGATAGTCAGCTTTTACTAAAAGCACAGTCCAAGAATCCAAGCACTGATGCCATCTAATGCCCATGTACAAGGACAAAGTGCCCGTGTGCAAGGAGGACTATCCTGTTAGCAGCTGGTGTTGTCTTCTTCCTTTCATCAAACCTCAGCACAACATCATGACTTAAGTGAGGAAATAATTATTTCCCCAATTTTCTGATGAATTTACTGATCAAGAGAAAAACTAGTAGACCCTTGATGTCTTATACTAAGAAAGGGACATAACTTGATTTTAACTCAGATTTTCTGATGCCATGGTAAATTACTTTCTTTATATCTGTTGTTGTTTTCTTCTATAACACCCAGTGTCATTATCCTAATTGGGAAAAATTTAAATGGTCTTAATATTTTATTATAAAACCAAACATTGAGAACTGGTAGAAAATGACTGTTTAATTCTCTGTTTAGGCTAATTGCAATGATGCAGGCGTGATATGTCCCAGGCTTTATAAACCTTTATGTGGGACTAATGGAAAAATGTACCCCAATGAATGTGAACTGTGCCGTGAAAACAGGTAAGGATAAAGTTTATTTTTTAAATACTTAAGTTGCTTACCATTAGAGTTTCATATATGTTATCCTCTTAAAGACTAGCTCAATAAATAAATATTTTCATAACTTTGGTATGATTTAAAATTGCTTGGATAAGAAAAGTGCCAACTTTCCTTCTTTCTTTTCTTTTCTTTTTCTGTTTTGATTTTTGAGACACAGTTTCTCTGTGTAGCCCTTGATATCCTGGAATTCACTCTGTAGACTAGACTGTCCTGAAACTCCTCTGCCTCCTGCCCCTGTCACCTGATTAAAGGCCTGTGCCCCCAGTAGCCAGATAAGCCCCAATTTTAGCTATTCAGTTGATTGTCTAGATTTTTTAAAAGGCTGTACATACAAAATATCATTAACCTAAAAAAATAATTCCTGACAATAGCAGACATTGATTTTCTAGAGCTTTCTTAAATTAGCAAATGTAAATTATATAGTTTTCAGTGAATAGAAATATATTTTGTAGCATTCGTATTCACTGGTATGAGAGCTAACTTCAGTGAAGTTTTCTGAAGAGTTTGATGTTGGGGAACAGGAATCCGACTAAGGACACAGAGGCAAACTGATGTCACGATTTTTCTCACACACTGTGACCAAGCAGATGTACCAGTCATTATGCTAGGCCCTCCATGTCTTTCCATATGCTTATGAGAAAAAACAAAAAGCAAAATGAAAGCAAGCAAACAAACTCTCATGAGTGCATGTAAGTGCTTCTTCTAAGTTGTGACAATTGCCAGAAACAAGAATGACCAAAGCAAAGGTGGTGCTATCCTCTAACTGGGAGGTCGAAGAAAGGCTTAATAGAAAGAATGCCATTTAAAGAGGCTCTGAACTTCAGTCAAACAACATAGATCCCACAGGTGACAGAAAACCCTTAGATCTTCTAGAATTGACTTGATGTTATAGGCTTTGGCTCGGCTGGGCATGGTGGTGCATGCCTTTCATCCCTGCACTCGGAGGCAGAGGCAGGTGGACCGCTGTGAGTTTGAGGCCAGCCTGGTCTACAAAATGAGGCCAGGACAGCCAAGGCTACACAGAGAAACTCTGTCTCGAAACCCCCAACCCCCACCCCCCCAAAAAATAAGGCTTCGCCTCAGGCTCAAGGGACTATAAATTGTCATTATTCATCTGTGTGAATCTCTTCTCTCTGGTACAAACTCTCTTCAGGGATGGCTCCAAACGAGTTCAGAAAAGTCTCAGAGTTTATCCGGGACTGTAGACATTTTAGACCCCAAAGAGTAAGCATTCAGCTTCATGGTGAGTGTGCGTCCAGTGTGTAAACGGTGCCAGGCCTGATAGTGCATGCCTGCTACCCCCACACTGCAGACTTAGGCAGAGGAAACCTGAGTTTCAAATCAATCTGTTTTTCACCTGTCCGCCTGGGCTACAGATTGCGTCCCTGGCTCAGGAGGTCAGAGGAACAGATGAACCTTGTGGAATGGATACATTGGAAATCACTTGTTAATTTTCTCATGACCTGTGTTGTTGACATTGAGGTCAAGCGTCAGTATTTACACCTATGGGGAGGACCAGAGCCCACAAGACCCCAGGCTTATGAACTCTCTAAGCATAAGGTCTAAAGTGCAAAGGCCTCTACTAGGAGAGAAGCTTTCAGAAAAACATGAGCAAATTGCTGAACTTGCACTCCTTTGAACTTTAAACCTTCTGGTTGGTTGCAATTTGCTCTTTGTATTTTGTCAAATGCATGTAAATGTAAGAGACACATTCAGCTGTCTGAACATGCAGCATTTCACCCTGTGTTCTGAAATAACACTTATTGGCTAGACATAAATTTGTCTGTCTCAAATGTAAGGGACGCTCTACAGTTTCTATAGTGCCTTTGTTTCTATTGGTAACTAAATGACCTACAGAGAGCCTACCCCCTGACACTGCCTGAAGGGCCAGGACCAAGAACTAGATAACCCAGAGACATAGGATAGAACCAAACACAACTGGGGAAAACAGCCAATGAGATGATTCCTACTGATAGTCTGCTATGTTCATAGATTGGTACTTAGTCAAGTTGTCATCAAAGAGACTTTATCCAGCAACTGAAGAAAACAGATGCAGAGACCCACAGCAGAGCATTAGGTGTAGTTCAGGGAATCCTGCAGAAGAGGGGGAAGGATTGTTGAAGCCATAGGGGTCAAGGACACCACAAGGAAACCCATAGAATCAACTACCCTAGGTTCATAGGGGCTCACAGAGGCTGAACCAGCATCCAGAGAGCATGCATAGGACTGACCTAGGCCTGCTGCCTATAAGTTACAGGAGTATAGTTTGCTCTTCTTGTGGGACTCCTAACACTGAGAGGAAAGGCTGTCTTTCACTCACTTGCTGGCTTTTGGAACCCTTTCCCTCATACTGGCCTGCTTCATTCAGCCTTAATACAAGGGGAGGTGCCTAGTCTTACTGCAGGGTGATAATACCATGTTGATATCACTGGGAGGCCTGCCCTTTCATGAATAGAAACTGAGGAGGCGGAATGGATGGAGAGGGGCACAGAGGTGGGGGGAAGGACTTGGAGGAGAGGAGGGAGAGGAAACTGCAGTCAGTCCCAATGTGAAAAATAATAATAATAATTTTTTAAAGTAACACAAACAACAGAAAGGGAGTCAACATGTCCTATTTCTATATCGGTGCTCACACATCACACACACACACACACATAACAATAATAATCAAAGAAAAAGAAACTATCAATTTGAACGTGAAAGGTGGAATGGGAGTTTAGGTACAAGGAACGGGGAGTAAAGAAAGGAAAAAAAGAAGTGATTTAATTATATCTTACTTTAAAATTTGCATAAAAATGACCTGTTGTGGTAACTATTGCTAGAGCCAGCATCTGACTCTACGTGTTGGGGTTTGAGATATTCAGCAACCCCAGACAGGGCTTTCTTCTGATAGGCACAATAACTATCAGGAGCCTGGCAGCTTTGTGAAATAAGGACATTATATGTTTTCTATGCTTTTTTGGAGAAACTGTTAATAATTTTTTTCTCTAGAAAAGCAACTACTGGCAGAACTTTCTGTGGTGCTAAGAAATGTTTTTTGTCCATATGTCACTGGATTTCAAAAGCAGATAGGACACTGAGAAACTGAAGGGGTTTTTTTTTTTTTTTCCTTGCTCTTGTTGTTTGTCTTTGATTGTTGTTGTTGTTGTTCTGTTTTGTTTTTCTTTGTTTTATTTTGTTCTGTTTTGTTTTGTTTTTTTGGTTTTTCGAGAAAGGGTTTCTCTATGTAGCATTGGCTGTCCTAGACTCACTTTGTAGACCAGGCTGTCCTCCAACTCAGAGAAATCAGCCTGCCTCTGCCTCCCAACTGCTGGGATTAAAGGCATGTGCCACCATGCCTGACTGAGAAACTGAAGTGTTTTTTATGATATTTCTTTTTATTGAAAAATAAAATCATTCCTATTACATACCAATTGCTCTCCCATCCCCTGCATCCTCCCATTCCTCCCTCCCTCCCACTTTCACCCCATTCCCCTTCCCTATGACTGTGACTGAGGGGGACCTCCTCCCCCTGAATATAATGCTAGAGTATCAAGTCTCTTCTTGGTAGCCTGCTATCCTTTCTCTGAGTGCCATCGGGCCTCCCTATCAAGGGGACATGGCAAACATGGGGCACCAGAGTTCATGTGAAAGTCAGTCCCCACTTCCACTAACTGTGGAGAATGTCTTTTCCCTTGGCTAGATCTGGGTAGGGGTTTGATGCTGACTGCATGTATTGTCATTGGCTGGTGCCATAGTTTGAGCGGAACCCCTGGGCCCAGATCTGTCCATCATAGTGTTCTTGTTGTAGATTTCTAGAACCCTCTGGATCCTTCTATTTCCCCATCTCCTATATTTCTCTCACCTAGAGTCCCAATAGGCTGTCCTCACCTCTATCTCATTGTTCCTGGTAAGTGAAGACTTTCATGGGACATGCCCCTTGGGCTAGTGTCCAATTATAAGTGAGTATATACCATTTGAGTATCTCTGCTTCTGGGTTAGCTCACTCATTATGATCATTTCTAGTTCAATCCATTTGTCCACAAATTTCAGGAATTCCTTGTTTTTAATAGCTGAGTAGTATTCCATAATGTATATGTATCACAGGTTCTTTATCCATTCTTCCACTGAGGGACACTTAGGCTGTTTCCATATTCTGGCTATTATGAAAAGGTTGTTATGAACATGGTTGAGCATTTGTCCCTGTTGTGTACTGGAGCATCTTCTGGGTATATTCTAAGGAGCAGAATAGCTGGGTCTTGAGGAAGCCTTATTCCCAGTTTTCTGAGATAGCACCAGTCAGATTTCCAAAGTGGCTGCACTAGTCTGCATTCCCACCAGCAATGAAGGCTCGTTCCTCTTTCTCCACATCTCGCCAGCATGTGGTGTTGCTTGAATTTTTGATCTTAGCCATTCTGATGGGTGTAAGATGGAATCTCAGAGTTGTTTTGATTTGCAGAGAAAGTGAAGTTTTAATGTTGTTAAACTTTCAATTTTAAATAAGCAAATGTGGTTAATGAGCAGAGTGAACCAAAGTGTGCATAACAGGCTCATCAGCACTATCGTAAGGGTTTTTTTGTTTTGTTTGTTTTGTTTTCAAGACAGGCTTTCTGTATGTAATCCTTGCTGTCCTGGACTTGTTTTGTAGACCAGCCTGGCCTTGAAGTCACAGTGATCTGCCTAACTCTGCCTCCCAAGTGCTGAGATTAAAGGCATGCACCACCATGCGCAGTGACACTATCATAAGTTAAAGTTAATGTTAAAAATAAAGAAAGAATGGGTCCAAAAATGCACAGGTGAAAATAGACGTATCATATCTTCTCAAATAATAGAAAAAATAGAAAATTTGCTGCATGCCACCATGTTCAGGGAAATAATTACTAGAGAAAGAACTGTAAAAACAATCTTATAACTTAAGAACAATCACAGAATTGAAGGACATTTATATTTTTGTGGAAGTAACTGACTTGGTCAAGGAAACGTAGGAAGGGCAGAGGAAATTTTACCTAAAGAAGACCTTAGTATCTGTTACTGTCATGGGAATCTGATGGCCTGACACAGTCAAGCCCTCATCTTCTGAGATGAAATTGTAAAGAGATAGAAAGCCCTGCCAACAGCTCAGATGGCCACCTGGTCAGTGAGTTCACAGCATCAAGAGTAAAAGGAGCAGTGATGGATCAAAGATTAATTTCAATGGTCCCTCAATAAATCTGTAAACTGTACTGAGAGGTACTTTTCTACTCTATTGTAGCCCTTGTGAATATAATAGAAAGTAACAAATGTTCAATGACTACATGGATTAATAAATGAGTCCGAGAAAGAGAGAACTGAGAATAAATTATCAGCTTCTCATTTAAAGAAAAGCAGAATTATTTCTAAATTTCATTGCCATTCTCCCATAGTCACTTACTTGTACCAATAAACTTCAAGCTGACCATTATTTATTTTTCTTACATCTCTTTTACAGGGATCGCAAGGTTCCTGTCAAAATTAAACATTATGGGCCTTGCTGAAAGTCAAGACTTTGAACTCTGTTAAGATTGCCATGATGTGTGGCTAACCTGTTTGTTGAATAAATGCATCTGAATATACGTTGTTCTTCTCTAAGCTTTCTGCTCAGAATCATGGATGGATATATCGAGGACAGGGAACAGGGGAAAGACCCCGACTAGACTAATCATCACCAGTTAATTCTTTATGCCTGCAATATCACACATTACAGGTAATGACAACTCAGAGTTGAGCATGAACATGTGCAATGAATAGACTTGGGTGAAGATGAAGAAGGCATCCTGTGTTGTGCCCAGTAAGAAATCTGTCAAAGAGCACAGGGGCTTTTTACCCAAGGTACCATGTGTGAGTGATTTGTGAAGATTACATTGATTATCTGTGCGCCACCAAAACTCCACAGGGCTCCTTGTCCTAACAGCACAGCAAGCAAGTCTCAGGGATGTTCTTTCTATCCCGCTGACCTTCCTTAAACCACAATGAGTGTTCCTTCCTTCCTTTAACCGCAATCACCTCTTATGCCTTGAATTTCTTCAATAGAAGTCTATGCAATAGCCCCATCCTGTCAGATCTTCAATGTCTATATTATGTAATAGATATAGACAAATAACATAGAAGCAAGGCAGTGCTCTCAAGGGGGAAAGTATCTACCACTACTAAAAACAAAAATAAAAGGGAAAACAAGTAAGACTCTGAGTTTTTAATAAATTTAGACTAGGTTGGGACGGTAGTGGAAAGCTAGCACCTGGTAGGCTGTGTCAGGACGTGCAGTACAGCGGGGAATGAATCGGTCAGTCATTGACCAAGAAATAACCAAGGCGACTCTGAGTACCGGCGTCTGCGACCCGGAGAGGAAACAGAAGGCGTTCCCAGCATAGAAGCTGGCAGTGGCTGCCTTGTTGAATGAACTTCTTGCATTTTTATTGTTTATTGGTTTACCATTTTCGTTTTACTATTTGTTTTAATTTCTTTCTTTGTTTTGTTTTTCGAGACAAGGTGTCTCTGTAGCCTTGGCTGTTCTGGAAGTGTTCTATAGACCAGGCTATCCAAAAACTCACAGAGAACCCGACTCCTGGGATTAAAGGCATGTACCACCACCAAAAAAAAAAAAAAGAAAAGAAAAAGAAAAAAAAGAAAAAGAAATAACCAAGGCAAAGCTTTTGTATAGTAGGAAAATGGAGTTGCCTAGTTACCAGTTTCTGGTGCTAGTCCAGTATTCCTGCCTTGAAACTGAACTCTTACCACTAGAGGGTGCTGTAGTCTAGCAGCTGACTCAAGCCAAGCATCCTGACAGCTTACCAAATAGCTTGCTAACTCAAGTTATGCATGCAAGATGGCTTCCAGCATCTTATCTGGGATGCTAGAGGACACTTGGAGGGCACCAATCACTAAGGATGTCTCAGATGGTAACATTAATTTAGTCACTTAATGTTGCAAGTTGCCCTGTCTAGTTGGACCAGTCTGCAAGTTCACATACAGGCACACACACACACACACACACACACACACACACACACACAGAGAGAGAGAGAGAGAGAGAGAGAGAGAGAGAGAGAGAGAGAGAGAGAGAGAGAGAGAGATATGTTTGTTTTGTTTTTATAAGCAGATATAAGCCCTAATCTTAAATATATCCTTAATGACTCTGTTCCCTGTGCCCATGAAAAGACAGGCATGTATATTTTCTCTGTATGTATGGCACATATATTTCAAAGGAATGTCTAATAAATGGGAACATGTTTAAAAGAGAGACTATCAACACTGATGAGAGAAGAAACCTTAAGCCTATGAAAAATGACTCAAAGAAGAAAGAAATAACTGAAAGCAAAACTCCTCAGAACTGGTATGTTCTTTTCAATAAACAGTTAAGAATATTGCCAATCACAGGTGGGCAACCCGCATTTCAGAAGTCAGAAACTTCAAGCACCCTACACACTCTTCTTAGTACTGTCTAGGAATTAGTAAAGACATAAATTAGGAACAAAAACATTTTGGATCAAGGTAAAAACACTCAATTAGCAACCTTACTTTTTTTTTTTTTTTTTTTTAGAGCAGAAAAAGAAATCAGAGACAATTTTTATTTTTAAGAGTTAGAAAAGATAGTTTTAGAGAAAGGAAGCCAGGAAGCTGAAAGCCAGGTGTATTTGATTCTCTCAGCCCACAATTAACCTAGTTAACACAGCTGAGAGTCTGCAGTTGGAGACCTGGAGCCAGTCACTGCGTGCAGGAGGTTGACTCCACCCCTGGCCATTCCTGGGGTGGACCTAGGGATTAGAGACTGTGTATGCACATCTCTAGTGAATAGCTGACAAAGTTCTAGTGGGAAAGGGGGAGGAGCCAGGGCAGCAGTGAGAAGCCCGCAGCAGTCATTTTGTTGTCCTAGAAGATGGCAGCTAGCCACATAGCTGCCACTAAGAGGGATGGCAGCTAGTTGCACAGTTGTCCTTAAAGACAGAGATTAGCCATGTGGTTGCCCCTAACAAAGATGGCAGCCAGTCACATGGCTGCCCTCGAAGATGGCACAGAGGGCAAACACTCCAACATGGTTACTGCCATGTGTTCAGAGGAAGCAGTGGTGGACAAATTTAAAATGCGATGAGGCTGTAGTGAGTCAGGCTGTACAGTGCAGGCAGGGAAGTGTAGCAGAGGTGGCAGAAGCAGCAGCAGCTGTGGGGTTGGCTGGGTTTTTTGTTTGTTTGTTTGTTTTTGTTTTATTTTGTTTTGTTGCTGACCCTTTCATTAAGGCTTTGTGCCCTTGGGGCAGGAATAACCCAAATGGAGACGTGGCCGAGTGGTGGGGGAAGTGAGGATAGCAGGGAAGGGAAACCTATATGCCAGCAGGTGGAGTGCAGCCAATTGAAAGTCACTCTAGGGAGGCAGAGGCAGGCAGATCTCTGAATTCAAGGCCAGCCTGGTTTACAAAGTGTGTCCAGGACAGCCAAGGATACACAGAGAAACCTTGTCCCATAAAGCCAAAATATATATATATATATAAAATAGAAAAAATGGAAATCACTCTAATCAGAGGAATCTAAAATTAGTCACACTATGCATTCAACATTATTTACCAAAAATAGTCCATACTGAGGCTTGCTGCAAACAGAGCTGCTGAGGGGTGGGGGGGAGGTGCCCAGCCCCACAGCAGAGCAAGTAACCTGTGCTCTGCACTGGGTACCTGGAGAGATAGGAGCTTAGACTCATTGTTTCAGTGGCAGTCTTGAAAAGCTGGCCATGAAGGCTTCCTCACAAGTGGCTCCAGGAAAGCATGAGAAATGGAAAAGCAGGACTTAGAGAACAGAATTTAGACAAGGCAATGGTACTCTGGGTTTCATTTCAGAGTCACAGGCACCAATTTTACAATCACAATAAGATATAAGACAGTAAGATTGCGTTTTGGAGGAGTTTATTAAATGAGTATGGGGAGAGAAGAAAAGGGATGTGTACCACAGAGGGAGAGACAGAGAGGCAGAGGGAGACAGAGAGGGAGAGAATAAGAGAGAGGTAGAGAGAAAGGAAGAATAAGAGGGAGAAGTGAGGTAGGCTTGTCTTTTTATATAACCCTGGGCAGGGCCACACCCCCGTGGCAGGTGGGCAGTGATGATATGATGTGATATGTAGGCAGACTGAAGCAGAATCCTAACACTTTTGTTTCAAAGAAGAGTCTAATAAGTCAGAACATGTTTAAAAGAGAGACTATCAACACTGATAAGAGTAGAAAACTTAAACCTATCAAGAGTGACTCAAGGAAAATTAGCTAAAAGCAAAAACCCTCAGAAGAGGGAGGGTCTTTTCAATAAATACAAGGGTTAAGAATATTGCTCATCGCAACTGGACAGCCCCCAGTTCAGAAGTCACAAACCTTGGGCACCCTGCACTCTTCCATATACTGGAGCAAGTGCAGGCCCCCGGGGGAACAGAGGATCAGCAAAACTGGTGAGTGAACTGGCTGATGATTAAAAACACCAACTTGTGGTCTTCTCAGGCTGAACAGTTGGGGAGGAGCAGAAGTGGTCCCCCATTTTGGCTGGACGTACCCTGGATTTGGGAGTCACAATTCCGGAGCACGCTGCACTTCTCTGAATACTGGAGCAAGTGCAGGCCCTTTGGGGAACAGAGGATAGGCACAGGGAAACTGATACCGTACTCTGGCTTCCAAAACACTTCTACTCTGCTGCTGATCCCGCTGAGAAGACCAAGTAGTCAGAGGAACCCTGCTGAATCCTGGATCATAGGTAGTAGAGCTCATACGAATCTAGCTCCAGGAGGACAGTGTCTGCCAAGCCAGTAGAGAAAGCAGCTGCCTTCCTAAGGGATTTGCCCTCTCAAATGCCAGCATAGAAAACCAGAATCCCCTCAGCAGATGACTAAAGGGAAGGGTAAGAAAACAACCAAACACCCCAGGACGGCATGGCTCCACCAGAAAGGCTAGACAACAGAAGACACTCAAACACAGCTGATTCTCAGGGAAATGACCTTAAAGCTATGCTGATATAGTTATTTGAGAATTATAAAGAGGAAATGAATAGATCCTTCCAAGAATTACTGGAAACTACAAACAAGTGAATAGAGGCCATCCAGGAGAAACAGGAAACGACAATTAAAGAGGCTCAAGAAGTGGGTAAAGCTGCTCAAGACATGAAAATGAAATTAGATTCAATTAAGAAAACACAAATTGAGAAAACTCTGGAAATGGAAAACTTAAAGAAGAGATCAGGAATCGAACACGTGCCATCAACAGAATTCAACAAATGAAGGAGAGAATCTCAGGGGCTGAAGATACAATAGACGAAATCAATAGATCTATCAAAGAAAATATTAGAACAGAAAAATTCATGACACAAAACATCCAAGAAATCAATGACACCATGAAAAAGTGTAACTCTAGGATTATAGGAATAGATGGAAGAGAAGATGCCAGGGTCCAAGATCCAGAAAATATTCTCAAGAAAATGACAGAGGAAAATGTCACCAACCTAAAGAAATAGATACCCTTCAACATACAAGAGGCCTACAGAACACCAAATAGAATAAACCAGAAAATAAATTCCTCCCACCACATAATAATCAAAGCACTAAATCTATAGAACAAAGAAAGAATATTAAAAGCAGCAAAGAAAAAGTCCAAGTAACATATAAAGGCAGACTCATCAGAATTACACACCTGACTTCTCAACAGACACCATGAAAGCCTGAAGGTCTGGGATGCTGTCCTGCTGGTACTAAGAGACCACAGATACCAACCCAGACTATAATATCCAACAAAACTTTTAATCAACATAGATGATTAAACAAGACATTCTCTGAGAAAACCAAATTTAAACAATATCTATGCACCAACCCAAATCTATAAAAGATATTAGAAAGAAAAACCCCAGCACAAATTAATCAGTCATTAATTCATTGCCTGCATCTTGCAATTAGAGATCTTGGCCACATTTTACCTTCTCATATCTCTCTCTATATATGCATTCACCACTCTTGTGAGGTCCTAGGTCATAAGTCATGCCACGCTCCTGTACCAGATACCAAATTCTACTTACATAGTCATTTCCTTACCTGTTGGTAAATAATCATAAAATAGAAACTCTGTTTTAATTTTATAGGCATTGGCGTGAGGGTGTCACATCACCTGGAACTGGAGTTACAGATAGTTGTAAGCTGCTATGTGGATGCTGGGAATTGTATCCAGGTCCCTTGGAAGAGCAGACAGTGCTCTTAACCACTGAGCCATCTCCTCAGTCTTTTTCAAGACAGGGTTTCTCTATGTAGCCTTGTCAGTCCTGGACTCTGTGTAGACTAGGCTGGCCTTGAACTCACAAAGATCTGCCTGCCTCTGTCTCCAGGAATGCTGAGATTAAAGGTATGCGCTAACAAGCCTGGCTTCATTGCATTTTTAAACAAATAATGTGAAACTGGGAGTACTGAGAAAATCGTTAAGATCACTTAATCAAAGACAGAACTCATATTATCTCAATATATACAGACAAGCTTTGGACAAATTCCAGCAGTCTTCTTGGTAAAAAAAGCCTTGAAAAAAAATAAGAACAGAAGAAAACTGACCCAGCACAGTAAAAATCTACAGCCTATAAATCTACAGCCACATTACACTGACGGGAGAACTCACTGCATTTCCATTACAGTCAAGAAGGGGACGAGGGTTCCCACTTGCTCTGCTCTTATTCAACATGGTCTTAGAAGTCTTAGAAAAATAAGACAAGAGAACTGGAAGCTATAGAAAGGGGAAAGGAAGAAGGCTGGCTACCCTTATTTGCAAATGATATAATCCTGAACCTATGAGATCTATAAGTATTCTAATTATAAATATTTTGTTTTGTTTTATTTATTTATTTGTTTGGTTGGTTGGTTTGGTTTTTGGTTTTTCGAGACAGGGCTTCTCTGTGGCCCTGGCTGTCCTAGACTTGATTTGTAGTTCTGGCTGGCCTCGAACTCACAGTGATCCACCTGCCTCTGCCTCCCATAAACACTTTCAGTGAAATAATAGAATACAAATTCAACATAGAAATATCAGTATCTTTTCTATGCACCGATAGCAAACATGTCAGTAAAGATCACAAAAACAATTACATTCACAATGATTCCAAACAATCTTAACTACCTAAGAATAAGGCTAATCAAGGAAGTAATGACTTCTCTGATGAAAATGATATAACAATGAAGACAAATGGAAGACACAAGAATATGCTTTCTTAGGCCTTCTAACATGGAATAGAGACAAGTGGCTCCTCAGGAACCCTCCAGGCCTTCAGCACCAGAGAAGAACAGGGAGGCACCACCCATATGGTCTACTATAGGTGCTCAGCATTGCCAGCATGAAGGCAGCCATGTTGCTTTAATCCTATTTAGAAGAATAACGCCATGCTACCTCAGGTTTCCAGTCAGTGCTTTCCATCGAGAATCCAAAGGAAGGTGGGCATGGAAGGCAAAAGCAGAGAGAATAACATGAATGGAGAGATAGTCAAAGCAAAATTGAGGGAAGAGCAGAAAGTGAGGTAACACATGGCACACCTGACTGGATGTTTTCAGTCAAGGATTTTTCAAGGGATTATTTTAGACAGCAAATTGAGAGGAAACATGAGTGGTTAGGGCATCTTTTAATTGTCGGTTCTTTGTACTTTTTTCTCTCTTAGAGCATGTGCCTAGTGAAGAAATTGAACACATACTCACTTTAAATCAAACAAACCCTATGTCTGATATATGAGCTGGGAAGTGTGACACTAATATTCTAAACTATGACTCACTGAATGGGATTGACATTTGATCTGGGAAGACCTGGCCTGGGGTCTTGAGTGGGGGAAAATATTCATAAAGAAAAAGACAGTTAGATCTGCTTGTGTCCATAAAGACTGTATCTTGTGCACTGCCTGTCACAAAGCTATATGCACCAGGCTACAACTGGCTCTCAGGAAAGGAGCACTCCCAAAAGTAGTCAGTAGTCATCAACTTCTATAACTCCTTCTGGTGTATGTTATAATGCCATACACTAGAGGCAGAGCCTTTAGCTTATCTTTTGCATTCTATTTCTTTTTTCTTTGTTTTTTTTTTTTTGTTTGTTTGTTTGTTTTGTTTTGTTTTCTTTTTTCTTTTTTCTTTTTTTTTTTTTTTTTTTTTTTTTTTTTTAGGTTTTTCTAGACAGGGTTCTCCTGTATAATATCCCTGCCTTGCTAGAACTCTCTTTGTAGACCAGGTACATTCTAAATCATAACCTGGCAAAAGCTAACAGTGATTCCTTTTCCCTTGGCTCTGTCTGGTTCTATAAATGGGAACTGCATTTGCTTACAATAGGTGTCAAATTGAATGTGACCATACTCATTGACCTTTAGTAATTCAGACTGCACATTGCCAAAGTACAATGCAGGGATCAGTGTCTTGGCTAGAAATTATTTCCTATTTCCTAAATGTTTACACTCAGTGTGGTTTCGTTGACCATGACACACACTGGGGAATAGCAGGGGCTCCTGACAAGCATGGTGTTCCCATGATACTTATCCAGGTTCTTAATGCCTCTCAAGTTTTGAGAGAGATCGTTTATTCCTTATACTCCCTGTTCTGGAGTATCCAGTCTACAGAAGAAGGGTTGGTAGTATGTGTCTGTATTCTTAGCACCCAGGAGACAGAGGCAAGAGTATCAAGGATTCAAGGCTATCCACACCTACAGACTGAGTTTTAGGCTAGCCTGGGCTACATGAGACTTTATCTTTACTGTTTTGTTTTGTTTTAGAGTAGGAATAGAGGAAGAAGTAGAAATCCAAATCAAGAAAATTCATAAGGATTTTGAAATGTGATACTAAGGAAGAATCACTATCAAATTGGTGAGACACATATGCTCTCTCGTGGCCAAGTTAGAGATTACACCACATTTTGTCTACAATGTAAAGCATATTAAGAAGTACTCCTGGTTATATACTTATTACAACTGCTTATAAAGTTAAAGGCAAATAGAAACTGTTCTAGATGGAAAATGGTTGCGTTCTTTGTGCTGTGTTTGGTTTTGGTTTTTAGGTTTGGCTCTATTTCTGAGATGATAGGCCCACAGGAAGAGACCCTATCTTACATAAACTAGAAGGCTTGCATACTTTCTTACTGAATTTAGTGATATGTGGGAGTGAGGGGCGTGGGTGCCATCGACTGTTGTACCTGGAAAGCTAGATGTGTCTAGCCCTTGTGATTTTTACAGTATCAAGTAGTTAGCAGTGTGGGGTCCATAGGGTCATTCTGTCATGGCAGGATCATGATAAGTAAGATTCTGGCGAACACAGGCTGGAACAGTACTCAGTCTCTCTTTGGATTGTCTCATCTCTAAATTGCAGTTCCAAGACAGCAAGATACTGCAATTAATTTTTGTGGGGAATATTTTGAAAGAATGGAGCTATATATAAGCCTTGAATGGGAATTTAGAAAGTAGCAGTAGTGAGAGAAAGGCACAGGTCACAGTCACTTACCTGTGAACAAATGTGGCCACCACCTGTCACCTGGCAGTGAGTGTTCCAAAGTAAGGACTTTGGATAAAGAAATGCCACAGCACAGCATGGCGCTTCCTTCAGGTGGTCTTGATTGTGTACATCATCTCAATTAACTCATATTGTTTATGAGAACAATTAGACTAAAAACAATTTTAAAAAAATAAAATAAACTATTTTAAACAACATATTCCAATTCTATGGTATATAACAGCAATTAAAACACCAATAAAAATTATAATGGCCAGTGTGCAGAATCTTTGCTTTATTGGATATATTTCTAAACACTTCCCAGAATTATCTCTTTAAATCTCTACCCCAGCCCTGTGTTGTTTATGCCTGTGAAAATGAGGGTTGACACTCAGAAAGGATAGATCTACTTGTTAGAGGGTGTGGTAAAATAGACAATGAGTGTGATGACACAGACACCAACGCAATGATTCCTAAACCCAGGACACTACTGCTAGAGTCAAATATAAGCCATGAGCATGTGTGCACTAAAATCCCCCAAAGCAGTGTGCAGAAGGGGAGGCATTTCAGGCATCTTTGAGCTTTCCTGAAACAATGGAAGCATTGATAGCTTTGAAAACTGTACCATTGTTGAAAAATTTAAAAATCAAAATGAGACTGAAACACCAATGCATGGAGTGGACCTAGGCTCCCTACACAGATGTAGTAGACGGGCTGCTCAGGCTTCATGAGGGTCCCCTAGCAAGGGAAGCAGAGAGGCTGTCTCTGACATAGACTCAGCTGCCTGCTGTTTGATCACTTCCCCCTGGTGGGGCTGCCTTGTCAGGCCACAGGGGACAAGGATAAGTTCAGTCCTCATGCAACTTAATAAAATGGGGTGGATTGGTAGGGAGCAGGAGTATGGGAGGGGTCAGGAGAAGAAAGACTGAAGGTGGGACTGGGAGGAGAGTTGAGAGGGGGCTAAGATAGGGATGTAAAGTGACTAAATAAATAAATAATAAAATGCTAAACACAAGAATAGGAGAGCAGAACAGAGCCAGATGGCAATGCAAAAATTTTGAAATGAAAATTACTAAGATTTCCATAGAAACAGAGAAAGCATTAATACTCTGCTCTGGTCTAACTCTTACTCCCAGAACCTAAATGCAGCCAATATGACCATCTTTCTCTAAGAGCGCTTGGAGTGTCATCTGGGAAAGCCTAGCCTTTTTAGAATACAGGCTTCAGGATGCCTTTCCTCATAACAGGAAAACATGATAGTGATGTGCACACAAGTCAGGGTTTGTCCTGGAAGGCACTGGTTCAAGGCACAGATGTGCAGGCACTTAGTGCAGTGAGCTATGAAAACAACCTCTCTGAGCAGAGGATCTCAGCAACAACAGGAGATCTTGAGACATGTTAGTGTGAGGCAGACAAAGCTCTTTTAAATCAATTGGGGATATGAATATGAATGTCTGTCATGACATTCAGAGAGGGATACGCAGAGAGAACCAAATAGCACAAAAGTGAAAATTCAAAAAAATAGTGAAAAATTACAAAAGTGAATTTTAAAAGGCCAGAACTAAACTCAAAATCCATTTCTGTCTGACATTCTGTAACTTATTGACCTCTCTGAACATTAGGTTTATCGTCTGTAATTAATTCTACTTTACTGACTTGTTGACAAAGTAAGTTAAACTGGATACAGGCGCAAGGTGTTAGACATGCAGTGTTTGCCTAATTTATGACATACAGTGTATGGAAAGTAAGTAATATTGTAGCTGGCATAAAATAACAGTGTAGCAAAGAAGATGGGTATAAACAAATGGGCAAAAAGGAGAGGAGATAATAATAGTAGTTGAGGGCCAGGTATGGTAGACCACGCCTTTAATCCCAGCCCTTGGGAGGCAGAGGCAGGCAGATCTCTGTGAGTTCAAAACCAGCCTGGTCTGCAAAGGGATAGACAAGGCTACAAGGAGAAATCCTCTGTGGAAAAAAAAATGGTAGTTGACTGGGGAAGGGAGGCACTTCATCAAAGAGAAGGGCACATCCTAAGGTAGCGGCAGGCAAGCCATCTTTAAATTTCATAAGGAGATATGAGATGAGAATTTAAACAGTACGTAGAGTTAGAGAAGCTGGAGCCTAGTGAAACCTTGGCCTTATTTATGGCACTGTGGAGAATATGTGTGTCGGTAGGTATCCTAGTTTCATTTCTTCTATTGCTGTGATAAAATATCCTGACGACAAGAAACTAAGGAAGGAAAGGTTTTGTTCAGCTGAAAATCCCAGGTTGCTGTCCATCAGACAACTCACAGAGGTGCACACTATATCCACCATCAATTCCTCTCAAGTGTGCATTTTTAATTTTTCTGTAAACTTAAAGCTATTGTGAAGCAAAACATCCACTTTTAATGGGAAAATATAGGTCAATTGGTAATGGCCTGAACTAAAGAATTTCCAGTAAGAACATAGCTGGTCAAAATTTGGGAAATTGGTTCATTCTGGGTGGGTAACTTGGTCATTGCACTAAGGAGAGCTTGGAGAGAAAGAGATGGGACAATGATTAGCAGAAGCAAGACATACACTAAGGTCCTCTGCCTCCCTGGGCCATTAGAACCACAGCCTGTCACATACCACATACCCTAACTGCCTTGCAGGGATAATCGTGGAGCAGGGCAGAGAGATAGAAAAGGAAGAGGTAGGGTGTAGACAAAATGTACATTTGGAAAGCAATGGCTGCGTGCATAATGTCCTTGCAAGGCCTGGGGGGCAAAGGTGATGCCAGCAGGTAAGGATGATGCTTTCAATGAAAGAGGGAACCTTCAGGAAAAGGGCAATTGACAATGAGACTAAAGAGATTAACTTTATGTAGTACAGGTGAAGCGAAGTCAGGACCTCCACTGGAAATGCTCATGGTAGAGCAAAGCCAGGAAGAGCCTGGGAACACACACTGTGCACGAAGGATGTGAGAAAGAGCAGGGTGTGGCAGGGCAGGGGAGCAGGAGGGGCAAGAAGAGGTCAGGAGTGACAGGACCACTAGGTCTCCCACAACTGTTTGCAGTTACTTCTCCTATTTACCCAACAAGCTGTACTTGCTCAATGCCCCTCCTATGTTTCTTATTTAAAGTGTAGCAACTTGGTGGATGATCTCTGCCCCTAGATATACATTGTAATCTTTAGCTATTGAAATCTTTGGTGCCTAGATGTCACATAAATTCCTTTCTTTCCATAAGCATTTGTATTTCACAATTGGACCGCTTTCCTCTCTTTTTCCTTAGAATTTAGTTAATCATTGCTGGAGAGGATTCATGACTGGCTGGGAAACAGGGCACCCAGAAGGAGAGACAGGAGCTCTACAGTGAAAAGACTGGGTGAGAGGTACTCACGATTGTTTTGTATCTCACAGTCAATTTCCATCACCAATATCTTGTGCCTTAAGGAAAAATTAGGGTAAGAGAGGTTTCAGAAGATTCCTGTAAATTAAAATTACAATAGAAAAAGACTATACCCAAAAGAATAAATAAAGGCAGGATACTGACCCCAAATTTAACACGACTGTCCCAGTAGCAGCAGTAGTAGCCATTTATAGAGCTTAAGATGGTGTTTGTCATAATAAAATTTACATGCAGTATCCTATTTATTTCCCATGAGAGTTCAGGAAATAGGTACAAGTTCACAGTCCTATTTCAATATTCCCAACCATACAGACATCTTAGCAAACAAAAGTTTTCATTTTATTTTGCAATTCAGTTAATAGTAAAATTAGTTAAGAAATTAGGCTTTAGGACCGGGCATGATGGCACACGTCTTTAAGCCCAGCACTTAGGAGACATGGCAGGAGGATCTCTGTGAGTTTGAGGCCAACCTGGACTACAGAGGGAGTTCCAGGCTATCCAGAGCTGTTACACAGAGAAACCCTGTTTCAAAAAACGAAAAGGAAAAGAAAAAGAAAAGAAACTTAGACTTAAAAATAAAAAAAGAAATAAATTTAGGCTACTTATTTTCTTTATAGACAACAATCCAATGTAAAATGGTTTAATTTGCTCATTTAACAATGTTATGATAGAGCCAAGCATGGTTGCACAAACCTTTAATCCTAGCACTTGGGAAGCAGAGGCAGGAGGATCACTGGGAGTTTGAGGCTAGCCTAGTCTACAAAGCAAGTCTAGAACAGCCAAGGCTACACAAGGAAACCTTGTCTCAAAAAACAAAAACAAAAACAAATATAAACAATGCTATGATAGTACCAAAGCATTCCCATATAGGCATTCTTTTTTTTTTTTTCCTTAACTTTTAATGACATCACTCAGTTATATAGAGAAAGTCTTAGAATTCTACTTCAGTCTGCCTACCTGTAATGTCATTTCCTACCTGCCATGGGGACATGGCCCTGTCCAATATATAAAAGGACAGACCTACCTCACCCCTCTCTTTTATTCTCTCTCTGTATATATTATTATTCCCCTCTCTTCCTGTTTCTCTCTCTCTCTCTCTCTCTCTCTCTCTCTCTCTCTCTCTCTGTTTCTCTCTCTCTCTGTCTCTCTCTCTCTCTCTCTCTCTCTCTCTCTCTCTCTCTCTCTCTCTCTCAGTACACCTACCCCCTTCATTCTTTCCCCATGCTAATTTAATAAACCTCAGATATAGTAATAGCTGATATGTGTTGTTTTATCATTTTCTTATATTAAACATAAAAGAAAGAGTATATATAGATGTAGATATAGATATGAGAGTATATATTATATATTTTTATGAGTATTTCTGGAAGTATATTCTTATATGTTCCTAATAATATTGTATATAATATACAAATATTGTATATAAAGGTATATATAATACTCAATAATAAAGCAGGCTTAGTGCAAGTTAATAACATGCAACTTAGACTAATATTTATATACTGTAGGAATGTTCAGAGTAGGCTAGGCTCAAATAGAAGGTTCTAAGGGTTAAATATATTGAAAGCATTTTCTATTCCCTGTGGATTTATCAAGATGCAAATAAATTGTGAGTTTAGGAGGTTCTGCATTGTATTGGTTTTGCTGAGGTCTCGCTGGCCTGTTTAATAAGAAGAAACTGGTGTTTTGATTAACTGCCACAGGCAGATAACCTTGAGCTTTCTGTAATGCACCAAGAAGTAATCTTACTAAAGCACATACAGACAGAAGGTAGACAGACATACAGACAGATGATAGATGATATAGACTATATGTGTGTACGTGCGTCTGCACATGTATGTTTCTGTATGTGTGATATGGTGTGTGTGTATGTGTGAATTCTAACACTTTCCTGGTCCCAGGATTTTTGTGGAAAGCCTTTAGCTGGTCTTTGCCACTTTGTGGGTTCTTCTTTTTCCCAGCCTTTACCCCTCCTCCACTCCAAGTTTCACGCCCTAGCACTAGAAAGGAGAGAAAGAAGGATAGATGGGAAAGAGGAATTAGAAAATCATGAATCTAATTTGTTTCTTTTTTGACCCATTGCTACTATCAAACCAAACCAGCCTCCCTAAAGGACCAACAACACTCCCCCCAAGCCTCAATTGGGGGTGGGGGTACCCTCTGAAAAGTTCCCAGAATTCCAAATGTCACACAATAGCAGAAACTATCTGCAGCTGTCAAAACCATGCTTCTGCTAGAGCACGAGTCAAGTCATAGTCAGCTGTTGCAGACGGTCTTTTGCAGGCCCACAGCCCTATACCTGGGATTAAAAAGAAAGAACATATTTATAATATTTCTGTGTGTCTTAAAGAAACCAAAATTCCAGCATTCTCAAAAATGTTGCTACAAAAGTCTGTGGAAGCTGAGTTTTAAGTGTGAAGGTCAGCGGAGTCACACAGGCAGGCTTTGAGCTGTGGGTGTCCTCCACCCAGACTTGGGCTTGCAGTCATTTTACAATGTACTGGGAGGTGTAAGCCTCTCAACAGCTGGTTTCATGATTGATATGGGTGGGAAAAACAAACAAAAGAACTATCTTTATAGGAAGACAGACTGGAAAGCACCTGTTGACCATTACATCATCAGGGCTGAGACACTGCAGGGTTCTTCTCTACACAAGAAACAACTGGCTGTGTGGTTTCTGGGCAGAGTGGTCAAGAGCATGTGTTTCACTACTGTGGTGTGGACATGACCAAAGAACATTTCAAGGTAGGAGCACATCAAAAAAACCTCCTGGTATTGGCTTAAATATTGTTGTCCAGTGTGTAATATTGCCCTCTTGATTGTACTACAGCAAATGTGTAAAACATTCTGTGCTAGGAAGTGAATAGAGTGAATAGATCCTGACCACATACATATACACATACACACACACACACACACACACACACACACTCACACACATACACACACATACACACACATACACACACACACACACACACACACACACAGTGTCCTTCCACAGCACTGGGTAATGTACTTGATTATGGAAATTAAACTCTTCACATCCAGTAGTTTAGTCTAGTAGAGAAGATAAATAAATAATTAGAATTCTCAATTTAATGCTTCATCATGGGGACGTGCACAAGGATGGAGTATGAATGGAAGAAGAAGGAACTGAGACTCGTGAATGTCATCAGGAACTGCACTTGTCGCATCCCAAACCCTTTTAAACCACGTCTCCTTTCAGCAATGCCCAGGCCCCCGTTCCCTGTATAGCTCTACTCCAAATGAGAATTATTCCTTATCTCATCTCTCTGGTTTCAGGAAAATGAAGTTGATATATTCCTTCCAACAACACCTGACCTATATAAGATTGTTGCATAAATATAAAAGTACATATAGAACTTGTTGGATGAAAATTCAGTTTAGGAAAGCTGGGTGCAGTGGCTCACGCTTGTAATCCCAGCACTTGAGAGGCAGAGGCAGGATGATCACTGTGAGTTCCAGACCAGCCTGGTCTATAAAGAAAGTCCAAGACAGCCAAGGCTACACAGATAAACCATGTCTTGAAAAACAAACAAACAAAAAATTAACTTTAGGTTACTGTCTCTACATGCTAAGGAAGTAGTCAGATTACTGTGGTTCCCTTATGTGGGGCATCAGTAAAAGAACAGAACTAAAAGGACAATTATCAGCCACTCATAAATGACATGAAAATAAAAAGATACCTAGGTACTGTGTATACATAAGGTAAGTAAAAAGATCAAGTTTCAGGAAAGTATTAATGCGCTTTAGACCCCACCAATCATCATGGTCACTGGGTGATGTGTGAACACTGCATGCTCTGGAGAAGCGTTCCTCTTCAGAATCACAAAAGTGGAACAGAACACACTGAAGATGAAACACTTATGACAATGTCAGATGAGGAGTGCTGCCTAGACTAGGTCTTCTCAAGGAAAAGAGAAGTCAGGGTTGGCTGTGGCATTATTAACAAATATCTGAAGGTGTATCAAGGAGGCAAGGAGAATTCCTCTGAGGTCAGAGATTAGATAAAGGGCAGCTTCAAAAGGACAAAGAGGAAGTGAAAAGACTATATCCCTAAGCAGAATGTAAATAAGCAGACACCTTCAAGGATAAAGAACCTTTGTTCCTTGTACCTTTTATTGAAGAGAGGCAAACTTGCCTTGATCTCAGGGTGCCATTGGCCTTTGGTGTGGAAGCAGAGCTCACCCTTTCAGGCCAACAAATGCACACATATTTAGCCTTAATACTATTTGTTTTACCCTGAAGGTCACTAAGAATCCACGAGCGGCCTCCAACTCAGGACATGGCCAAGATGGAATAATAACTAACTACATTTATTATGTTCAGTTTGCAGTTTTGTTTGTTAACTTGGGGTCAGGAAAAAATGAACATCATCCATGCTGTCAGCCTGTAAGACCCAGACACTGGCTCATCTAACTTTGCAGTTAGTTACAGAGTTAGTGAACTGTGTCACTCATGGAGTTGTCAGCTCCTCATCATCTGAAATATTATATTTTTGGTTGATGACCAGTACTAAAGCCACAACACTGAAACCTCAGTCAGAGAGTCAGAAATATGATTACTAACCTGCCCGATGCCATTGGAGGAACATATGTATATATGCTAGAGAGAGCTGCAGACACTCAAAACCCATACTGAAATGGCCAGCTTACATGTGTTTAACCTTAAAATAATAATGTGTTTACATCCCCTAAAACTGGTAGTAGAATTTTCTATAACAGCTTGTTCTGAAAATACCATTTGCTTTCAAAAAGACTAAATGTTCTAAGACCTTGTACCTAGTTAACTAATGCTCTGAGATTATTTAAAACTATGTAACTCAATCCCCTGCCCCATTGTGTACTCAGCCTGTTTAAGTTTAACTTGCCTTTAAGAAAACAATGAGAGCATCCTGATTTTGGCACCCACATCCAAAGTAACCAGCCTTACAACCCAAGCTAAGTGCAGAGCTTTCGTTTTAAAGCATACTCTTCCACTTCCTTGAGTCAAAGCAATGTATATACATATGTTTTGCAATAATCATTTAATGAAAGCAAGCAACTCATTTTAAGCCTCAGAAGTAATCTGTGGATATATCTCAGTAGACCAGCCCCTCCTTGATGCCTGTCCACTGATGTGCTCATCACACTATCATCCACATGGTCCCCTATCAAGAAGCAAGGCCAACGGGAAATAAAACCTATTTTGACTCTAGTTAGATCCTTAGATAAGTTCAAACTATCCAAAGGTTAGGTTGAGGTATACTCTCCACACTTTTTAGCAAACTTCACAGTGTCAAAAGCATACTGGGGGCAGATGCAGGCGGATCACTATGAGTTTGAGGCCAACCTGGTCAACTAAGCAAGTCTAGGACAGCCAACACTACACAGAGAAGCCCTGTCTTGAAAAACCAAACCAAACCAAATCAAAACAAACAAACAAACAAACAAACAAACAAAAAACAAAAATACTGGCAACGGCAAAAATATACCTAGTATAGGATCACTGCCACCTGACGTGCACAGTATTGACAAAGGTGAGGCAATTGTGAAGGACAACATGAACGCAGAAGGGCCAGCAGGTATTATATGAGAAGAAAGTCCCAGGAGCATAAGGTCCTGTGTGGTGCTGTCACCAGGGCACATGGGATCCGTTAGCAAGTTCTTAGATTTGTAGACTAAGAAAACTTAGAACAGCCTCGAAAGGAAACACAATGAGAATTTTATAGAGAACTGGGTGAACTGTAGTTCTTAGCAGCCACCAGGAGGAGGGGGACATGGTGAAAGGAGAGGGGTGGGTCTAGAAATCAGGCTAAACACAGAAATCCTCAAGCAGCTGTCAGGTCAAGACATCAGACAGACAGAGAATACCTGGAGTGACAGGCAAGCTGACTTAGATTTTTTTTTTTTTTTTTTTGGGGGGGCAGTATTTGGGGAAAGGAGGCAAAAGAAGATAAAGAAAAAAAGAAAAAAAAAGATTACAGCCTTACTAGGATATAAGTGAAAAGACATTTGCATGGACAAGGTGGGAACAATGGAGACCTGGGTACCCAGAATTATTTTTGCTGCTGTGGTTTTTTTTTGTTGTTGTTGTTGTTTTGATGTTTCATTTGTTTGTTTTTTGAGTTTTGGGGTTTTTTGTTTTTGTTGTTGTTGTTGTTGTTGTTGTTCGTTTGTTTTGGTTTGGTTTCTTGTCACAGGGTTTATCTGTGTTATATTGGCTGTCCTAGACTCACTTTGTAGACCAGGCTGGCCTTGAACTCACAGCAATCTGCCTGCTTCTGTCTCTCAAGTACTGGGATTAAAGGCATGTGCCACGCACCCAGCTTCTTGTTTTGTTTTGGTTTTTTGCTTGTTTGTTTGTTTTTATTGAAGTGGTGAAAATTTATGCTCCTCCCTTGATGATGTATGTAGACCTTAGAGATAAAAACAGTATCGTACCATTTAGCACTAACCAAGGAGGATACATTTAGCATATCTCCCTTCACCTCCTATAAGTCAGGATTAATAACTAATGCCATCTTTTGATGTTAAGGCTCCATTTGGTTTGGTTAACATTGGCCCAGTTTAAAGCCCCTATCACTGCCCCATTTCTAACCTTTCAATTAGTTACAAGGGCTCATGGCTCTTTTTCACTTCCTGAAAGGCTGATATTGATTTATTTCCCACCAAGCCACTCAAAACTGCTCTTTGATAGAGAATAAACGTGGATGACAGTGAGATGAGCATAGCAGTGGACAGGCATCAGGGAGGGGCTGGTCTACTGAATCATAGCCAGTAACTTAGAAGACCAAATGTGAAGGGTGAAGCTACAGAGCAGAAAGTAACAGAGCAAGGAAGGCACTTGAGGTTGTCCTCTGACCTCTGCATATGTATGTATGGGCATTCATACACATACATATAAATATATATTTGTGTGTGTGAGAGAGATGAAGTTCCTTAAATCGTAACTAAGAATGAGGGCTGAAGAGATGATTAAGAGCACTGATGCTTTTCCAGAGGTCCTGAGTCCAATTCCCAGCAACCACATGGTGGTTCACAACCATCTATAATGAGATCTGGTGGCCTCTTGTGGTGTGCACGAAGACAGTGTACTCATAGAGATAAAATAAAGAAATAAATCTTTTTTTAAAAAAAAGAAAAGAAAATGTCATTAAAAAATAAAATAACTAAGAATAATATTTAGATGTGTCTGCGTCAGGTTGTGTTATAGGAAACCCTGTCTCAAAAGACAAGCATCAAAAACAAAACAAAAAAACAAACTCAGCTCTTTCAAAGATGTCATCAAATGCTAGACCATATACTTAGGTTTCCTTTATTCTTACAAGGCTAACCTTGATACAGGATGTGAAATCAACAGGTGCCTTCCCAACATCCTCATTCCAGCATGTTTCACCAACATGCACTAAAACAGTTCTCCTAAGGGTTGTCATCATTCTTTGTTCATGTACATAATTTGTCCTTGCGTCAGTGAGGAGTAGCTCATGTGTTTGCTTGTGTTCCCAATGTACACAGAGAGGGAAAGAAGGGGAAGAGAGTTCCACAAGGCTAGGTAATGCAAATATTCTAAACATGACCATGAACTGAGCACAGAAATATCAGGATTGTTCCAGTCATAGCCTGTTCCCTCTTCCAAGGGGGGAAGTGGTTACTCTATCCAGACACTGAGCATAGACGGCCTAAATACATTATCGATGGCTCTAACTCATGGAAGGAGAATGAGATTTTTACCAGCCAGCAATTGTAATTCCAAAACAAATATCTTTGTGAAATATTTATGCACACATTCTAAGTTTTTTCTCCTACCAAACAATACATCTTGGGATGTACTTTTGTCTCTGAGTAAATAGGGTCACCTCGTAGATAAAATGGTTGATTTAGTCCTGAAGCCAGGCCTATCTTCTGCACAGGTTTTCTTCACTTTCTCCCACATGGTGCACTAGAAGGCCATTCCCATCCCAATGCCATGACCAATTTCTAACCAGAACTACATCCCACATTGTACCATTCAGAATCACAAGATTACTTGGAATTCACACTGCAGTGAAGTGTTTCCCAAGGCACAGGTGAGGACTGCTGAAGTACAAGTCACAAGAGAATCATAAGGGCAAAGTCGTCACCACCATGAAATGGAGTATTCTCTCTTCATAGTTCTGCTTAGCTACTCATTATAATGTCATCCCCCCCGCCCTCAGAATTAGAACCAAAGGATGTCAAAATCACCACCCAGACTCTAGAATCAGCAAGCCTAAGTCAGATGCTATTACTGCTGCTGGAAGTGCTTAAAGGATTCCTAGGACAACATTCCAGAGGGTCTCCCACACTGCAAGACTTTCTCTTGCTTTGTTAGAACAAAAGAAATAACCATCTCAACTATGAACTCTCCTTAACAGTTGCTGTTGAAAATTTCTTGCCAGAAGTATGGACAATACAGAGCTGACGACATGAGATGAAAAGCAAGAATTTTACTGCTTCAACCAATACGTCATGGTGACAGGAAACATATCTGTGTCCCAAACATTCAGAGGAGAGTTTGCAGACAGTAGAAAACAATGGGTATTATTATTATTATTATTTCAGGATTTGAACAAATAAACTACTAAATGAACCAAAATAGAATACCATATAGAAAAGACTCAAAACACATAAATGAACAGAGCATAAACTTTGATCTTTGGGAAAAATCAGAATATTTACATTGTACTCAATGTGTATTTTCAGCAAATAGTGATTTCTTATCCAACATTTTCCAGGTACTTTGCTAGGTACTAAACAAAACAACTATATGTTGTCCATAATAATAATAAAAAAAACTATCTTGTCCAGAAGTCATATGAGGAGATTAGGTTTTAAATTATTTTTAAAAATTATTATTCACACGAGCATGTTTTCTGTGCATTCTTATTGTCCACCACATGCATGCTTGAGGCATACAGAGGCCAGAAGAAGACACCAGCTTCTCTAGGAATGAAGATACAGATGGCTGTAAAGAGCAGTATGGAGTCTGGAAATCAGATCTGGGTCGTTTGGGAGAGCAGCTAGTATTGTTAAAGTCTGTGCCATCTCTCAAGTCCATAGAATTAAATTTATTCCATTTATTTATTTATTTATTTATTTATTTATTTATTTATTTATTTATTATGTTTTTTTAAGAGAGGGTTCCTCTCTGTAGCGTTGGCTGTCCTGGACTCACTTTGTAGACCAGGCTGGCCTCGAACTCACTAAATTTATTTTAAGTGACATGGAGAATCTCATGAAATATAAAAGCAGAAATTTCAATGAAAATGAAGGGTAAAGTTAAGAAAGACTCAGGAAAAAAAGAAAGGAAGAAAGGGGACTATTTCATGAAGAAAATGTTTATTACCATGTCTCAGAGGTCGAAGGCTTTTATGTTTTTACTTCTCACCCATACAGAGTAAAGAAATGACCAACATGGCTGAGAGATTAAGAAGGACCTGGCCGAAATATAGCCACATGAGTAGAAAGAAGCCTAAATCCTCCCCAGGGATGTTGAAGAATGGGAAGCTGGAGAGAAATGTGATCACAGTTGCATTCCGTGGACAGAGCTCTGAAGAAACAAGACGGTGGGAAAACACCTGAAGGAACTGGTGGCTAGCCAAGATGGAGTGGTGCTGACATCTAAGACGCAACAGTGAACGTGACTGGAAGCATGTATAGGTTTCGGATATAGAGCTGAGAAAGGGGGCAGGGAGAGAGACAGGTGAGAAATAAGTGCTACAGATGTTGGCACTTGGTAACGGAAGCATCAGAGTTTCAGCAATGACTTTGAATAAAGAAACAGTGAGAAAAAAATGAAGAAAAATATACTTAAGGGCACCAAGTGGCTAAAATAATAGCACAGGGTGTGCTATATGTGAGATGCCTATAGGACGTGCTGAGGAAGATATCAAACTTCATATCCTCCAAATTTTTCCATTTGTAAAGATGAATACCTCACAGTGTCCTACATGCCACCTCACAACTCAGGCCTTTACTGTTTCCTTTTCATCATGCCCCCTTTTTTCTCACTTTCCTCCAGAAGGACCATCATGTTAGATAGATGTCAAACACATCAGCTGTTCTTTCTTCAAATCCTGGCTCTGGCTATTCTCTGTGTGGGCTGAACACCCATAGCTCATAGTTCAGTCCCTCACTTTCTTCGGTTTGGGTGCCTGCTAGGCATCGAGGCCTTTTCTTGCCACTTGTGTTAAGTATCCCTGCTTTCCATTTTCATCTCTCTACTCCTCTCCATAAATTTGTCATACTCTAGTCATTTTTTTTTAATAAACATCTAGTGTTACCTATTGTCTGTCCCCTCAACCAAACTGCATGGAAGCTCTATGAAGCATACGGTTCCATGCTATCCCCTGGTACCTTCCAAGAGATGACTAGTGTTGAGCTGTTCTGAAGATTTGGAGAAGGTCTGAGAATTTACCCTAATGGTTAGCTAAAACATTAGCAGTTTGGGGCTGTGGACAGAAGCCAGGCACCAAGGTCAGGCAAGATATTTAGTTATTCTGTAACAATTTCTAAAGTGTCAATATTTGTATCAAACTCCAAATTCCAAAAGATGATGTAAGGGGGAACCATATGACATCAACACAAAGCATCCTGTGCTGTGAGAAAAGGACATTAAACTGGTTTTTTTTTGGGGGGGGGAGACAGGATTTCTCTGTGTATCCATGGCTGTCCTGGACTCACTTTGTAGACCAGGCTGGCATGGAACTCACATTGATCCACCTGCCTCTGCCTTCCAAGTGTTGGGATTGAAGGTGAGTGCCACAACACCTGGCATCAAACGTTTTTTTTTTAAGTCCCAAATTGTTTTAAGAGGACAGTAGTCCTTCTTGAGTGCTGCTCCAAAATATGTTGTCTTTATTGTTCTAGAAAGAAAAACAAAAACAATAAAACAAAAGAAGAAACAACTTATCCTTTGTGACAAAGGAAGGCATTACTTCATTGGTCAAGACTGTTATACAAACACCCTGGAAAAGACAGACTGAAACAAAGTGATGAATATCTCTACTCACAGGACAGACAGAAACATGAGAGAAAACAGGATTCCCACCAGGCATGGTAGACACTCTCTCGGTACATATCACTTAATGAAGAGTCAAGCCTTTGACTTACTTATTGCCGTTATTTTAATGCACAAATGTATCAGTTCAGGCAATAGGAAAGTGAACCCGTATTCTAGAAGCATGCAGCTGCGCTGAAGGACACACAGCCCCAGGACACAGCAGACAGGGAACTGACTCCTCCTTCTCTTGTACCCCAGCTTGCCACCAGCCTATCAGGGCTGGATGAATGCACGGCAGATGAAGAGAGAAATGCACAAAAACAAAAGACAGAAAGAGAAGAATGGAGGGAAAAGAAATAATGGAAAATGGGTTGGAGCTCTGCACATTTGCTCATCCATTCACAACTACAGAGGAGACAAGACCTGTGATTTCCGCTAGTTAAGAAAAGCAGGCTCAGGAAGGGAGTAGACTTTCCCAAAACCTGGGAGGATATCAGGGATCAAGATAACTAGGTTTTCCTGCAAGAATTTCGGTCCAACCTTTTCAGAGCCCAGTTTTCTACTCAGGTAACACTTTTCCCAGCTTGGAGGCTAAACAGGGTCAATCAATAACCAAAGATACCTATGATCCAGCACAGTGGGTGGAGCCTGTACTACCACCTGCCTATATAACCACTCCTCATGTCTGAAGAGAAGCACCTGCAGAGTCCTCCTGACCTTTGTACCCAGATCCTCAACCATGAAGGTGGCAGTTGTCTTTCTTCTCGCTGCCTTGGCGCTGCTCACTTTCCCAGGTAGGAGTGCTTGCGTGTTCTTCAAAAATTGACCTGTCACTTTATACCTCCTGGAAACTTAGATAGTCTAGCTAACTGCTGCCACAGTGGTGAAATGAAGTCAATGGGAGTGAATAAGAAAAGCGTTTCTACTGAGAATTGCAAAAAGAAGTTATTTCTAACACACGTGAGGAAAGCAGCTCTGGTAAGATCTGCTCTGTCTAAAGGCTGCAACGACACTAATGTGGTAGAGAAGAAATGGTTTCACTGTGAATCCCCTTCTAACTCTAGAAATTCCTACTACACTCAGTAACTCCAAGGCTAGCTTACCAAATTTAAATGCTTGTGAGTTGCATAAAATAAATAACAATGATCACCATTTAGTTTGTACAGAATGAGTGGTATTGTGAGTGATTAAAAGCTTTACTTTCGGTGCTGGAGGAGGGATGGATTGGAGGTTTAGAGCACTAACTGCTCTTCCAGATGTCCTGAGTTCAATTCCTATTAACCACATGGTGGCTTCCAATCATCTATAATGTGATCTCATGCTCTCTTGTGGCCTGCAGGTGTACATGCAGGCAGATCATTGTATACGTAATAATAAATAACTAAATCTTTTTTAAAAAGAAAAGTTTTATGTTTTATCTGTAGAACATTTACAGAGAAAATATCATGTTTGAACAGACAGAAGAATTTCCAAAGTTACTGAGAACATGTTGGGAGATAATTCTGCTCATGATTGAAATCGGCTTAATTTTCTAACTGATTCGGCCGAGATTTTGATGAGAGCCAAATGTGTGCTACACTAAGAAGTGGAAGAGCACTGTTTACTGTTTTAGATAAATATTTATGGAAGCAAAAGGGCCTTTGTCCCACCTCACACCTAGTAATAATTACAGCTGCACGCCTGTAATGAGCCCGGCTCTTCAACTATCACACTCATTTGCATTCTGGACCCACAGGGGCCCCAGCAGCTGCATTTCCTCTGATGAGTCCCAGAGATCTGTCTCATTCGCTCAGAGCTCATTGACTGAAAATTCAGTTTGAAACATTTCCCCTGTGGGGGCGATCAGATTAGGCTCCTCCTCCTGGTAAACGTAGCCACAGTCACACTTGCCATCTGCCTTTTAAAAAGTGATTTCTGAGATTATAATATATTTACATCATCTCAGCCTTTCCTTTCTTACTGACAAACCCTCCCAGGTACCTTCTTGCTCTCTTTCAAATTCAGTTTTTTAAATTGTTGTTACAGCTTTAAGTGTTGTACTGTGCAGCATCGTATGTTTTATGGTACACATACATAGACTTGTTCTCTAAAGTAGGAGAGGCTCTATGCAGAACTGTGGAAATACACAAAAGACCAGTTGGCCCTATGGCCAGCCAGTACATGCACCTGTGGGGAAAAGCTCTGTGCGAACTGGTGGTGAGTTGGCAGAAAAGCCTCAGTTTTAACATTATTTACAAATGAAACTTAATTACATCAGAAGACCCGACGGGTATTTCCCATACTGCCACGCATACGTTAAGGGATTGATATTTATAATTCACTGACTGAAATGAATATTCTACCGGGTGCAGAGACGACGTTGATGGGCATTCCAAGAGTATCTGATTAATTGGTGCCTAAACCTTTCAAACTCTGAGCACATAATTTCCATTCTCAAGGAAGTAGGCCCAATTCAAAGAAATACAAAATTGATGTACTCAGTAACAGTCGAAGTTTTCCTTAATTCAATTCAAGAATTCAGCAGGCAGAGAGTAGAAAACGCCCCCATGGTGTGACTGAAAGTCATGAAAATTAGAGCAGTGGGATGTACATGATGGAGCAGAGGGATCGTATGACACTGTAACCTTTGGTAACTGAGGAAAGATCTGGCTTCTTTGTTTGGGATCCATGTTGACATCTGATTTATGTTTTCTAGGTAGCACTACAGCTGACATGATGGGGGGAAAGGTAAAGATAATTTGATAATTTCTTAATATATATACATATATACAGACATGTCTGATGAAGTGACCGAGATCAACGAATAAACTAGTTACCCATGATGTCATATAACTAGGAAAGGGACATAACTTGACTTTAACTCAAATTTTCTGAATCCAAGGCAGATTTCTTTCTTTCTGTTGCTGTTGTTTTCTTGTACAACACCCAATGTCATTATCCTAATTGGGAAAAAATTTAAACATTCTTAATATTTTGTTATAAAACCATACATTGAGAACTGATAGAAAATGACTATTTAATTCTCTGTTTAGGCTAATTGCAATGATGCAATTATGGGATGTCCCAGGATTTATGACCCTGTATGTGGGATTGATGGAGTTACATACCCCAGTGAATGTGTCCTGTGCCTTGAAAACAGGTAAGGATGAAGTTTAATTTTTAAGAACTAATTTTAAGTTACTTATCATTAGAATTTCACATGTTATCCTCTTAAAGCCTGGGTCAATAAATAAATCTTTATCATATGATATGATAGTATGATTTTAAAATTATTTGGACAATAAAAGTCCCAATTTTCCTTCTTTTCTTTTCTTTTCTTTTTCTTTCTTTCTTTTTTTTTTTTTTTTTTTTTTTTTTTTTTTTTTTTTGGCTTTTTGAGATAGAGTTTCTCTGTTAAGTCCTTGCTGTCCTGGAACTCACTCTGTAGACCAGGTGTTACACAACCAAAACAAAGATGGTGCTCTACCTGAGAGGTCGAAGAAAGGCTTAATGGAAAGAACATCATTTAAAGAGTCTCTGAAATTCAATCAACCACAGAGATCCCACAAGTGACAGAAAACACTGAGATCTTCTTGAATCAATTCAATGTTAAAGACTTCGTCTCAGGCTCAAGTGACTATAAATTGTCATTACTCATCTGCATGAATCTCTTCTCTATGGTGCAAACTCTCTTCAGGGATGGCTCCAAACGAGTTCAGAAAAGTCTCAGAGTTTATCCGGGACTGTAGACATTTTAGACCCCAAAGAGTAAGCATTCAGCTTCATGGCGAGTGTGCGTCCAGTGTGTAAACGGTGCCAGGCCTGATAGTGCATGCCTGCTACCCCCACACTGCAGACTTAGGCAGAGGAAACCTGATTTGCAAGTCAGTCTTTATTTGCCTGTCCACTTGAGGCCCTGGCGCAGGAGGTCAGAGGAACAGGTGAACCTTGTGGAAAGAATACATTGGAAACCACTTGCTAATTTTCTCATGACCTGTGTTGTTGACATTGAGGTCAAACATCAGTATTTCCATGCCTGGGGAGGAGCAGAGGCCACAACACCCTCAAGACTTGAGAACTCTGCCAACTGTGAGAGCTAAAGTCCAAAGGCCTCTATTTAAAGTGAGGCATTTGGAAACTATGAGGGAAATGCTGAACGCACTCTCCTTTGACCTTTAAACCTACTGATTGCAATTTGGCCATTGTATTCTGTCAAATATGCGCGTAAGTGTAAAAGACACATTCAGCTGTCAGAACATGCAGCATTTCACCCTGTGTTCTGAAATAACACTTATTGGCTAGAGATAAATTTGTCTGTCTCAAATGTAAGGGACGCTCTACAGTTTCTATAGTGCCTTTGTTTCTATTGGCAATTAAAAGTCGCATGAGGGCCTACCCCCTGACACTGCCTGAAGGGCCAGGACCAAGGGCTAGATAGCCCAGAGACCTAGGATAGAACCAAACATGACTGGGAAAAATAGTCAATGAGATGATTCCTACTGATATTCTGCTATCCTCACAGATTGGTGCCTAGTCCAGTTGTCATCAGGAGGCTTCATGCAGCAACTGTTGGAAACAGATGCAGAGACCCACAGCCAAATATTAGGTGGAGCTCAGGGAGTCCTTCAGAAGAGGAAGAAGGATTGTAGGAGCCATAGGGGTCAAGGACACCACAAGGAAACCCATAGAATCAACTACCCTAGGTTCATAGGGGCTCACAGAGGCTGAACCAGCATCCAGAGAGCATGCATAGGACTGACCTAGGCCTGCTGTGTATATGTTACAGGAGTATAGTTTGCTCTTCTTGTGGGACTCCTAACACTGAGAGGAAGGGCTGTCTTTCACTCACTTGCTGGCGTTTGGAACCCTTTCCCTCATACTGGCCTGCTTCATTCAGCTTTAATACAAGGGGAGGTACCTAGTCTTACTGCAGGGTGATAATACCATGTTGATATCACTGGGAGGCCTGCCCTTTCATGAATAGAAACTGAGGAGGCGGAATGGATGGAGAGGGGCACAGAGGTGGGGGGAAGGACTTGGAGGAGAGGAGGGAGAGGAAACTGCAGTCAGTCCCAATGTGAAAAGTAATATTTTTTAAAAGTCGCACATACAAATAACAAAAATGGGCTCAGCAGGTTGTGCTTATGTATTTGTGCTTGTGTATCACACACATATAACAACAGTAATCAAAGGAAAAGAAACGACCTGTTTGAAAGTGAGCGAGGGAATGAGCGGCGTAGGTACAGGGGACGGAGAGTGGAGAAAGGAAAAGGATAAATGATGTAATTACATTTTAATTAAAAAGTTGCAGAGAAATGACTTGTGTGGTAACTATTGATAGAGCCAGGATCTGACCCTAACTGTTGGGGTTTGAGATGCTCAGAAAATGCAGACAGGGCTTTCTAATGAGGCCCCATAACTATCAGGAGCCTGCCAGCTGTGTTAAATAAGGCCAGTATATGTTTTCTAGACTTTTCTTAGAGAAACAATTAATTCTTTTCTATGGAAAAACAACTACTGGCAGAATCTCTATCCTATGGGTTGATGTGTAACTAGTAGTCATTGTCTGTCAAATGCAGATAGGACAGTGAGAAGCTGCAGTTTTCTTAAAGATTTATTTATTTATTATTTATAAAGTGCTCTGCCTGCATGTACACTTGCAGACCATAAGAGGGCTTTAGATCTCAGTACAGATGGTTGTGAGCCACCATGTGGTTGCTGGGAATTGAACTCAGGACCTCTGGATGGGCAGTCGGTGCTCTTAACCTCTGAGCCATCTCTCTAGCTCGAGAAACTGCAGTATTAATGCTGTTAAACTTTGAAGTTTAAATAAGCAAATGTGGTTGAAGAGCAAAGTGAACCAAAGGGACCAGCATAGTTGTGTATAACATCATATAAGTGACTTTAAATTGGCACTATCATAAGTTACTGTTGATGTTAAAAATAAAGAAAGAATGGGTCCAAAATGCACATGCGAAAATAGATGTATCATATCTTCTCAAATAATAGAAAAATAGAAAAGTTGTTGCATGCAAATAAATTCAGGGAAATAATTACTAAAGAGAGAACTGTAGAAAGAGTCTTCTAACTAAGGAACAATCCCATAATTGAAGGACATTTTATTTTTGTAGAAGGAACTGGCTTGGTCAAGGAAACAGGAAGGGCAGAGAAAATTTTACCTAAAGAAGACCTTAGTATTTGTTACTGTCATGGGAATCTGACGGCCTGAAACATTCAAGCCCCCATCTTCTGAAATGAAATGGTAAAAAGATAGAAAGCCCTGCCAACAGCTCAGATGCCCACTGATCCCTAAGTTCAGAGCATCAGTAGTAAAAGGAGCAGTGGTTGATCTGAGATTAATTTCAAGGGTTCCCCAATAGGTCTGTGAATGGCACTGAGAGGCACTTTTCTACTCTGTTGTAGCCCTTGTGAATATAATAGAAGGTAACAAGTATTCAATGAATATATGAATCAATAAATGAGTTCTGGAAAGAGAAAACTGAGAATAAATTATCAGCTTCTCATTTAAAGAAAAGCAGAATTATTTCTAAATTTCATTTCTATTCTCCCATAGTCACTTACTTGTACCAATAAACTTCAAGCTGACCATTATTTATTTTTCTTACATCTCTTTTACAGGAAACGCCAGGTTCCTGTCAAAATTAAAAGATATGGGCCTTGCTGATAGTCCAGACTTTGAACTCTGTTAAGACTGCCATGATGTGTGGCTAACCTGTTTGTTGAATAAATGCATCTGAATATATGTTGTTCTTCTCTAAGCTTTCTGCTCAGAAGCGTGGATGGATATATCGAGGACAGGGAACAGGGGAAAGACCCCGACTAGACTAATCATCACCAGTTAATTCTTTATGCCTGCAATATCACACATTACAGATAATGACGACTCAGAGTTGTGCATGAACATGTGCCATGAATAGACTTGGGTGAGGATGAAGAAGGCATCCTGTGTCGTGCCCAGTAAGAAATCTGTCAAAGAGCACAGGGGCTTTTTACCCAAGGTACCATGTGTGAGTGATTTGTGAAGATTACATTGATTATCTGTGAGCCACCTAAACTCCACAGGGCTCCTTGCCCTGTGGTTGCCACTTGGCTAACAGCACAGCAAGCAAGTCTCAGGGATGTTCTTTCTATCCAGCTGACCTTCCTTAAACCACAATGAGTGCTCCCTCCTTCCTTTAACCGCAATCACCTCTTATGCCTTGAATTTCTTCAATAGGAGTCTATGCAATAGCCCCATCCTATCAGATCTTCAATGTCTATATTATGTAATAAATATAGACTAATAAAATAGAAGCAAGGCAGTGTTCTCAAGGCAGGAAGTATCTACAACTACATAAAACAAAAATAAAAGGGAAAGCTGAGTGAAACTATGAGTTTGTAACAAATTTAGTCTAGGTTGGGACGGTAGTGGAAAGCTAGCACCTGGTAGGCTGTGTCAGGATCTGTAGTACAGCAGGGAATGGGTCAGCCATTGAGTCAGAAATAACCAAGGCAAAGCTTTCCTGCACTAGGAAAAGTGTTGCCTAGTTACCAGTTTCTGGTGCTAGTCCAGTATTCCTGCCTTGAAACTGAACTCTTACCACTAGAGGGTGCTGTAGTTTAGCAACTGACTCAGCCCAACCATCCTGCCAGCTCACCAAATAGCTTGCTAACTCAAGTTATGCATACAAGATGGCTTCCAGCATCTTATCTGGGATGCTAGAGGACACTTGGAGGATACCAATCACTAAGGAAATCTAAGATGGTAACATTAATTTAGTCACTGAACTTTGTAAGTTACCCTGTCTAGTTGGACCAGTCTGCAAGTACACACACACACACACACACACACACACACACACACACACACACACACACACACACGTTTGCTTTGTTTTCATAATTATAAGCAGATATAAGCGTTAACCTCAAATATATATTTAACGGCTCTGCTCTCTGGGCCCATCAGGAGGCAGGCATGTAGATTCTCTCTCCATGTGTGGCCACTTATGTTTCAAAAGGAATGTCTAATAAACTGATAAACCTTAAGTAGAAAACTTAAACCTATGAAAAAGTGATTCAAAGCAGGAAAATTGGCTGAAAGAAAAAAACCCTCAGAAGGGGAGGGTCTTTTCAATCAATTCAAGGGTTAAGAATATCGACATTACAAAAGCAGCTCTAAATAAAATATCTCTATACCCTCCAACTCCTCCCCTCCAACTCCTGAGTGCCCCTTTCCCAAGTTTCCCCATCCTAACTTCATGTATTTTTTTCTAATAGCCCACTGAGACCAATTAGTGCTGTTCATATACTCATGAGTGTGACACCATCCATTGATGCTGCCAACCTACCAAAGACCACACCCTAAAGGAAGCTGGCCTTCCCTCCCCTAGGAACCATCAGCTGTTAAGGGCTGCTTATTTACATGTGGGCACTCCTGTGGCCCTCCCATGTTCATCCTGGAGTGCTGGCTGGCTTGATCTTCTGTAGGCAAGGACAGGGAGTTTCCTCAGTGCAGTGACAGTGAGTATGTCGATCACAATCCCAGAATATGCCCCAAGCCCAGGAGCAGAGGGCCAACACAAATAGAACTCCTTGTTTTGTTTTTGGTTTTTTTTTTTTTGTTTTTTAGTTTTTTCTAGACAAGGTCTCTGTGTATGGCCTTGACTCTCCTGGACTCTCTTTGTACATTAAGCTGGCCTTGAACTCATAGCAATCTACCTGCCTCTGCCTCCTGAGTGCTGGGATTAAATGCATGCACCACCAAACCCTGATGAAGTCTTTGTTTTATAATGACCTTTCCTTTGATTTTATTTTAGTTCTTTTGTTTATTATTATTATTATTATTATTATTATTATTATTATTATTATTATTATTATTATTATTCACTTTACATCCTGATTGCAGCTCCTCTCCTCTCCTCCAAATGCTCCTGCCACTTCTTGCAATCCATCCCTCCCCCATTTTCCCCTTTCCTCCTCAGGGATGGGGAGGTCCCCCATGGGTACCCTTCTGCCTTGGTACATGAAGTCATTGCAGGGCTACTGTCCTCTCCTACTGAGACCAGACATGGCAGCTCAGTAAGGGGTACTGGATCCAAAGGGAGGCATCATACTCAGAGACA
This sequence comes from Acomys russatus, assembly GCF_903995435.1. Taxonomy (NCBI): domain Eukaryota; kingdom Metazoa; phylum Chordata; class Mammalia; order Rodentia; family Muridae; genus Acomys; species Acomys russatus. The sequence goes on along the minus strand of NC_067156.1, from coordinate 31,843,287 downwards.
GACCCTGCTCCAGTTATTGAGGGATCCATATGAGGATCAATCTGAACAACTGCTACATATGTTCAGGGAGCCTAGGACCAGTCCACACATGCTCTTTGTTTGGTGGTTCAGTCTCTGTGAACCTGCCATGGGTCCAGATTAGTTGACTCTGTAGTTCTTCTTGTGAAATTCTTGATCCCTCTGGCTCCCTCAAACATTCCCCCAACTCCTCTTCTTCTTCTTCTTCTTCTTCTTCTTCTTCTTCTTCTTCTTCTTCTTCTTTTCTCCACATTTGCCTTGGCTGTGCCGGATGTGCTTTGTAGACCAGGCTGGCCTCAAACTTACAGTGATGAGCCTGTTTCTGCCTCCTCCAAGCCCTGGAATTAAAGGCATGCACCACCACACCTGGCCCTCCAACTCTTCTGTAGGACTTCCTGAGCTCTATCTAATGCTTGGCTGTCAGTCTGCATTTATTTCCATCAACTTCTGGGTGAAGCCTCTCAGAGGAGTTATGCTAGGCTCCTGTCTATAACCATGGCAGAATAACATTAATAGCATTAGGGACTGGTTCTCTCCCATGGGTGGGCTTCAAGTAGAGGCAGTCTTTAGTTGGCCATTCTCTCAATCTTTGCCTCCCATAACTGAGCAAGATGTTGCCTTTGCTTCCCAGGATTTGCGTAGCACTTTCTGGTCAGTTTCAACTTGATTTCCCTGTGATTAATGTATTTGGTATTTTCCTCTATAGAATCCTAGTTACAGTGGGCAACCAAGAGTAATGGCAACAGTTTAGTGACTTGTAGCTTCTGGAAGAAACATTATTCCCCATGTATGGTAACTAAATTTAAACAATATAAAAAGTTTGTGAAATAGTGGGGTCACTATGGCTTTTCAAACATCCTCAGCATTGGTTATTCCTACGCCACTTCTTTCTTCATTATCTTCTCATTTCTCTACCTACCAGCCTTCCGACATTATCCCATTTCTCTCCTCATAACACCTGTGTATGTCTCCTCCCTTAACACCGTCTTCTTCCACCCCCTCTTCCAATGTTCCCCTTCCAGTTTTCTGACTTCTCCAGGCACTCAGATGTAAAAACACAAATGTAAATATTCATTCGATGCTAGAAAGCCAAATGCCAACTATTTTCTCCCACTGTGGATCCAACCACCAAATCATTCTCTGTGTGTGTGGATCAGCTTTTTACAACACCCTATGACTGAGCCCTGGAAATTTCTTAGTTGCTGTCTTAAGTCTTCACTTAGATTCACTTCATCTTAGATTCCAGGAACAGTAAACCTTACCAACACATCACCTTGAAACCTACCCTGACAGAAATCCGCATCCCATGCAGGAGGAATTATGTCATATTGGAAACTGAGGCTGCCTTCAAGCAAGAATGATCATCTCTTGAAAACCAAATTGCTCATTCAAGAAATGACAGCAATGACTGTTTCTCTGAAGCTTCCCAGGGTGTCCGAGTTGAGACACTGTCTCACAGTACTATACATAGACAGGAGAATTGAATTTTTAATAGCCCATAAAGGAATGCTCTCTAAATCATAATTTTAATTTTATAAGCTTTATTATCAAAAACTTTCAAAAATAAATATTATATACCAAAATTAACCAAACCCAAATACCATACATCTAAGTGCACTTCTATACAGTTAGAACAGGCATTCTAAAGCTACAGAGCTTCACAGTGGATTTTACATTTTCATATTATGTCCATATATTACTGTTTTGTTTTGTTTTTGGAGACGGGGTTTCTCTGTGCAGCCTTAGCTGCCCTAGACTTGCTGTCCTCAAACTCAAAGCGATCCACCTGTCTCTGCCTCTGCCTCACAAATGCTAGCATTAAAGGTGTGCACCACTATGCCCAGCTCCATATATTACTCTTTAAGTTTTATATGTGAGGGAGAATGTACATTTTTTTTTTAGCTTTCTAAGGTTGTTTGACCTCATTTAATATTGTACATATAAGTCTATCCATTTTCCTACCAATTTTGTGACCTCATTTTATTTTAGAGCTTAATAATGTTTATATATTACTTCTATATATCATATTTTCATTATCTATTCATCTGTTGATGGGCAACTAGGCTGATTTCAATTCTTTGCAATAGTGAATAAATTAACAGTAAATACAGAGTGCAAATATTTCTATGGTATGGAGTTCACTGTGTGTATGACTAGGAATGAAATAGCTGGGTCATACAACAATGTCTTATGGTTTCTATTGTTGTGATCAAACAACATTGCCAAAAAAACAAGTTGGGAGCAAAGGTTTTATTTAGCTTTTACTTCCAGATCACTGTTCATCACCACAGGAAGTTGGGGCAGAAACTCAAGCAGGGCAGGAAGCTGGAGGCAGGAGCTAATGCAGAGGCCATGGAGGGGTGCTGCTTACTGGCTTGCTCCACATGGCTTGCTTAGCCTGCTTTCTTGTAGAACCAAGAACCACCAGCCCAGGCATGGCACCACCCATGATAGGCTGAGCCCCTCCCATTGATCACTAATTAAGAAAATGTTCCCCAGGGATGCCTAACATTAGATCTTATGGAGGAATTTCCTTAACTGAGGTTCCCTCCTCAAGTTAAAGATGACTTTAACTCATGTTAAGTTGAAATAAAACTATCCAGCACAGGTAATTCTATTTTTAATCTTTGGGAAATCTCTAAAATGATTTTCATAATGGCTATATTGATTTGTTGCCCAACTAACACTGAATAAGGGTTCCATTCTCTCCACATCTTCTCTAACTTTTGTTCTCAGATTTGTTGATGATAAAGCCCCCTGACTAGGAGGTATCTCAAACTAGTTTGAATTTGCATTTTGGGGGCGTGTTTTGAAACAGGGATTCTCTGGAATCACTTTGTAAACCAGGCTGGCCTCGAACTCACAAAGATCCGCCTGCCTCTGCCTCGCAAGTGCTGGGATTAAAGATGTGCCCCAACACCGCCAGGCATTGAATTTGCATTTCTATGATGACCAGCAGTATTAGATATATTTATAAACTGTCTCTTCATTTCATTTGCTCACTTGCTGATCTTTTACGGAACCATACTCAAGTAATGCCAGATTCTGTTTGTTGCAGAATATAATTTCAAGATGATCCAGCATGTGGCAGTTGAATAAAAGAGATCTTTGATGTAGATTTTAATCGTAAGGGTTAAGAGAAGTATTAGGAAAGAAGTAAAGCACACCAGTGAGCCAAAGTGTGTACTTCTCAAAGAGGGAGTAAGATTTTATTGTTTGTAGAATCATCACACCAAGGATTTCAGTAATGTTTTAAGTTATCTTCAAAGAGTGGCCTAGGAACTAAAGTGACATCACGGGGAAGTTCCTGAAGTGTACCCAGAAGCTAGGTTACCTTCACTGTAAGGAAAAGTAGTAGTCTAGTTTGTCATATTCCCAGAAAATACCCTGCGCAGGAATGATCCCATGCCTGAGGTCACATATGCTCTGGCCTTAACTCTGGTTAACCACTTATTTCAACATAAAAGATCTATTTTCCCTGTATTGACATCATTCACATCAACTGTTAGATGTGTGGAAATTTTTGTATCAGCTAACTAGGGGCTTCACTCAGACTCTGCAGTGAGGGGCTCCTTTTTTTCTCATGCCCTCATAATGGTCCCCCATCTTTTCATTCTGCCCATAGCCACACCCCCGGGGAGCAGAACAGGGATTTTTCTGAAGAAAGCTGGATATAATAGGATTAATACCATGATTTAATTCTCACTTGTTGGGTGACATCCTATGAGAACACCTGGCAAGCACTCTGATTATTTGGAATTTAAGCCAGAAAGTAAAACATCTCAATTTTGCTCTAAAACTCTGTCATCATTTTCTGCACTTCTCATCTTCTTTCTTTATCCTACAAGTTCAGCTCCCTTCAGAGCACTCAAGGGAAATGATCCCAAATCATGGTGAGGCCTGGGCACAAGCTGCTGCCGTGCCAGGTGTTCTGAGCTCATTCATTCGCTCACTCATTAATCCACTCAGCCACCACATGCCAGTCACCTACTGTGTGCCAAATGCTATTCACTGGGGATCCAGTATTTATTAAGTCAGAGAGAGATGCCAACCATTTTGGAGCATATATTCAAGTGGAAGAGGGGCCCTCATTATCAAAAGAAAGTAAACACACAGGTAGTTTTCAAGTAATGTTAAGAATTACAGAGGAAAGAGATGTGGTGATATAATAAATGTGACCTTAGAGCACAGAAAATGGGCCATGGTAGATTAAACTTGACTGTCAAAGTAACTTTTGTTCTCTTGATGTAATTGTCATCTCTGAAGTTTACTGCCTCCATCTGCTAACCTAGGCCTAGTCCTGGAAGCCTCTAGCACTATACAGTCTAATCCAGGCCTAGAGTGCTTTCAGCCTCTGAGACTTACTGCTACATAAGCTCACTCTTTCTAGCTGCTCTGGTTCAAAATTCCTTCCAATCTGATTTATTCAATCAGGCTTCTCTCAGTTTCTCTGCTTGGCCTCAAACTAACTCTAGCAATCTGTTCTAATCTTCTGGCTCCTTCTCATTCTCTGGATCATTCTGTCTTACTATGTTTTACTCTCTCTCTCTCTTTCTCTCTCTCTCTCTCTCTCTCTCTCTCTCTCTCTCTCTCTCTCTCTCTCTCTCTCTCTCTCTTTCTCCACTGCTCCATTAAGTCTTCTTTTCCCCATCTCTTCTGATGAGAATTGGGTGTCTCCATATCCTGACTCATGCTATCAAATCTTTCTTTGATTTGTCTCTTTGTCTGCCTCTCAATTAGATGTCACTTTCAAACACGGATGCTTCCTTCTACAAACTAACTTTGCCTTTATTATTTGGGATTAAATGTGTGTACTCCAACCAGAGTAGCCATGTTGCTTAATTAAAATTCCTCTACAATAGACAAAGGTTATTGTAGCAACTTCCACCAAGAACTAGAACTTATTTCTTACCCTCCATCATGGCTAACTTTGTGACAGACTTTTACCAAAAGAATGTAACTGCGGTGAAAGATAGTCAGTTTCAAAGACCATCTCAAGGGACATGTGATTTCTGTTCTCATCCTCTTTAAACCTGAGCTGGCTGGATAGATGGAAGGTTCTTATGTGTATAACTGAGGCCTTCCAACAGATTCACTCTGAAAACTCACAGAGTGGTGAGTAAGGTCATTTAGAAGCAAACTCAGTGACTTTCCACCTGACCTTAGGTACCACAGGATACAGCAGACAGACCATTCCTCCAAAGCTTGATTAAACAGTTCCATTGAGTCATGAGAAAACAATCAAAGCTGCATGGCTATAGATGACTGAAATTGAAACAAAGATGTTGCAGCTTTAACTGGAGTTGTCAAGAAGGAGGCTATCTGAAAGAAGTCTATGTTTGAAAATAAATCTAAATAATAACCAAGCCAGCCTTGTAGATGTTTATGAAGCACTCTTCTAGGAAAATGGAAATAAGTTCCTAAAACTACAAGGAAAAACAAGGCGTGCTACAGAAGCAAGATCATTATGTATGGAACCAGATGAGTACAGGGAAAGGCAACATTGGAGCAGGAGATGAGGCAGAAGAGTAAGATAGGCCTATCATGTAGAACTTGGTATACTGTGGTCTTAACATTGGATTTCATCCTTAAGAAAACAAAAAGTTCATGAGAGACTTTAGGAATAAATAACATAATATTTTTACAAATAATTATTAGCTCAAGGAACCAATCACAGAGAAGGTAAATAACACCAGCTAAAAACCTAATTGGGTTATTCTAAACTACAGAGAAAATATGACTGGCATGGGTACTGACTTTGGCGATGAAGGAAAGATTAAGACTGCATTTTGTATATAAAAGCCGTAGGGCTTATTGATAATTTGAATGCACTGAACAGATGAGGAAAGAACGAGAAAAATCTTTAGGTCTGAGCCAAAAATCATATGGATGAATTGCAAAGAAATAAACTGAGAGTAGAAAAGAGACAACAAAGACTTCATTTTGATGTTTCATTACCTGGGTTAGAGATGCGGAGAAGGCAATTGGCTATCAGAGTAGATCTAGGGCAGAATACGCAAAGAAAAACATTTGGAGTTATTTAGCATGTCGGTGGTATTTAAAGCCATGGATGAACATAGCTGTACTAACTGTGGATGAATAAAAAATCTTGATCACATAGAGAGGATGTGGAACGAGGGAACTGGTCAATGCATAGAAAATAACAACAGTATGAAACCATGAAGGACATGCTACAGAACATCAGGTTTTAAAAAGAGCGAGTAGTCTGTGAGGCTTAATGCTACTGAGAAACTTAATAAAGGGCTGGAACACATTTTATTTTTTTACAGAGAAGTCACCAGGGACAAAGTCAAGAACAATTTCAGAGAAACAATGATCAAACTAGAAGCCTACTATAGATGAACTGAAGAATGAATGAGAAGGGAAGGATGGAGTAAACACAACTACTTAAAGGAACTTTGTTGGTAAGAAAGATAGAAGTCTTGCTATCTATGAAGCAAAATAAAGTCCGGGGAGGATCACAGGTGGCTTCAAAGCACGTTTGAGCTTTGCTGTTGTACCCTAACATTGATCCTTTGAGCAAACAGTTAATACAAGAAATGGAATCTCCTGGTCCGTGTTGGACGTTGCTGACATTTTTGTTTAGTATCTCCTTAGCTGTTGACTCCTGAGATCAGCCAGCGCCACACTAGAATTGTGGCTGACGAGCCTTCAGAAGTCTTGCCCACTTTTCCAAAAACAGTTCCATGTATGATACTGACCTTGGACTCTTTCACTAAATTATAAAAGCAACTGAAAAGCGTGAAAACATGTCTAAAGAGTGACACTGGAGAGACCAGAGAGATGGATGACTCAAAGGTTAAGAGTGCTAACTGTTCTTCCAGAGGTCCTGAGTTCAATTTCCAGCAACTACATGGGATCTGATGCCCTCTTCTGGCCTGCAGGTGTACACACAAGTGTCTGTATTATAATACTTTTTTTTTCAAGATTTATTCGTTTATTATGTATACAGTGTTCTGCCTGCACATACACATACAAGCCCAAGCCGGGTACCAGATCTCATCCTAGATGGTTGTGAGTCACTATATGGTTGATGGGATTGAACCCAGGGCCTTTGATGAACAGCCAGTGCTCTTAACTGCTGAGCCATCTCTCCAGACCAGTAATAAATATTAAAAAAAAAAAAAGAATGATGATAGGAAACTCATTCACACACAGTCCAAGGGTCAGACACAAGTGGAAAGTTTTTGAATAACACAGAATGTATACAATAAAGTGAATGAAAAACATCTTCTAATAGCCTGTGCCTGTAAAACCTTAAACAATAGAGTTCAAATGAAGATACCATGCACTAGTGGAAAATATGCTCTTGGAGGCCATGTCATAAAATTATTAAAGAAAAATCATACTGGCAAGAGTAGGCTTCTTCTCTACTAATTATTGGCTATGAAGCCCTTTAACACTCCACCTGAAGTAAAAACCATTGTCACTGCTCTTGGTGCCCATCAGTACTACATAGAACATAGAAAACTTGAGTTGAGACCTAACCAGAATCTTTTCACTGCTTTCCAGATTCCGTATAGTGTCAGAAGTTGTTTTGAAATTTGCTGGGGAAAGGAAAATCACTAACAGTCTTACTTAGTTGGACCCTGTGGCCTACGCTATTATTATGCCAAGCAAAGTGCTCCCACTGGTGAAAAGGTACAGCCAACTGCTTCCTGCTTCTATTTAATGCTCATTCATCAGAACGAGCCCATGCCTGGTAATGTAAGATGCTTAGATAACAATGAACACTCTTAGGACACTGATTTACTTTCCTGAAAGATACATCCATAGCCTCATGTAGAATTCTTTACATAGAATTAAAAGAAGTGAATAAATCCTGTCTAAGCTCTTTGTAGTTTTGTATGTTGTGTTGGAATTAAGCTACAAATGCATTAATTCAGCATTACAGCCACACTTAGAGCATTTGGAAGTGATATATAGTAAAGAAAGAGGAACTGGTAACTTCTATTAAGTTCCAGTAGCTTATTTGTTTGACCTGCTGTTCTGGAGAGTTGGCTCAAGTCATTCAAGGGCTATCACATGGTCAATGAATATAATACTTTTGTTATCTCATAAGGAAAGAACATTGTTGGAGACTTAGTTAGAAAAAAAGTCAAGAAAAAAAATGCATGTTGACTTTTCAGGATGGGGATAGACTTTGAGAATATTGTGTTCTCGGTGATTACTCAGGCAAGAATACCCACTGCGGAAGATGTCTTGAGTTAACACTATAAATAAAATATGTTGTTTGGATATCAAAAATCCCTTTGCACAGTCACTCTGGGTAATATCCAATGAGATAAAGTTAAAAACACCCACAACAAAAAGGGTGAAAGTTATGAATTGGCTCAAATAACATTAAGTTTGCCAGGCTTGATGTGTGTCCCATCAACAATGACAAACATCCAATGGCAAACAGTGAAGTAGACTCGTGACAGTATCATAGCCGATCTAACTTTGCCTTGATATCTGACATAATGGAAAGGGCAGGGATTTGGGGGAGATAATCCTCCTGGGAAATGATCTTAACAGTAAGCAGTAGTTTCCTGAGGTGCATTGGAAGCACCTAGCTTGGTGTTATAATGTTCAGGTTAATGCAGTGGCTGTGTTGGGTTGTTGCTAGTGAAAGCACTACACACTTAGAAGACCCATAGCAGCATAAAATGAATTCCCTTAAAGTTCTAGAGACCAGAAGACTAAATTGGTTGCAATTTATTGAAGTTGAAGTAGTCAAAGTATCCTTGGGGCTGGCTTCTCTGGGAAGTCTGGGAAGACGATCTATTGCTTTGCTTTTATTATCTTCTTTTGGCCCAGCTGTGTTCTTCAGCAGCATCATCCTAATCTCCATTTCTGTTTTTGTAACACCTCCTTTCTTTTTCTTTCTTTCTTTCTCTTTTCTTTTCTTTCTTTCTTTTTTCTTTTCTTTTCTTTCTTTCTTTCTTTCTTTTTTTTTTTTTTTTGTTGTTGTTGTTTTTTGTTTTTTGTTTTTCAAGACAGGGTTTCTCTGAGTAGCTTTACCTGTCCTGAATTCACTTTGTAGACCAGGCTGGCCTCAAATTCACATCGATTTACCTGCCTCTGCCTCTCGGGTGATGGGATTAAAGGCATGTGCCACCATCTCCTGGCTACCTCTTTTCTTTTTTTTTAGCTTGACTATCCTTCATCTCCCTTTTTTGAGAACACTCTTGATTACATCACTGAAATACCCAGAACAGCCAAGACTCCCTCCCCATCCCAGGAACTTTCAACTACTTGGGCCTACAAGAAACCCTCTTCTTCTCACAATGTATTTAGTTGCTCAGAGATTATGAATAGACATGTTAGGGCATTATGCTTGGGCTCTAGCAACTATTGATCAATTATTTATTCCACGGAAACTAAAGCATGTCAGTGAACACAAACTTATGAAATTCACTTGTCTTCTCATAACATAAAAGCTCTCATGCCTATGAATAAAATATTATGAATGAACTGCCGAAAAGCAGAACCTCTTTCTAGCTGGGAACATCCTCCAAAGATAAGATGCTGTCCAAACCGGTGTGGCATATACTTCAAACCGGTCATTGAAATGTGTTGCTGTTTCTGTCATTGCTAGAACCCACACATATAGCGATCAAGAGACAGAAGCATACCCAAAGTCCATGCTGAATAATTACATCTTTCCGTCCTTTAGAATTTAAGTTCTGTTTCTTTAAAGGTCTGAATTTCAAATAGAAAATGTTTCCACTACATGGCATGGAAGTTCTATTGATCTTGGAGTCAGTACTATTGTTTGGCCATTTTGTAATCTTCCTGTCACCAAGGTAATGAACAATGCAAGGCAAGGTAATTGGTTATGGTTATTAGGGGAAAATAGGATGCTGGTATATAATTGGGCAGGGTAGATTATATTTAAAACTCAAATAGTCCCTGAGAAGCCCATGACTATTTCTATTCTCAATAATAAATGTTGGTAGAAAACCAGAGAAAGTGAGCAAAAAAGACTAAAAAGACTTATTACAAACTAAGCTTTGAATTATCCTAAGAGGTAATGATGTCAACCAGATGAGATTCTTTTTTTATTGAAAAATAAAATAATTCATATTAAATCTCAATTGTTATCCCATCCCATGCATCCTCCCATTCCTCCCTCCCTCCTGCTTTCACCCCATTCCCCTTCCCTATGACTGTGACTGAGGGTGACCTCCTCCCCTTGACTATGATGCTAGGGTATCAAGTTTCTTCTTGGTAGTCTGCTATCCTTCCTCCGAGTGCCATAGGACCTAATTAAACAGAGAATTCTCAACAGAGGAATATCAAATGGCTGAGAAACACTTAAAGAAATGCTCAACATCTTTAGTTATCAGAGAAATGCAAATCAAAACAACTCTGAGATTCCATCTTACACCCATCAGAATGGCTAAGATCAAAAATTCAAGCGACACAACATGCTGGTGAGGATGTGGAGAAAGAGAAACACTCCTTCATAGCTGATGGAAATGCAGACTAGTGCAGCCACTTTGGAAATCTGTCTGGCGCTTTCTCAGAAAACTGGGAATAAGGCTTCCTCAAGACCCAGCTATTCCACTCCTTGGAATATACCCAGAAGATGCTCCAGCATACAACAGGGACATTTGCGCTACCATATTCATACCAGCCTTATTCATAATAGCCAGAACATGGAAACAGCCTAAGTGTCCCTCAGTAGAAGAATGGATAAAGAAACTGTGGTACATATACACTATGGAATACTACTCAGCTATTAAAAACAAGGAATTTCCAAAGTTTGTGGACAAATGGAGTAAACTAGAAATGATCATATTGAGTGAGCTAATCAGAAGCAGAGAGACTCAAATAGTATACACTCACTTATGACAGATGAGATTCTTTTCAAGGTCAAAGAGAACAGGGAGCAGAAGAAATAATTTGAGTATCATCACAGTCTCATGATCTATTAACAATTTTCATAGGAATGATGATGGTGGCTGTTGCACATGATTTTTCTTGCCCTTTCGATTACAGTTATTTGTGCTAGTCAATGGTTTCTTATTTATTCCTTCCTTTTCTACTCTATAGTATACCGTAAATGGTATATAGGAAGTAAGCAATTTTAAAATTTAGTATTTAAACTACAGAATATTTTTGATGAGCGCATTTTGGCTTATATGTACATTTATTCATCATATTACATAAAAACATGACATCATTGTTATTGTTAATGAATGCAGTTTAAATAAGGTTGGACAGGATATGACTGAGCAACTGTATCACCAAAGGATGAGCTTTGTTGGTTATCTGTCTAATAGTTTTCAGTCCTAAATTCTTTCTTCAGTGTTGTTGTGGGGTTTTAGGTTTTGGAGGGTGGCAAAGGTGGTTAGATTTTTTTGTCTGTGAAATTGGCAGGAATAGAAACCTGCAGACTCTATTTCCAAGGTTCCCTTGGCAGTGGATATTAAAATGACATAGAATGAATGGAGGAAGAAGAAAGTTATTTCATATTCCGTTGTCTGTGGTACACGAAGACAGGGTAGCAGCACCAGCAGGAGTATAGCCTAGTCCATTCCCAGTTGCAGTATTGCATATCCTATTGTAGAAAAAAAAAGATCAGCAGCAGCAGCATCATAAGCTCCCGTATCCCCACTCAAATACAAGGATGCAGTCTCAGCATCTTCATCAGACAGATGCCAAGAGCAGCTAGGCTTCAGTCCAGATTCAATAGGAGCTTATAGGAGCTTCTAGTTCTGAGATACAGCCTTCTCACTTTCTGAGTTTTCACTGTAACTGATTCTCTGCACTAAATAATTTTTGCTTGAAGTATCAAGAATGCTCAATGAGTTCCGGGGTTGACACCAACCAATATAGATATGAATGGAAGTTTTACAAAATACATAAGAAAATAATTTTCTGAAGCTGAGAACTCTTTCTGGTAAGTATTTCCTATCTGAGACTTGAATTGTTGTTTGGGAAATTAGGCTGCTCACTTCATCCAGGCAGAGTGGAGCAATGGAAAAGAACAATTATGTGATCTTATGCAAGTTAAATCATTTTTCAGAGCAGGTCTTCCTAAAAGTGGAATGCAAACATAAGTTTGGTGAAAGAATGAAAGCAATTATATAAACTGTAATGCACAAATTATTTACTTCTGTGAAATTTTGAATGATTTAAAAATGTATAAAATCCATAAGACATATGAAGTTATCTGATTACTATAAATGTCTAGAAGTTTCTCTCTCTTCTATACCTTATTCTCTAGCCTAATTTTCCCTTTCGTCATTTCTTTCTCTGTCTCTATTTCTATAGTATTTACCATTATTTTAAAAATTACCATGAAATTATAGTTTTTATTATGATATCTTCATATCATGTCCATTGCTCATATTCACCCTCCAATGCTGTCTGTTTTCCATCTTCTATTGTATCCTTTCTCCTGCCAAATAACACCCATCAATTTCATCACACACACACACACACACACACACACACACACACACACACACACTCATTATATGTTTCAAACGCTTCAGAACTGAAATTCAAATGCTACTTCATTAACTGGACATATACCAGGATGGCTACTTGACAGATCTGAGAACTTCTGAAGAACATGACTTGCTCTTGCTAAAGATAGGGAGTCAAGGTCACAGATGAAGATGAAGCTCCTGTGGTGATGGGCCCAAAGACAGGTAAAAGCCATTGTTCACTCTGTCGAATCAGGCCCCTTTTAAGTAAACATAAAAGGGATGAAAAAGAAAATGATGGATCTGTGGGAAAGTACAAAAAGAGAAATTCAAAGCCTAGGAAAGGAGAAAAATACATACCTCTCACCATGGAGAAATTCCTCATTTCCACACCCTGCTACTGGGGTATCTTGGGAGTCTTGTGGCATATGTAGTATATATGATACTGATTGTATATATGAAAACAAACATGGAAACTTCGTTTTTCTGATCCGACCCAGATATTCAGCCCCTCCCCCATTCTCCTCTAGGACAACTGCTGATAAACTGTAGCCAGGCAACTGCTCTCAAGCACCTATTTGAGACAACTTCTTTATCACAAGAGTAGAATTCTGAGAGTTGGAAGAAAGGACCACTACCAAGGGCAGGGCTTTGGGCACAGTAATCAAAGAAGAAAAGTATGAGGGATTGGGGCTGGTATCTACTGGTGCCTTCTTTTAACATAAGATGTGAATGTTAATAGAGCTTTTGTTTGGTTTGGTTTGGTTTGGTTTTTTTTCAGTTTTTTGACACAGGGTTTCTCTGTGTAGTCTTGGCTTTCTTGGACTCATTTTGTAGACCAGGCTGGACCCCACCTCACAGAGATCTACTTGCTTCTGCCTCCCTGAGTGCTAGGATTATAGGCATGCACCACAGCACTGGGCCACTCGATTTTACTTATTTATTTATTTACCTTTGAATATTTTCATTATAACTTATTCATATTACATCCTGATTGTTATCCCCTCACTTGCATCTTCCCATCCCCACCCTCCCTCCCTCTTCTACCCTATTCCCTTCCCCTAGACGTCTGAAGTGTGGGTTCCCTCTCCCCATATAGCCTGCATCCCCTTCCTCTGTGTGCCTATCACCACATGGTCTACCCACCAAGGGGAGATGATCGAATTGAGAACACCAGAGTTCATGTCAGAGACAGTCCCCACTCCCCACACAACCGTGGAGAATGAGCTGTCCCTTGCCTAAGAGACTAGGACTCAATCAATCTTAGGTAATAAATAAAGCTAAGAAGTAGTTTTCACTATGACAGGATCAATATATTAATGAGGACAGTTCTGAGAATAAGCTAGTCACTTTTCATCACTTAACGAAATTCCTGAGAAAACCAACCCAACCAAGGAAAGTTTTATTTGGATTCACATTGTCAGAGATTTGAGTTTGTGGTTAGCTGGCTCTATTGCAGAGGTGAGACAGAAAATTAAGCAGCAAGGATTTGTGATAAAGGAGGCTGTTAATCTCATAGTAATCAGGAAGGAGACAGACAGAGAAAGCAAGAGATGGGAAGAAAACTATACTCTTAAGAAGTATCCACCCAGCCACCTGCCTCCTCCAATCAAGCCCCACCTTCTACAGTACCTACCAACTCCTAATAGTTCAGCCAATTATGAACTCATCCAGAAAGTTTTCCATTGACTGTGCTAGTGACCTCATGGTCCAATCTATTTCCAAATGCCCAACTTCTGAATCTTGCATTTGGGATCAAACCTTCAACATATGCATTTGGAGAGAAACATTTCATATCTAAAGCATGACAGGCAATTTTGAACTGATCTACTAGGGGTGAACTGACTTAGCAAAACACATGAATAGCATAACCCTGAAACCCTTTATTTTCCCCAAAAGGAACTTCTCTTGGAACCAGAAGTCCTCAGGGAAACTGGTATTTTTTGTGATGCCCCAGAAGACCTTAACATCAACTATTCAACTTTCCATGCAATCTTTAACTAGTCCTTTCAAATGAAAACAAGTTCATGGATCACTCGTTTTTCCTTCCCATAAATGGAGGACAAAGGGTTAGGCAACTTTTTATTTTTACCTTTTGGAAGTCTTCAATATTTTAGGTGTTTGAATTCTTTATGGGAAATGAAGTATTATAGAGGGACATGTATTTATTAAATTCATCCCTCATATGCCAGCTAAGTATACTCTAAGAGAACCACCTTTAGGTAGGCAAAGTTCACTAGGATCAATTATGTACCCTGAAGTGGAAGAAATTACATCATATGTGAAAAACCAAAAAAGACACCAGGACATGACTGGCCAAAGTGTAATAATATGAAGAAAGCCACAGAGCGAACACAAATCAAGTATTATGGTTTCTTATGCCTCAGTCACATGCTAAGTCCCAGGTTAACCTAGGTCACCACCTCACTCAGTTTCTAAATCCCATCTTTACCTATTTGCCCTTCTGCCCTTCTGATTGATCTCTTTCTCTGGATGGATCTTGCTCAAGTAGAGGAGGAAGGCAGTTATAAATATTTACATCTATCTCTCCAGATTACCTACATTTTAAAAGATATGTCCTCTTGGGTGCACATGGATAATTTTATTAGTGTTTCAAGAATACTGTATTGGCCCAGTTGTTGTATATTTTCATAGGAATTGGTCAGGGTGGCCCCAGGCGCCCAAACAACACAAGCTTTAACCAGTTCTTTTCACTGCCTACTGGAATTAGAGGCTCAGTTGATGAAGACAACATCCACACTACTATTATTTAGCTAAATGGGCATGATATTCAATTGCCTTCTAAATATCTATATTTATGTGAATAGTTGAAATCTAGTCTCAGAAAAGCCTTTCTCTGGAGTGAGCAGATGAGATATAGAGAAAGTATGCTGGACCCGTGCTAGATAGTTTTACCCCAATGGCCAGATTTCAAAGTGGCAGAAGGTGTCATTCAGGCTACTGGAGAGAAAAAGACATTGATGTCCTTACTCAGCTATGACTCCTGTGAACCACAGGGCCAACCTTCCATGTGATATATGTCTATTTGTAAAATAATTTCATGACTGTTATGGAGGTAACTGACTGTTCAATTGCATTTGAGTCTTACTCTCCAGGAGGGAGCCCATTCCTGCGATTGTAAGCCCAGTTAACAGTCCACACCTAGGGAGGTCCTGGGCCCAATGAAACAACTTATTATGGTTGTTTTAACTAAGCGATATGACATCAAAATTCATTATGAATATGTATGTTTCCTCTCATAGATGAAAGCTATTCTTGGTCTTAATCAGAGAAGCTTCATTTTGTAGTGAATCGTAATGAATGCAGAGACTCATGGTTCCTCAAGATGCTGAGAATAACTGATGGTTGAGGGCTTAGCACCAAACAGGGCATTTATAGCACATCCTCTAAGGCATTAAAAACCTTACGGAAGAGAGGGCAGATATAAGAGCCATAAAACAAAATGAAGTGCTAAGAAATGCCTTCCTATTTACTTGACATAATCTCTACAATTATGGATTAACAATAACTGCAGTTACCTTCAATGAGTCTGCAGAAGACTGATCCTCTGATCAGTTTTGGGTGGTGAGGACCTTATGGAACCTTACATCTTACCCCTGAACTACTGGTGACTGAGAGATTCTTGGATATAGAGGATCATTGTCATCAGCCATACACGTATTGCTGAGCCCACCAGGATCCAAAGGATAGCTCCAAATTGAAGGCCAAACGGACAACCCTAGATAATCTCAATGGGTCATCACAAAACAAAACTAGTAGACATAAATGAGAGAAAGATATCTGTAGGGATGAGGAGTAAGCGGAGGTGGCAGAGGGTCAGATGGGAGGGTGGGCTTACTCTTTATGTCCATGTGTGACATTGCCAAAAGAGAAATTCAACTAATAAAAACTTGTAAGTTGAAAAATGGGAAGCTAGACTGGAGTTACTTCTAAGGCAGAGTTGTATGTTTGCTAGCTCTCAATCACTAGGAAAAGGCAATTGGCCAATCAGAGTTTTCATTTCATCAAACCTAAGTCCAATGAGTTTTGCATTCTGTGTTATTTTGTTTCTGTGTGTAGAAAATGTGGAAAACAGCTGATAACAACAAAAGAGACTTGTTTAGATGATGTAGTTTATTCCGCTAATATTGGCTCACAAATGAATGCAGTCTCCTACTTTTGAAAGGGGTGACATTTATACAATTATTAAGTAAATGCAACATTGTTAGCTTCTAATACTTAAACCATGGATATCTAAGTACAGTGAAGCATATGAAGATTCACTTTTTACTAGTAAGACTAATTCTTGGGCTTGTGAGATGACCTACACACACCAATTGGGGGGGGGGGGGTCTGATGAAGTTTTTTTAAAAATTCTATAAAATTAATTTTTATTTATTCCTTGGTAGTTTTATATATAAATACAATGCATATAGATTATATCTACTACCACCCTCTGCCTTCTCCCTCCAAATTATCCCAGCACCTCTTTACTCCCTTCCTCATTTTAAGTCTTTCTCTCTCTCTCTCTCTCTCTCTCTCTCTCTCTCTCTCTCTCTCTCTCTCTCTCTCTCTCTCTCTCTCTCTCTCCTTACTCCTTGTTCTTAGATAATTCACTGAGTATAATTAGTGATGCCTATAGGCACATAGAGATAGGGTAACATATATTGGATAACAGGAAGTCAGCCATGGGTAACAACTCTGAAGAAAATTGACTCTCCGTCCCCAAAACATACCATCAACTGCCAATAGCTCCTCAGTTAAGAGTGGGTCCTAGTGAGTACCTTCTTTGTCTATGATGGAGCGTCAATTGGCTTGATCTTGTGCAGGTCTTATGTCAACAAACCCAGTTGCTAAGAATTCAGGAGTGGAGTGGCTTTGCCATATAGAGAAAACCTTATTTTGTGGCCATCTTCCTCCACTACTGGCTCCTACAATCCTCTCTCCCCCTATTACACAAGCTCCCTGAACATAGATAGGAATGGAATGTGTTATAGATGTCCCATTTAGAACTGGACACTCCTCAGTCACTTATTCTCGGTACTTTTACCAGTTGTAAGTCTCTGTATTAAGCATCACCCACTGCATAAAGATACTTCTATGATGGAGGGGAGAATGGCTCTCACTAGTCCATGGGTATAAGAATAAATGTATCCAGGCAGTCTGACACAATGGATTTTTTAAAAAGAAAAATAATAGCAGGGGGGACTTTCACAATGTTTCCTGTGCAACATTGTATACTTAGCATCCTGCAGCAAGCCTGACCTCGGGTTTCACTTACTCCCACCTTGTCTGCTTTCCTTAGATTAGTTTCAGTGTTACACTCACTGAAAACTGCCTCCTGAAATTCTTAATTGCAGGGAACTCCCTTCTCTATTTAAAGAAACATGTTCCCAATGTTCTCATACTTAAAATATTTTCCTTGTAATATGGACTAACAGAAAATCACATCAATGTAAATGCAGTGAGATTTGTGAGTGAATTAGAAAAGCAGAGGGAACCTATTTTTAAAATTCTCTTACATAAGCATAAGTCATACAGAACATTTAAACTGCATTTTCTTGAAGAATAATTGTACTTTAAAATTTATCAACAATGGCATGATAATTATTACTGGACCATGAATGCCAAGATATATCATAGTCAATCAAAACTTCAGCTGAGCTCACTTGTGTGAGACCCACAACCTGAGAATTGCACAAGCAGAGAGATGTCGCATGTTCTACCTTTTCTAGCTCTTGCTTTCAGTTCATTGGAACTAAGTATTTTTTTCCATTTGTGCTGCAGCAGCAAATTACCGCAAGCCAAGTAACTTGCTCATAAATAACATACATTTGCTTCTCTTGGTTATGGAGACTTGGAAGGTTACAGTAAAAATATGCTTGATGTGTGCTGAGGACCCCTTCTTCCCTTCCAAGGTGGTGTCCTGATGCTGTGTCCTTACATGGTAGAAGATAGGAAGGCAGTAAGAAGCCTTCTTTGCCACCCTTTAAGCTCCTATATAGGCCACCAATCCCATTCATGAAAGAAGAGCTGCATGACCTCATATCTGCTAGAGCAATGCCTGTTCCTATTGGCACCTGGACTGCAGGTGAGCACTCCATCACTCACTAACTGTGGCACTGAATTTTGTTCTGCTAGCTAACTCATTTATTTTATTCATGGATTTACTCGGGAAGTTGTTGGATTCATTGTTTTTGAGAGGTCAAGTATGATAGAATGAAATGCTGAACAGGTGCTCACAGGTGTCCAGGCCTTCATGTTGCACAGGCCTTGAGAGGGGATGAAAGAAGACATCATAAATGATGACAAACATCTTGCATTTAAACAAGATAAATAGTCACATCAAATACTTATAAGCCATCAACAGACTTAAAAGCAGTCCAGCCTCTATGCCACTCTTAATTTGCCACTTATAATTTGATATAGATTGTATTCTTTGGCACAACCAGAAAGATCAGTAAAAATTCTTAGAGAAATAAAAGTCTAACTTGGGCCACAGACTCAAATCTGAATAGCTTACTGAGAACTGCAATATGGTTTACAGCATAAGAGAAGATCCAAGGAAAGACAAAGCTAGAACACTAGAGACCAGAGAAATGAAGAAAGGGAGTAGGAAGGACATTAAATTGTAGTGAATTTAATTTAGTTATGAATGTCTGGTTTCAGAACATGCATATCATGTGTTTTAGTTAGGGCTTTATTGCTGTGAAGAGACATCATGGCCATGGCAACTTTTATAAAGGAAAAAATTTCATTGGGGCTAGCTCACAGTTTCAGAGGTTTAGTCCATGGTCATCATGGTGGGAAGCATGGCAGCATTCAGGCAGACATGGTGCTGAAGAAGGAGCTGAGAGCTCTACATCTTGATCTGCCAGCAGTAGGAGATGGTGAGCCACCCTGGGTGTAGCTTGGTCAAGCATTCAATCCCATGAGTCTATGGGGCCAGTCCTACTTATCACACATGAGAGACCCTTTTCTAAGAGAGGAAGAACAAAAGTCAGTATAGCCAAAATATTTGTCTAAAATTGGTTTTGGAGATTCACTTTGCC
Source organism: Acomys russatus (assembly GCF_903995435.1). Classification (NCBI taxonomy): domain Eukaryota; kingdom Metazoa; phylum Chordata; class Mammalia; order Rodentia; family Muridae; genus Acomys; species Acomys russatus. The sequence goes on along the minus strand of NC_067156.1, from coordinate 31,823,774 downwards.
GCCAGGTAGACATACACAAGCTGTGTTTTCTTTACCTCAGAAGTGCTAAAGCCTCTACTTTCACATATAAATGAGTTTTTAATAGATTGCTTGTAAAGGCTGCAGACTAGTGAATATCCAGTATATACAACTGCTTATAGACAACAAACTGAATTTTAGATGTGTATACTTTGCTTTGTTTCATGCCTAGCATGTAGTATGCACTCCCCCAAATAATGAGAAGATAACTAAGAATAAGATTTCTTCTTTGAGGAACACTAGGAAATATTCCAGAAATTGGAACAAACATGAGTATTTTACTGGCCCCCACACCCTAGTTCTCAAGTGAGTTTTGATTTCTTATATAGGGTTTGAACCCCAAAGACAATATCAGTGCAGTGCTCAGGAATTCCAAAGGCGGGGGCATCTTATAAAATAATACTTTACTTTCTTTGCTTAGCTTTGTCTACATCACATCTGTGCCATAAAGCAGAGACAGAAATAGTAGAGGAAGTGTCTGAAACAAAACAGAGCCTTCTGTTCTACCTAGCAATGACATCATCAATGTGGAGACTTAAAACTAAGAAAGAACCAACTGTAAACATATACATTCATTCCATTCTTCTTAACTTGATTGGTTGCCTATCTGAGGCTGTGACTCATGGGCACTGGCAGGTTGTTGAAGCTCTCCGAGAGTAAACCAGAGCAAACATCACATGTATCATTTTTTTATCTGGACCATAAAGATCTTTCTGAGTGAGCAGGACAGGCAAGCAAAGGCTGCATAACAACATCCTTTCTTAGAATTCTTTAGTGCTTGTGTGAATCCTTTTTCATGAATCAGAAGAAGAGAAAAATGAATTTTTGCTTTATTCTTCCCAGGTTTGTGGTGGTTAGATTACTTGAGCCAGGATGAAGTGATTTGCATGGATGTATAGATGCTTAGTGCACAGAATATTCATCTTTGCATCTTCAGACTTCAGCCAAACTCTTCCCATCACTCTGACAGTTAAAGCGCCACCTATGTTCTCACTGGAAAGACAAAGCATTAACTACATATCAAAAGTTAACATGAACACAATGTAAAGAAAGAGAATCTTTATATAAGAGAAAATGCAGGCTTATGTGTTTAGTTACCTGGGGGGCTGAGGCAAGAGACTCACAAGTTGACTAGACTGGAAAACTTAGCAAAACCTCAAAAACTAAGTATACAACTAGGGACTCAGCTAATGGTGGAGCTCTTTTTTTAAAGCATGTATAAAAGATCCTACATTCAATCTCCAGTGTGGGGGGGGGGGGAGGAAGAGGAGCTATAGGAGAAGAGGGAGCCACAAAGGTAATAATCTTCTAAGCATGAGATTCATTTTTTCCATCTCAAATTATTTGTTTCTAAAATTCTCCATATAGGGCCTTACTTAAATTAATCTGAGGGACTGAGATTCAAAATAAAAATTAAATTTCATCCTATTTTTGGTTCAAGCCATCAACCAAGGCCATCCCTTTATAACTTATTTTAAAAGGTCAAACTTGTGGCATAGTGTAGTTAGGTTAAAGAGGCCACGATTAGTCATAAGATTTTTCTTTAAAGCCTGATGTCCTATGCACAGCACTGGAACGTGAAGATGTCCATTCAGAGAAGAGCCATGGAACACATCCTTCCCCCCTTGTGTATGACTACATAAAGTCAGATGTAGGCCTCTTTCCAGAAAATCCTATGAAGCTGGGGCATTTTTCTCCCTTGACATAATCATGAAATGATATCGTTAGGAACAAATTATCATTATAATGGAGAATTCCAGACATGGTAGTTTATACCTATAATCCCAGTTCTTGAAAGACACAGACAAGAGTATGGTAGATGAGCTCAGTGCCAGCCTTGCTACATAGCAAGTTCCAGAGCAGCATGAACTTAACAGCAGGACCCTGTCTTAAACACCAATACAAACAGCACCAAGGAAGGCAGAGTGCCACCACATATGGAAGAGGCCATAGACATAAGAAGGGGACCAGATTTGACTGAGAATAAGATGCACAGGTACATAGAGTCCCACCGTGTGTGGTGGAGGTTGTAGAAGCAGGGACGAGCCAGAGCTAATGCAGAATTGGGTGCTTAGGCACAGTCAGACACACCAGACAGCAGCTGATGCTATCGCCAGGCAGAGTTATGATTTCCTTTGGGTATGGACTGCTATTGCATAAAGTAACCGATTCTCAGTAGAAGATTTGAGACAAAACTTGAAGTCCTGTATACCAGTCCCCAGGTGTAAAATAGTTAGCCCTAGTACAATTTAGCCATCTCCTTAATATTGTAAAAGCCTCTACTGAGGAGAGAAAGCTCTCCTAACTGAGCAAGAACAATGGCTATGCTAAAGTGCATGGGAGAAAGTCTACAAGGTAACCAAGGAATGATGAGAGTGAGAGAAACAGTCTTCCCCAAGGAAGAACACACCAAATGATTATTTAATACCAGAAGAAGAGGAAGAGGAGGAGTAAAAAGCTATCAATGGGTGAAAACTACAATAAAATCATAGAAAAATAAGTATTTGTACTGTGATCACTATACACTAAACCCGACCTTGATTAGGCAATGAATGGTCTCTGATCTACTCATACGGACAGGCCACATGGCTCCTCAACCTATTCTCTCACTTCCTTCTACAACTTCAGGTCCAGTATTCTCTTTAATGTTACCAACCAGATAGTATAAGAGGCCAAGAATCAGTATAGGAGCTGTGGGCTTCTACACAAGACACTAAGTGCAGACCCGGCTATTTCTAGATAGAACTCAGTGAGGTCTGCTTGTCTCCTGTCACCCTGCAAGAGGGCTAATCTCCATGGCATAGCAGTTGACTAGTGTAAACCAGATGTTCTTATTTCAGCCAGGAATGCTTTGCCATCTCTCTCAAGGTAAGGATAACCCAATCAGACCTCTTCCGTATGTTCCTTTAGGCTATGTAAGAACTTTGCCTTATATGTGAAACTATTTTAAAGACATGGGGATGCTTCCCTTTTGAGCAGGGTTTGCTTTGGTTCTGATGTGTTGAGTATCATGAATTTCGGTTTTCTCACAGAGCACACAGCATGCTCAACATTACCATTGTGACTGGGTGAAAACTGTCTCAGTGTTCAGCATCCTTGTCAGCCTAAAGGGGAGAAGTTTTCATCTATTCTTTCCTTGGCTTTGACTTTTACTTATTTATCTCTCTACCATATGTATAGCTTTAAAGTAGGAAGATACTGTAAGAAGTGATGGATAAAGCATTTGTCCCAATATTTGTCATTGGGCGTGCTGTAATTCACAAGGTGATGGCAAAATAATGTGGCAAGACCCAAGGAGAGTTGTGATAAGAGTTAGATTTTCTTTCTCTGTTACTTTAGTATCAGATTGCTTAATACCACGTCTTAATATCCTGTATGCAGTATCACTAAGGAGGAATAAAATAGTTTATATTCATTCCATCTGTTGATGAAGGTACCATGATATCTGGCTTTTGTGACCAACAAAAGGTAACCATTGATTTAGTTTAATCAAGGTCACAAAAGTCAGTTTTGTACACAGTATCAAGTGGGATTTCAAAAACAAAGCTACATTTGTCCTTTTCTTCATAGGGCACTTTAAAATAACTTGATTCTCTAATGATATTTTGGACAATTATAACATGTAATTAATTAATATCTTTGACATATTTATTTTGCACTTGTTTAATAGTGTTGATTTTTATCAGTTTTGAAAAGAATATTTTAACAAGAAATAAGGTGATCTGCCATCTATCTATCATCTATAATCAAAATATCTAACTTATTGAATATTAAGAAGATTATAGAAAGGAGAAATGGATAGAGGGGGAAAAAAAGAAGAATTTTAAACTTGGAGACAACGAAGTTTGAAAGAGTTAAAATGCAAGAAGCTGCTTTTCTAAAATTTAACTCTTATTTCTAGGATTGGTATTGTGTTTCTTTCATAATTTTTAACTAAGCCCAAAATTCACCAGTCCGGAACTGTCATTTCTATCATTCTAGTTAAGGCCTTTAGCTTGTAAGAGGTAACTGGGACTGAGGGCATGATAATTAAATAAATTCTAGGACAGTGGTTCTCAACCTGTGGGTCACTGGCCATGGGAAAACACATTTCCACTGTTCTTAGGAACTCCCAACCAGATCATTGACTTTTGTTGCTACTATACAACTGTAATTTTGCTACGGAGTGGTGTCTCACTTCCTAAGACCACCTGAAAGCTGTGTTTTCTGATGATTACAACCCACAGGTTGGGAACTGCTACTCTAGAAGGAAGCAGTAGGGCAGAGGACAGATGGGTTTCTTCCCAAGGATTTGTTGTCCTTGCTGGAAAATTTTAAAGGAACATACACCTACCTCAAACCCATCCATTGTACATTTTTCTAACATGTTAATAGTAGGTAGGCTCCAGCTTCCCAATTTCACACTTCAGATCAGCTGTAAGATACAAATCAAATAGTAGTAAAAAATTCAGGGTGTAAATGTTTAAAGAAAACTGGCTCATAAATATGAGACACAGTATGAAATCTGTGAGCCTTGTGTTCCGAGAACCCCTTTTGCTCTGTTCCTATGTGCAGCTTGTATCTTAAAGGAACATAAGCGTTCAACTCTCAAGGATCCTCAGGGATAATTTAGAATCCTTAGGTAGACAATATTAAGGATTCTTTTTAACAAGCTTGGGTGACATCAAGAACAGGCTACCTTTCCAAGAGTTTCACAAGGAAGTCAGACACTGAGGAGGGAGTGATTACATGGTACTGAGGCTGAAGTCCACAGTCTCGCGTGACTGGCATATGTGCTCAGATCTTCTTGTTGTTGCTTATTCATTTATTTTTACATGTATTTATTACTTCTGTGTGTGTATATGTGTGCATGCATGCCGCAGCATGGGAGTGGAAGTCAGAGGACAGCTTGTGCGGTCAGCTCTCTCTTTCTACTATGTCAGTTTCAGAGACTGACCACAGGTTGTCAGGCTTAGTGGCACTCACAGTAGGACTGAGAGATGTATTAATTTATGCCCATTTTCTGTGACAAAATGCCCGACAACAGCAGCACAGGGGAGAAAGGGTTTGTTTTGGATTTCGCTTTCAGAGGGATAGCATCCATCATAGGAAAGAAGACACAGCAACAGTCAGAGTTGTCATGGTGGCAGGAGCAGGAAGTTGGCTGGTCACAGTTCATCTCCATACAGGAAGTAAGGAGGAGAATGGAAAATGGGGTATAAAATCTCAAAGCCTGCTTCCAGGAGGGAAGCAGGGACCCACCTTCTAAGTGTTCCATAATCTTCCCAAACAGCAGTACCAGGTGGGGACTGAGTATTCAGACACATGTGTCTGCAGGAGAAATGAGAGCCAATACAGCTACCAGGCTGAGTTACAGGCTGAGCTACAGGCTGAGACTGCAGAGAAGGAAGCAAAAATAGTTACAGCAGTGGGGGGCGGGGGGATCTGGAATGCTGAGAGACCCTGAGGAGAGAGAAGAGGACACTTTCTTCTTCGCAGCCTACTTTTTAAGGACGTTGGGCTTTTCAGATGAAAAAGTCTGATGTTCCAGGGCCTCCAGTAGTCTTCAGAGCCACAGTGTTCTCACTGTGGCAGCATAAGCTTTGCTAATGTGGAATTATGAAACGTATGAGAGCTGGGAATGTGAGCACAGGAAACCTGCTAAGTTAAGTGCTTGGGAGCCCCTGGCTTCCACACACTTCCCAAAGTCAGCGCTCGGAGGCTTTTTCTCACAGTGTAAGGCAGGGAAACTAAAGCTTAACAGCACATCCTTCTGAAGAAAGACACTGACCAGCTGCCATCCTTGATGTCTCTCTTACCCTAAACCTAGAGAGCCATGGATACATGAACACTGTCTAATAGTTCTCATAAAATATTTGAAAAACAGTCCAATGTTCTTTACCTGCACAGCCACTACAGTGACGTAGCCATCGCCATGCAGATACAGCCATGCAGCTCAGCACTAATTAATTTTCCATGGGACTTTTAGCCAAGTCTAAACTTTATGCCAGGCTACATGGTGCTGGGTATTTACCCATTCCCACCTTCCCATATGCCTCTCATAACTAGTTTGTATTTTATCACTACAGCCTACCTACACTGAACTTTCAAATATGTTTCTCATTTCTGGATGTTTTTTACTTCAGAGTTTATCTTTCAACCCAGATCTCTTTTTACCAGCTGTTATATAACAAGCACAAGCCAAATTTCATTTTTCAGATCAACCATAAGTGCCACAGTGTTGTTACCAGTTTCCCTGCTCTCAGGCTTTACACATTCTCATTCTTTCACTGCATCATGGCACATAGAGAACTTTGCTTCCACGTTATTTGTAATTTTTTCCCTTACTCCCACCCCTAGCCTCCAAATCCCCCAATGGCAGGAAGTTTGCTTGCTTTGCTCCCTGTGGGATGTGTGTATTCATGGTACATCAAAATTCCTTATGTTATATTTTGTATTACAAAATGACCATGAAAGTCTCTAGGCAATACAAATACTATGAAAAGATTTGGACTTCCTGTAGATAACTAAAAAAAAAAAAAAAAAAAAAAAAAAAAAATCAAGTAAAACTTGCATATATACCAAAGTTGACCTAGATTGTTTGTAGATTTTATGGCTGCAAATGTTAGAAAAGGCCATTGAGACAGAAATGTTCTTATGACCTTGACTTCCTTGCTGGATTTAGATCAACTTTACATAAGCTAGAGATAATTTGAGAAGACAAAACCTCAGTTGAAGAAATGCCCTTACCGAGCTGGCCTGTGGGTAGCTTGTAGGGTATTCTTGATTACTTACTGGTATAGGTGATACCATCCTCACCAGTTATGTAAAACCAAGGTTTTAGATGGTATAAGAATAAAGGCTGACCAGGCCGTGGGTAACAGGACTATGAGCATGTAGTCTCCATTGTTCCTGCGTCAGTCCCTGCCTTGACTTAATTCCCACACAGACTTCCCTAGATGATGGGCTGCAAGGTATAAGATGAAACAAACCCTTTCCTCTCCAAGTTGCTTTTGGTCATAGTCTTTTATCACAGCAATGGAAACCCCAGCTAGGACAGAGTCCCTAATTTGCTGGTGCTGCAAACTCAAGTGACTCCTCTGCAATTGCCCACAACCTGAAAGGGAAACTTGTTTCTTTTTTCCACATCAGAGCAAAGGTTTGTGTTGTTAGATGCACTTTAAATCTGTAATGGAACAGCCATCATTGTCAGGGCCTCAGGTCTCTTTTTTCTACTGTAAAAAGGAAACCTAATCTTTTTTTAAATTGCTTTTCTTCTGTTTTATCCTAACAACTTCACAACTCCTCAGATATTGATAAGTCCTTATCTTCCAAACAAACTTACAGAAGAAACAGAGAAAAGATGTTGTGTGTGCGTTGAGAGTTGTGGGAGACAATATCTTTCAACAAAATTCAATTGGTAGACATGTGTACCAAGCATGTATTGAGAACCAGGGTGATTAAAGTTTAAATTGAGATTGAGTAGCAAGTGGTGTTCTATGTTCTATCTTGCAGGGTCTACATACACACACACACACACACACACACACACACACACACACACACACGTCCTTTCCTTTTGCTGAAGCAGCCTGCTTCTAACCCACCCCACAATCCCTCCAATAACATATTCCTACCCTTTTCTTATCCATTAGTAGAGCTCCCTGATCTGAATATCATTTTTTAACTACTCATATAATTATTATTCTACTTTAAGCTTCACAGAGTGTTCATGTTATGAGTTGTGGGTGGATCCCTGGGACTTAGCACCAACACACAGTACCAGCTAGCATTAACAGTTAAACCAATGCATCAGTAAACAAATGCACATTGTTTTTTGATCTCAGTGCTAACAGTAAGACAGGAGAGAATAATCAAGAAAGAAAACGTGCTCCTCACTATCATAAATATGTCACAGATGATGGCTTAAGCTGATGCCGGAGTTTGTGCGTATGTGTGTCCCTCTGTGAAGGTAGGGCTGTCTTGCTGAACCCGAAGGTTGTCATTTCATCTAGGCTAGCAGCTGGGAAATCCCCATGATGTGGCTATCTCTGCCCCGAGTCCTGGGCTTACAGGTGAGTCCTGCCACATCAGCTTTATATAGGCGCTGGACTCTGAACTCACTTCCCATGCTTGTTCAGAAAGAACATTACCCACTGAGCCATTATTTTTTAAAGAACTACATTGTCAGCTGGGTGTGGTGGCACATGCCTTTAATCCCAGCACTCAGGAGGCAGAGGTGAATCTCTGTGAGTTCAAGGCCAGCCTGGTCTACAAAGTGAGTCTAATACAGCCAAGGCTACACAGAGAAACCCTGTCTCGAAAAACCAAACCAAACAAACAAACAAAAAAGGACCTACATTGTTATTTATACACTTGTTTGTTTATCTGTGTATGTGTTTGTTTTTGTTTTAGAGACAGAGTTTCTCTGTGTAGCCTTGGCTGTCCTGGACTTGCTTTGTAGTGTTTGTTTTTTGTTTTAGAAACAGGGTTTCTCTGTGTAACCTTGGCTGTCCTAGACTTACTTGGTAGACCAATCTGGACTTGAACTCACATCTATCCACCTGCCTCTGCCTCCTTAGTGCTGGGATTACAGGTGTGCACCACAGCATCCAGCTTATTCTGTGTATTCTGTGGTGTGTTTGTGGGTTTTTTGTTTTGTTTTGTTTTGTGTGTATGTGTGTGTGTGTGTGTTCCTGGCTATGCCAATGCTATGATGCACATGAGGAGACCAGAGGACAATTCACAGTTGTAGGAGTCGGTTTTCTCCTTTCACCGAGTGCTCCTAGAGATCAAACTCACTTCATCGGGCTTGGTGGCTGTAGTGGTTTGAACTAAAATGGCCCCTATAGGCTCACAGGGAGTGGCACTATTAGGAGGTGTGGCCTTGTTGGAGTAGGTGTAGTCTTTTTGGAGGAAGTATGTCACTGGAGGCAGGCTGACTTTGAGGGGTTTTTGTTTGTTTGTTTGTTTGTTTGTTTGTTTTTGTTTTTCTAGACAGAGTCTCTCTGTGTTAGCCTTGGCTGTCCTAGATGCGTTTTGTAGACCAGGCTGGCCTCTAACTCACAGACATCCATTTGCCCTAGCTACTTCTTTGGTACCATGTCTGATTGCATGCTGCCATGCTTTCAGTCATGGCAAGAATGGACTAGACATCTGAACTGTTTGCCAGTCCCCAAGTGAAATGTCTTCCTTTATAAGAGTTGCCATGGTCATAGTGTCTCTCCACAGCTGTAGAAATGCTAACAAGTGCCATCTTACCAATTGGTGCTGTTTTGGCACCATCTCACTTCATAGACCAGGCTGGCCTTAAATTTTCAGTGATCCTCTGGTCTCTCCCTCTCACGTGCTAGGATTATAAGCAAGGACCACCTTGCCTAGCTGGTTGTCAGCAGCAATGCTAACCTTAGTCAAAGACACCCAAAGTTATAGAAGCTCTTAGAAGTTGAAGACGTAACGCAAGGAAAGAGCCATGTTGAGGAAAGGGAGAAAGCAAAGTGCATTTTTCAGTTTCATATTATAATAAAGACATACACAAGGCATTTAACGAAGAGAAAGGAAAGATTCGAGTCTTTTCTGGAGAGTTCTAGGACCAAGCCTACATGTACCCACTCTGTGTTCCTAGGCCTGGCTCTGATGAGTAGCTCATTCACTAGCTTTGCCTAGTGAGCTCCTCAGAACATCACCACCCAGCACTGTCCTCACACTCCCAGGCCCAGCACTTCTACACTCATCTTCCCTGATATATGTGACTCTCACTCCTCATTAGAGGTTCTTTTTATTATCAAAAAAGTATGATCTATCTATCTATCTATCTATCTATCTATCTATCTATCATCTGTCTGTCTTACATCTTGACCATAGTTTCCCCTCCTCCTTTCAACCTAGTCCCTTCTTCCCACACCTACCTTTTTTCCCCAACCCCATATGCTCCTCCTTCATTTCTCTTCAGAAAAGGGCAGGCCTTCCATCAATATTAACCAGCCCTGGCATATCAAGTTGCAGTAAGACTAGGTACCTCTTCTCCTATTAAGGATAGATGAGGCAACCCAGCAGGAAGAAAGTGTCTCAATGACAGACAACAGAGTCAAGGACAGCCCCTGGTCCCACTGTTAGGAATCCCACAAGAAGACCATACTGCACAACAGCAAATATGTGCAGAGGTTCTAGCTCAGTCCTGTGCAGGATCCCTGATTGTTGGTTCAGATTCTGTGGGGCTCTATGGGTGCAGGCTAGTTGATTCTGTGGATTCTCTTGTGTGTTCTTGACTCCCATGGTTCCTAAAATCCTTCATCATGTATATGCATATATATATATATATACATATATATATATATATATATACATATATATATATATATATATGTAAGAGAACAAAAGAGGATTTGGAATGAGGAAATAGAAGGGTAGAAATGTAAATGTAGTATTCATAAATGAAATGGTCAAAAAATTAGCTTAAAAAAGAAAGTATTTAAAGGCAAAAGTCAATTACATGGTACATGTGATATTGTGAATATACCATAGTAAGCATATTAAACTATATCATATTTTACAATTTATTATAGGTGCTGTGCTCTAATTAACATAACACATTGGTATAATATATAATACATTAAAATAAAGGGATAGTAACAGGGAGGAGTGAAACTTTAGTTTTCTTTTCTTAATTAAAATCATAAGTCTTTTGAGGTTATTGAGGTATTTGATTAAGAATTGGCTTTTCAGGTTCATTCTTTGGTGTCATTATTTGTTTTGTTTTTGCAAAATTTCAATCGTTTCATTTTACCAATAAAGACTGAAAAGCCAGAAGCCGGGTGAAAGCTTGCTAGCTCAGAGAGGCAGAGAAAGCACCCAACTGATTTTCGTCCTCAGTGGACATCTTTAAAGGAAAGCTCTCCTTCCCCATGCCTCTCAAAAACCCCTTAAACTCAATGCCCTCCCTTCTATTCCCCATGCCTCCCTCTATCCATCCTCCTGACCTCCTTTTACTCTGTTTTTTCCTTGTGTTCATCTCCTGTTAACTGTTTTCTTGCTCTACCTCTTGACCTATGCTTGACTTTATGTAATTATGTTTACAATATTCAATCAAAAAGCTCTTGGATTACAGGTGTGTACTAGGGCTGAGCCACACTACAACTAGATTCAGGTTTTTCTAGTAAACAACATAATCTTGGGGTTCACAGTGTGATCAAGTATCCTGCAACACTTTCACTCATTTTCTCTTTCTTTCTTTCATTTGTTTTTGCCTTGTTTTGAGGCACGGTCTTTCTTCACAATTAGGTTGGCTCTGGACTAATAATACCCCTGGTTAAAATTCTTTTGCTTATTTGGTGACTCTGGGACCAATATCTTTAGCTTTCCAAAAGTTTCCCATGTTCTCTTGAAGTCAGAAACAAACTTCACTATAAAAAAAATCAGATATAGGGGCTTGAGAGATGGCTCAGAGGTTAAGAGCATTGACTGCTCTTCCAGAGGTTCTGAGTTCAATTCCCAACAACCACATGGTGGCTCACAACCATCTATACTGGGATCTGATGCCCTCTTCTGGCCAGCAGGTGTACATACAGGCACTGTATGTACTGTATACATAATAAACAAACAAATAAACAAATCAGATATAAAATGAAGTAAATCATAAATAATTTTAAATGTTTAAAAACCTCAATTAACAAATAATGGTTGTGCTCCATAGACATAGCAAGAAGTAGGATGGAGGGAAGAGCAGGAAAGGAGGTGGAGGGTGACTTAAAGTGGGTAGTTTGGGAAGTTGGTCAAACACCAAATGGAGGAAGCCAGAGTCCCTGGGGGCTACCTGGTGCAGATAAGTTGCTCTGTCCATGGTAGGGCCCTGACATCCATGCAGTCCTGGCTTCATAGGCAGCAGCTTCTTTCTTTCTCTCCTTTCTCTTTGAGATCACCGCTGAGGGTATAGCAGAAAATGAAATACAAAGAGGACAGGGAAAAAAAAAAAGCAAAATGTGTACAACCATTTTTTCCTGTGGAACCACACTTATGTGTGGAATTATGGAAAGGTGAGCAGGCCATGTTCGGCAGCTGTGGCTCTGGCAGGAAATAAGGGCTGCTATCTGGCCAAATCAGGAGACAGACTCTCTTTTGAAGGGAATTTAGATATCAAATCCTACTCTGTCATTCACTTGGCCATAAGGTCATTTTTAAGTCAGCATTGTCAGAATATACCTATAGCACCAAAGTCTAGCCAGGATAAAAATCCTCTTATATGTTCAAATTTATCGCTTATGAATAAGAAGCAATAATTTAGATAATATTTAATGCATGAGTACTATGCATTGAACGTTAGCCTACTGTTTTACACACATCGGTTGTACTTAGTTCCCACAATGACTCATGAGGGTTTGTAGTATGTCCATTAAATAAATGAGGAAACATAGGTTCAAGAAAGCTAACCTTGCCCTAAATTATAGCTTTAGCAAATATTAGAAATGGAGTCCGGGGGCTGGGGAGATGGATGAGAGGTTAAGAGCACAGACTGCTCTTCCAGAGGTCCTGAGTTCAATTCCCAGCAACCACATGGTGGTTCACAACCATTTATAATGTGATCTGATGCCACCTTTTGGGATGCATGCCCACATGCATGCAGAGCACTACATACAAAGTAAATAAATAAATCTTGTGTGTGTGTGTGTGTGTGTGAGAGAGAGAGAGAGAGAGAGAGAGAGAGAGAGAGAGAGAGAGAGAGAGAGAGAGAGAGAGAAATGGAGCCTGGAGTGCTAGCATCTCTGAGATCTGTGTCAAATCACTTTAACCTGTGATTAACTGCATAGGTTAAGCATAAAGATTAATTTCGTTCCTCAGAGGAATGGCAAAAAAGTGGACACTAGAGCAAATCAAAGGGTTTGAAGAGTCTAGTTTACACTTGACCTTAGGCAAAAGGCCAAAAAGCAATGAGAAGTCTCTAGTTGAATTATCATGTTGCCATTTCTTTTATTTGTATGTTAATTTCCAAAACCTACCTTTTTTTTTTTTTTTCCCCCAAGACAGAGTTTCTCTGTATAGCCCTGGTTGTCCTGGACATATCTTGTAGACCAGGCTGGGCTTGAACTTATAGAACTCCTCCTGCCTCTGCCACCCCACCCGCCCACCCCGAGTGCCACCATGGCCACCACCATCACCAGCCATCTCAGCTATCGTGTATTTAGTATCTTCTCCCCTACCTGGAATTGTTATATTCTTCCCTTAAAGCTTTTAGATTAAGTGGTGTCTACGGTGTACCTCTCCACAACTCTCACTAATAATAGTAAATATTTACTGTATGCTTACTACACGCCAAGGGCTTTTAGTGCATTATCTCAATCAATCTTTACAATTACTGCCTGAGACCAGTTCTAGTGCCATTTATAATTTATGGCTAGAAACAGAACTCAACACTGCAAATTCCCCTGCTTTTCTTCTACTTTCCTCCCTGACTGCCAGCTTGCTTTGGAACTCCGAAAGGGCACCCATTACTTGCGAATAATGTCTGCTCCAGGAGGCGTCTGAAGCCAGATAAATTTGGAACTGTCCACTGTCTAGTGCTGCCGAGAACCTTAGCTGTTCGTTAAGTATTTCCGGTTTGTTTTGTTCCAACTTCCTTTTCCTCGGGCGAGTGTCAATATCGCCAAAGTCCATTTCAGGAGATAAACTGGAAAAATAGTGAAGCCAAATGATCTGAGAACAAACTGGGCCACATGTACAGGAACGTAGCAGGCACTTAGTTTATTGCAAAGTGCAGCAGTTTTCTTTGTTTTTTAATTAACAACCTTGAGTGGCATTGAGCAAAAGATGGTACCCGAGATGCCCAACTTTGGAGTAATAACAATCTCCCAACACTCTACATAACTTTATCTAAAATCTATAGACAATACAAAAAATGCTAAACTGTTCGGTATATTTCTATCTATAACTTGGATTCACCTTTAACTCTTCTTTCCTGGCGCCCTTTCACCCTCGGTACCTCTCAAAACCACCTGGAACTTATGTCAGGAGAGACCAAGAGCATCGCAGAGGCAGAGAGTGAGTTTTACTCCAGCCCCTGCAGCTTGCTTAGCTCCTCTCCCCTCCCCCTTAGCTTGCCACTTGCAATTGGCTATTGCCATGGCAACCAGCAGCTGCCGGGCCGGCTGCTTCTACCGCAGCAGGGGTGGGGCTGTGGGGGTGGGGGAGGGAAGGAGGAGCCTGAGGAGGTGTCTGCTGCAAGTTTCTGGCTGATTCTGAGCTCACACCATCCTCCAGGAGGGAGGAGGCTCAAGAGATGGTGCTGCTGTCGCCGCCGCCTCGACTGCTGGTACCCTAGTGGATCTGGAAAGGGTGGTTCCTATCGCACCATCGCCAACCAGAGAGGGAGGGGGAAAAAAATCCCGGCAGCCGCTGCTGATGTTGGGTTTAGAGGCGGCATCCGACCCGGTCACAAGGAAAATGGATTCAGTTTCCAGTTCTCCCTCCTTTAAGCATCTTCTCCTGGCCACAACATGGTGAGTAGGAGGTAGCGGGGCTACCTTCTTGATCTAGCTGATTATTAAATGACTTGTGTATACATCTGTGGCCTACACTTAAACAATGACTCGCATATCTCAGACTAGGAAGGGGGCTGGGGGTGTGGAGACAGATGAGGATGGAGAGAGAGGATGGTTGTCGGGCAGAGAAGTGAGAAGGCATCTGCTTGTGTTTGGGGGTGGGGTGGGGGGGGGGAAGGATGCTTTGATTTTTATCACAAACTGGCTAAGAATACCAACTGAACAGCCGGGATTTCTTTCCTCTCAAGCTTAGCAACAAAATAGGAGGATGGAAAGGAGCTAGCAAGAAGAGGATGTAGTTGAAAGCAACCGTTCCGTTCGCAGGTCTCACAAACACGGTTGGGCCTTCCTTCAAAAACACATTTGGTGTCTCAACCTTGTTGGCCTAATTATAAGGTGGTTTTACTTACTTGCTCTAGTGCTAAAACGGCCCCAGAATTAGGCATTCTGCTTCACACTTTAACATATTCTTGTTGAAAAACCGTTTCCGAGATCCAGAGTTTCTTTTTTCAGGATGTATTTAACTGTGACATACACATATACATACACATCGCATGTGCTATGTGCACATGTTACTTTGCAGGTGTGTTACATTTATGGGGCGTATTTATATGCACAGCATGCTTGATTTGCTATCATGTTTATGGGTTACTGACGCCTTTGCTTTCTTGGAAGTAATTGCATGTTTTAGGAACCGTACTCCTGGTTTGTATTATTACTCATTGGCTTCATTTGGATTAATGTGACATTTATTCTTGTTATTGTCCCTTAGGTTCATTGTGGCCAATTAGGACAGATGCCTATCGCTAGAGAACTATATGCCAATTCATAGCATGGCTATTATTAATTGGGTTTGTGGGCCTATATTGAGGGCCCCAAATTTGCAATGATAGGCAAGGGAGGTGGCCTGAAATATTATTTAGCAATATTGCATCTTCTCAAATGAACGTTGAACTGGATCAGTTTTCTTGAAATTCTGATCCATCCTTATCATGTCTGTATGGCATGTTGTTTCAAACAGCACAGCTGAGCTGGCAGGTGAAAGACATTCATTTTATTTAATTGTGTTGATATCTGTTGTTCATTCCTTCAGTGCCCACCACCATTTTATAGTTCTCTCAAGTGTTCTGTTCTTGGATGGCTCCTGTACATGATTAAGTACAGGAGTAGGACGGTTTTAGAGACCTAAGTGTTTTCAAGGACCCCAGGCTAGCCATTTCCGAATCATTCCACTCATACAATGAAATGAACAAGAACGAGCAAAGCTTGGCAGGAGAATGTGGCTTGTAGCTGAAAGGGGAGCGATTGTAGTTTATAAATGCTTACTGGTATCTGCTTGACCTTTTACTATGCTAAGGCTTTAAGGCAGCTCAGGAGACTAAAGATGCCCGAGACAGGAACATACAGGGCTCCATTACCACCTAGGATAATGGATTTCATTGAACTAAAGCCAGAAAAATCCTTTCAGGTAAAAGTGTATTAGTGATATTATGTGTATCAAATATATGAATTGTATCTACCATCTCTCCCACCATCACTGCCATTGAGATCGTATTTTGCAATGCAAAATAAGATTCTTTTCATATTAATATTTCATTTTATTTTACACATCTCTAATTCATAATTTTTTATACCATTAGATTTTAGTTTTATTTTTCTGAGAATTATTTTATTTGGTTTATAGATAGGAATAATATTTAGTGTCTTATTTAATATGCTTATGTATTAAGTGCATTCACAAGTCTAAACTCTTGATACCATGTGCCTAATTATAACAACTGTATAAAGTAGGTCAAGGAAGGAGGTACTGGGCTTGTATATCACTGTAAAAAAGATTTATACCACATTTTACACTGTATTGGTAAAGGTAACTTTTGATTTCCTAAAATAAAATTTCAAGTATAACTTCAGTCAAATTTTAAAAATTAAAACAAGCTGGACTTGTTTTACAAATGGAAAACAGGTAGCCTGGCACTTTGATTTGCTTTCTTTCTACTGGATTTGGATGTGGTTTTTTACAGGCAAAGTTTGTACAGGTTGAACAGAAGCCCATCACCATAGGTCATGGCTTAGGCGACTCCCTGTTGATAATCACATTCAATTACTGGTCCAGACCCTATAGAGGGACAAATAAACTAGAATTATTAACTCTGGAGGAGAGAAAACTGAGATATAGCCATCGTTTGTTCCAACTTTTATGCAGGACATTGGCACGTGTTCCTTTTTGGAACCCAGGATCTGATCAATTGGCTTCAGCTTCACAGAAAGAATGAAGGGTAGCTATACAAGGCATTCTTCACAGCAACTGTGGGTACTCACACGTGCTCTTCTGTCATCAAAGGCTATAAGCTATGGTCTAGATATGCGCCTGTCTGGCATGGACATTACTTCTTCCCCAAAACATGCTTATCTTACTAGATGAGTAAATTATCCTTTGAAGAGTTCAGACTAGCTGTTTAGCATTGGACATGCTGACATTTGCGAATGTAGCCTCCATTTTGTAATGTGCGTCTAATCACCAAATCTAGATACTTTAGAAAAAAGTGATTGGTTGTCTAGCTGGAAAAAAAAATTTATGTAGTCTTAACAGGATGCAGGGATTTGCATGCTGTGTCTTTGCTTATCAGCAAAGTCATGGAGAGTAATGTCAAATAGTTGTATTGAAATGACTTGCCATTGTATGGCTGACTTGAAAACTGTAGTATTTCTTAGTGGGGTCTAGATACAGAATAATTCAAGAGCCAAGTTGGTGTTAGAAAAAAATATATGAAGACTATATACAATTTATTGTTTCAAGGGAGTATGGAGGAAAAGCTAATTGTCTTTTGCTCAAACTATGTCTTGAAAGTACCACTCTTGTTGGGCTATTAGAGTTAAAGATTTTTATTGGTATGTAAGCCTTTATTAAAACTTGTTATACTTAGGGCTCACATTTTGTTCTCTGCTCTACGATGGGATGTCTCCAGTCTCTTCCAATGACCTCAGAATGTTCTGTAATTTTGATTTCATGCTGTGAGTCTCCTTCTGCAGTTGAAAGTTTATATTTGGAGACTAAAAGCTACTTCCTGTGGTTCTCATATTAATTCCTAAAAAGTTTAATGCTTTGTTTTCTTTTTTTCCTTTTTTTTTTTTTTTTTTTTTTTTTTTTTTTTTTTTTTGGTTTTTCAAGAGCGAGTTTCTCTGTGTATCCTTGGTTGTCCTGGACTCACTTTGTAGACCAGGCTGGCCTTGAACTCATAGTGATCTGGCTGCCTCTGCTGGCATTAAAGGCGTGCGCTAGTCACCATGCCAGGCATTTTTTTTTTTTTTTTTTTTTTTTTTTTTTTGACTCTTAAAGTAAGAGGTTAAAAGAAATCAAATTTATCTTGGAAGTTTCATTATTACTTAGCAAAGAAATAAGTAAACTAGATTTATATTTGCTTTTCACTCAGAGAGATCAGTTAACAACAATCCTCATTTACACATGTCTCAATTATTCCATTAATTAAAATGTATTTTCAAATCGAGTGAGCTAATCAACTTATTAAGAACTATTTGTAGAGGTCTTGTCTGATTAGCAGAATTTGCATATACTAGTAATATAAACTTTCCTTGGAGGATATAAGTTTCACACATGTGCAGCAGTTAACAATGAAATAATACAGTTACTATTTGAATTACCAATGCACCTTATGTTAATATAATGCTTTATATGTCTCAAAATCACTTTAATTTTAATTTCCAACCGTCTATTGTGTCACAAAGGGCTTTTTGTTGTTTTGATTGATTTTAATAAGTGAAAATTGATTCGGAGAAGCTAAACTTGTTCCTGTGTTTAGTAAACCATCAAACAGGGGTTACGTCCCAAGTCTTATGATTACAAATCTTCATGTTAAAAAACTTAACAAATGAACTTAAAGACTTGACTTGCGATATAAATCACACTGAATATGTGTTGTGTGCCTCACTTTACTTGGATTTAGATTTTAATATTCCAGGCACTCTAAATTGGCTTTTAATAATAGTGATTTTACAAATAAATTTAGTGTGTATAGGATATTTTCAAAAAAAGAAAAAAGAAGAAAAGATGACACTAATATATTTTGGAGACAAATCTGAGCTTCTTGGTAATTCACAGACGCACAAAAGTGTTTGCCAGGAGAAAGTCAGGCTTTCACTAGACTAATAAGCACTTATTTTGTGACAAGGTGCTGCTTTGGTTTCTACGTAGAGACTGGGAAGTGACATTGTTTTCCTTGCACTTGGGACCAAATTAAGATTCCCCTGGGCCCTGGGCCTTAAGAACAGTTGTGCCATTTTGCCTATGAATCCTTCTATCTATTTGTTCTTAAAATAAAATTTTAAAAAATATGGTAATCTATTACAAAATGAGTGATCCTAAGTTTGGTAATTCTGGTATTTTCTTAGATAAGATCTTTTATACATTTCAAAAAATTAAATGCCAGAAATTTGCTTCAAAAGCCTTCTAGTGTGGATATATAGTATATATGAATATTTATGTTGAACATGTATATATGAACATAAATAAATATATATGCACCCATTTTTTGTGTGAGATGATCTTTTGCTACTTAGTCCATGTTAGCCTAGAACTTGCTACACAATCCAGGCTAACTTTGAAATTGCTCTCCTAAATACAAGGCTGAATGCAGGTAATGGGAGGAGTAATGAAAGAGGATTTAAAGCTGATTTTTGTTTTCCAATTCTGTTGTGGGTATTTTGTTTATGATGGTGGATGAGTACATAAAATATACTGACTGTAGAAATTTTCTGACTTGTGCAGACTTCAGGTCTATTTAATTGTGGTGTGTAATGTTTATTTATTTGCAGGATTTTAAAATAATACATTTTATAATTTTTTAAAGCAAGAAATTGCTAGCATCCTGGCTCAAAACTCTGGGTTTTAAGATTATAGAAATTGACCACATGGCTGACTTTTCTGTTATTATTATTATTGTTGTTACTGTTACTAATAATATGGCTTATATTTTATGTGACTGTTGGTAATTCAGCTGTAGCTAAGTAGCAAATTGTGCTTCTAAAACTACCTCTTTGGGAGAAATAGCCTTTGTAATGGATTAGCTACAATAAAGCTGAGATCATTGCAATGGAGATAGTCTACTTAAGACACATTTCACTAATACAATTAATTTTATCTTTCAGTGATTTCATTCACTTTAAAATTATATATTTTTATGGTGAAGGGAAAATATAGGAACATATAAAAGGAAAATAAAAATAATCTGTAAGCTAACTATTAAAAAATATTTACTCTTAGCATTTGGGAATATTCACTTTCCATTTTTTCTCTATGTACATAGGCACAAAAACAGACATACAATTTCACAAGTGACCCATACTCTAAACATCACTTTATATTTCTTTTACCTTATATATGATGGCCATCTTTCCATTTCAATGAGTCTCTGTTAAATTTTCTATCTCTGTGCATGTTTTGATAATCCAATCTGTTTTGTTTTGTCTTTTCCTACTCAGGAGTCATAACACTTTTTGGTCTTAAGTACTTCTCAGGTGGGTAGGTCCTGCTTGATTTACAACAGCTGTGAGGCAAGTACTAGTCTAGGAAATACTAGCCCTATGTCCTACCTGCCAGTGGATCTTACAGTGAGTGTTAAATTAACTGTGGCCATCTTTTGTCTTAGGATAAGGAATAAATGTTAAACCCAAGCCAGTGAAATAAAGCCCCGCCTGAATCACTAGGAGATTCATGAAGTATAGGCATCAGCAACAATTAAAGAACTCGGCCTAGAAGTATCCTGCAGAGTCATGTTAGTTTCCTCAGTGTGATAGTGATGCACAGTGTAGCTTCAACCCTTGTGACCAGTTCAAATGTTTTGTGGAGATATATTCAAACAACATATATCAGCTGTCATGGACTCTGCAAAATAAGCCAAGATGCATATTTATCATTTGGTTTTCACTGCATTCATTAAATGTGTGTAAGTTTTCCAATGAAAATATAGCTCTCTGACTCTGACCCTTTGCCAAAAAATAAAATAAAAAAAAAAAATAAAAATAAATGAGTGGTTGAATCTTCCTACACTCAGAGTCTAGTGTCAATGGACAATTTCTGTATTTTGAGTCTGAACTGTATGTAGAACTGTTTGGAGGCTTCCTGCGTGTAACCTGGGTTGTTCCCTGGACACTGCTCCCTTTACAGTACAGCTCAACCACTATAATTTTAGAAATAGTTGCTGTCCATCCACTTTCTGAGTATAAGCTTTCTGAGGCCAATGGATTAAAATGTCATGTTCACTGATTCATGAAGTGCTCTTTGCCACATGTGTGCTCAGTGATGACTTGTTGGCTGGCAGACTGGAGAGTGTCCTAAAAGGTCTTAGGCTTCTGATTTCAGAAGAGCTGTCCGCTATGGACTCTTTGGGGTCACCTGTTGCTAATGAGACCTGTAATGCCAAGGGAAAGCACTTGCTTAGCGTGCAAGAGGCCCTGGATTTCTTCTCCAGCACTCCAAATAAATAATCTGTGAAAACCAAAGAGATCACACTCACAGGAGTAATTGTCTCAGGTCACTGTTAAGATTTTGAAAGAGTAAATCAAACTGTTAAAGCTACAAAGCATAACATTTAGTAATCCACCATGAAAGATTGTCCTCTGTAAGCTGTGGCATAACAAAGGCTGTCAACACTCCTCTGGCTCCTTTTATTTCCCTTTGAAAACTGACTTTTAAGTTGAATGTGACAGCATTAAGGCCATGCCTTTTAATTTGTTATAATTGATTAAAATAAGCTAGTAATTTAATTATTTTGTTAGCATTTACTGGTGTGATACACATTCACATTTCTTCTGCTATTTTAGATAGCCACTAAACCAAATTCATCAATTATAAAGAAATTATTCTTTCATATCCACATTAAAAAACCAAGTCAAGACATGTTAAATGCATGTTAAAACAGAAATAAATAAAGGCAGCATTCTGTTTTCATGGAGGTTTTGAAGTGAAATATAATGAGAGCGACTTGGAAAAGATGGTTATACTAGGTAGACATGGAGACAGACCATCTATTGGGACCACCCATCTGTACTGGAGGACACCTGACAGTACAACAAAAATTAAGGAAACAATGTTTGTTTGTTTGTTTTTTGGTTTTTAAAAGCATTTAAATGTCTTGATGTTTACTGTCATTCTTAAAATCCTGGAATTGAATTCTAGTTAAGATATAAACAAACAACAAAATGTAACAAACTTTAGCTTGACACTAACTCGTCAAAAAACCCAGTTCATTGCTATAATTTTCAAGAAGAAATTTTTGCTGCGGGTATCATGTTCCAAAAGCCTGTGAGCATGTGGATCAGGTGGAATAGGTGGTATTTTCATCCTGCCTTCTGCTTCAAACTGGAACTATTACCCCCTGGAAACTCCTACTCTGCATAACCGCATTGCAAATGGCAACCCAGCAAATGTTTCTCACCCACAGTCTTTATCACAGTCTTTGCCTGTGCAGCTTTTCAAACACAAAAACACTTCCAAAATGAAAAACAGGAATTCTCATTCTGTAGCCATCGATGATCCATACTCATGGGCCTAAACTGAGTGCTAAGGTCAAAGGTAACAATTTGAACATAGTTTCCAAGACAAGAATTAAAATTTTAATGCTAGATTACCGATGGAAACATTGAAACTTTAAAAATGAGGGTGACTTTGCAAAACGTAGCCTATGATGTCATTCTACCAGTGGTTAGCTAATGGTCTACCATACGTAAGGCATTGGGTCCAAACACTCCCCAGTCCCCCCACTACACACACACACACACACACACACACACACACACACACACACACACACACACACGTGCGTGCACGCGCACACGCACACAATTGTTGATCAGTTGGTTGTAAAAGAGCTCACGGAGCTACATCCATCCTTGGCCCAATCACTCTTTACATAATGTTAACAAATGGAGAACTTATTAAAAGCCTGTGAAAGGAGTTCCCATGAGAATTCACAATTTGAGGATTTAGCTAACCACTGGCAAGAAAGAGATAGGGTTTTGGATAGTTAAAAATGTACATGATGTACTCCAAGCTGCGTTACTTATGAAGCTCCTAGGTAATTCTATTTATGAAAACATTGAAATTTCTGGAATGTCTTGATCTGGTGACCCTCTAATAAAAGTCAAACACACAAGTCTACTGGCTCCTGTATCTACTTAGCATAGTTTAAATGCTAAACGAGTTGGATTTTGTATGTTAGAGGGTACTTGGGTGTCAGCTGTATTAGAGGCGGCTTTTAATTTTGACTTTTATTTGATTAATCTCAATCTCTCTCTCTCTCTCTCTCTCTCTCTCTCTCTCTCTCTCTCTCTCTCTCTCTTTCTCTCTCCCTCTCTCTCAGTGCTTGGTGTCAAGCATAGGCCTTTTTATATGTTAAATGATAGTCTACTAGTGATCCCTCTCTTCCTCTTACTTTGAAAGAACCTCACTTTAATAAGATCTCCTATAATACTTATAATTTACAATATTTTGATCCAGGTTTTCAAACTGTAGAAATAATTTAAAAATAAACCCTAGGTTTTAAAAGTGGAATTAGCAAAGAAGTTCTCTCCCTGGTTAATTTTCTATAGAAGAAATGATTTGCCTCTTGGTGCCTTTTTAAGTGAGATTATTTGCACTTTGCAGCTGTGGGTGCGCTGCTACACTCAGAAATAAGGGGACGAAGAACATCACCATGCAGCAGAGGATATTGATTCTTTGTGACCTTCGAGTTTTAGCCCACTTAGGCTTGAAAAAACCCATTGTCCAAAGTCAGGCTAGAAAAACAAAAATTGACAGATATCTTGCCTCTTTTCTCTGGATGGTGGTATATACTTTTTTTTTCTATTTATAGAGTAGAAAACCAAGCCTAGATGACTTAGCCAAAGACCCTGCAAGGTAGTAAGGTGTGTGTCTCCAGCCACTAGTCACCCTCACATGTTTCTTGAACCTTCACTACAGTCTGCACACTTTGAAAACATTTTATTCTGTATAACTTTCATGCTTTGGAACATCAGTCTTTGACTACATAACCAACTGTAACCTAAGCAGAATTGATTCATTTTCAGTTCATATGGTGCCATTGCAACCACATTCTTAATGTTTATAGAGGCCATGTGCCTAAAAAAAAAAAGGACATTTTGATGTCATATGGTTGAGGAGATGGGCTTATTACAAAGATCAACTCTCCCTGGGTCTCTCTGAAGATTGTTCCAGATGCAATATTGACTCAACTTCTCTCTCTGGAAGAAAAAAAGAGATCCACAGTTTAGAAAATTCTGAATAATCCAAATAAATTAATTCATTCCAATAACAGGCAAGGGTACCTATGGCCCTCTTACTTATAAATGTAACAGGCATGGTCTGAATATATATAATAAATACTATCAGGAAAATTACCTCTTTCCTCTAAGTTACTCAAAATGAGAGAATAAAATTAAATTTATTGAGCACTTACTTTTTGAGTTTGTACAGAATGAGTGTTTTCATGTTTTTATTTACTTACCTTTACTGTTTGTTACTGTATACTGATCAGGTCTACAAGACAAATTACTTTGTCTATAACAATCAGAATTAAGTTGAACTACTTAAATATTATGTTGTATCAAAGTGAAAATACATGGTGATATTTAGTACAACATGTAAAATATAACTTTTAAACTTAAAGTCCAATTCAAAAATCAAAAGGTAAATTTAATGTCAATTTTGTAAAAGAAGAAGAAATTCCATACCCACACACATTAAGAAGTGTAATATAAATTGAAATATTAAGCAGAAATTAATTGATGGAGGTAAGGTGATAAGAATTTTTAAATTTGTGTTTTCTATGATTTATAAATATCCTAAAGGAAAGATTTTATTACTAAAGTCTATAAAGTTTGTAAAGAACTTGACCGCATAGAGCAACTTTGCAGGAATTATGAAAGTGGAAATCTCACTCTTCCTAGATCACGGGTCTGAGTTCCAAGGACAGCCACAGTTCTGGTGAGGCAGGGGACAGGACCCAGAGTCTCTGGGTTTACCCACAGGGTGTCTTCTTACAGTTCTGACGGAAAAGATTCTGTTTCCAGCATAGCTTCAATTCCAGTGACATAATTTACGTGATATTCTGTGTGCCAAATTAGTTAAAACTGAAAGTTCTTATTTTTGTTCAGCTTTTAAGTCTCCTTTGTTTTGGGGGTTTTATTTGTTTGTTTTGTTTTTTTCAAGACAGAGTTTCTCTGTGTAGCTCTGACTGCCCTGCTGGCTTTGTAGACCAGGCTGGCCTCCCAAGTGCTGGGATTACAGGCGTGCACCCCTGCACCTGGCCTAGTCTCCTCCTTACTAGAGTCATATTTGTTTTGTTGTCATTGTTTTTGTTTGTTTTTTTGTTGTTGTTGTTGTTGTTGTTAGTTGTTACTAGAGCCTTGGCATAAAAATTCCATTGTGACCATCTAAGTCTTGGTTAAAATCCAGTTTTAGAGGCTTTTTAGAAAAGGTGTATTTATTCATTATATGCATGTCCCCTTCCCCCGACCCTGTTCCCATGTGTATATCACATCTCTTGTTTTATGCTTTAACATATATTTAATCTGGGAAACTAGAAATGGACATTTGACACGAAGTGAGGGGAAACATGTTAGAAGCGGCCATAGTAGGATATAGGTGAAATGGAGGGAGAGATGGGATAAACTGAGGGCAGAGGGTTCAAACAGATAGCAGAGTGATGAGAGTGGAAAAATGAGGAGCCAGGGGAAAGCTTAGCCAAAGTGAAGTGTATGTGAAGTTACTTGGAAATCTGCAACCTTGCAAACTCAGAAAAACATATAAGAGGACTTGTTAGAACATAACGTGACCCGAAAGAGCAGGGGGAGAGTACTGGTTAGGTGAGGATGGGGGAGGGGCGGGGACAAGGAACAGGGAAGGAGAGGTAACCAAAACTGAGGCTGTAGCAAGAAGCCATTAAGCGTTCTATTAGCTTGTAAGCTATTAATACAAAAACATGTAGGAGTTTGAACAGAAGTCCCACGTTAGTGAACCATGCTGCTCCCAGAAGACATGAGATTATTAAATGCCAATCTCAGTAACAGGCATGGGTAACCTCCCTGTGACTCACTGGTCAGAGAGGCATGCAGAATAGTGCAGGCTGTTGTTGTTGCTCCGGGTTGTGCCCACAGTCACATGGTAAGACCCTGCAGCCAAAGATACCACATATTTCATTTGCAAGACACAGAGAAACCAACCTTTAACTGACCAAGGAACCCTTCCTTGTGTTTAGATTTTATACTACTAGAAGGTGATATGCAGGCTGAATGAGGAGAAAACACATCAGTGGCCTTTCCCAAAGTGGTCCTACATACTATAAGACCCACCTGCCAGGCAAGATGTGCCCGCTAGTGCAATAGTGGCAAGACTTTATAAGGTTAACCAACTACCTTTTAAATTAGATTTAAGGTTTCATCCATAGCAAAAGTAAATTATGCCTGGTATTATAAATATTCTCAAAAACCACGGCTAGGCAAGCCATACGCCCTAAGGGACAGCCTCTTGATGTTGGCTTTCCGGATGGCCATGTTTTAAAACTGCCTTCTACATATTTGTGTCTTATACCCATGGATTTGTGCTAGTCCTAATTTTTATCAGAAGATACTACATGTAGTGGTCAGTGCAGAGATGTGATACTGTTTAAAGCTCTGTGAGTACATGAGTTTTAAAAAATTTTTTTATTTATTCAGATTACAACTCAATTGTTATCCCATCACTTGTATCCTCCCATTCATCACTCCCTCCCACTTTCACCCTATTTCCCTCCCCTAGGTCTATGACCAAGGGGGACCTCCTCCCCCACTTTATGGTCATAGGCTATCAAGTCTCATCTTGGTAGCCTGCTTATTCTTTCTCTGAGTGCCACCAGGCCTCCCCATGAAGGGGATGTCATCAAATATGGGGCACCTGAGTGGATGTCAGAGATAGTCCCTGCTCTCCACATAACTTTGGAGAATGTCCTGTCCATTGGCGAGATCAGAGTAGGGGTTTGATGTTTACTACTTGTATTGTCCTTGGTTAGTGAAATATTTGAACAGACCCCCCGGGCCCTGATCCACCCAATACAATGTTCTTCTTGTATGTTTCTAAGATCCTCTGGATCCTTCTCTTTCCCCATCTTCTATAGTTCTCTTACCAAAAGTCCCAGTGTGATGTCCTAACATCTATCCCAATCTCCTGGTAAGTGAAGACTTTCATGGGACATGCATTTTTGGCTAGTGTCCAATTATAAGTAAGTATACACCATGTGAGCCTTTCTGCTTCTGGGTTAACTCACTGAGTATGATTGCTTCTAATTCTGTCCATTTGTCCACAAATTTTGGGAGTTCCTTGTTTTTTACAGCTGAGTAGTACTCCATAGTGTAAATGTACCACCGTTTCTTTATCCATTCTTCAACGGAAGGACATTTAGGCTGTTTCCAGGTTCTGGCTATTATGAATAAGGCTGCTATGTCCCTGTTGTGTGCTGGAGCATTTTCTGGGTATATTCCAAGGAGTGGAATAGCTGGGTCTTGCAGAAGCCCTATTCCCAGTTTTCTGAGAAAGCACCAGATAGATTTCCAAAGTGGTTGTATAAGTTTGCATTCCCACCAGCAATGAAGGAGTGTTCCTTTTTCCCCACAAACTCCCCAGCACATAGTGTCACTTGAGTTTTTGATCTTAGCCATTCTGATGGGTGTAAAATGGAATCTCGGAGTTGTTTTGATTTGCATTTCTCTGATGACTAAAGACGTTGAGCATTTCTTTAAGTGTTTCTCAGCCATTTGATATTCCTCTGTTGAGAACTCTCTGTTTAGTTCTGAGCCCAATTTCTCAATTGGGTTATTTGGTTTGGTGGTGTTTAATTTCTTGAATTCTTGATATATTTTTTATATTAGATCTTTGTCAGATGTAGGGTTGGTGAAGATCTTTTTCCAGTCTGTAGGCTGTCGCTTTGTTCTGTTGATGGTATCTCTTGCCTAACAGAAGCTTCTTAGCCTCATGAGGCTAACTTGTTAATTGTTGACCTTAAGGCCTGGGCTGTTGGTGTTCTGTTCAGGAAGTTGTCTCCTGTGCCAATGTGTTCCAGGCTCTTCCCCACTTTTTCTTCTAACTGATTTAATGTCTCTGGTTTTATGTTGAGGTCTTTAATTCATGTGGACTTGAGTTTTGTGCATGGTGACAAATATGGGTCTAATTGCATTTTTCTACATGTAGACATACAGTTAGACCAGCACCATTTGTTGAAGATGCTATCCTTTTTCCATTGAATAGATTTGGCTTCTTTGTCAAAAATCGAGTGACCATATGTGTGTGGATTCATTTCTGGGTCTTTGATTCGATGCCATTGATCCACCAGCCTATTGCTGGGCCAGTACCATGCTGTTTTAATTACTGTTGCTCTATAGTACAGCTTGAGATCCGGAATAGAGATTCCTCCGGAGGATCTTTTATTGTTTAGGGTTGTTTTAGCTGTGAGTACATGATTGTGAGTTCTCAGACATAGATGGAGATTTTATACTACTCCACCACCACACAGCTTAGGAAACATGCAGATGAAGGGACAGGAAGAAGGCCTGTCAGGGGAGGAGAGTGCTCTGACAGAGGCAGTGTCTTCTTATCCCATGTCCTCCTAGTAAACCTGTTCACTTGTGGATGAGATAAATATTTGAACATTTTCAACTAAATGGGTGTTCTCAAAATTTCTGCTCCTGGTGTATAATAAGCATGAAAATTGAATCTAAACGTGTCTCAGCACGTAACAATGCGTTCTAAGGCAGGTGCGCCTTAGAATGTTCTAAGGAGGAGTAAGGAATGAATGGAGAGCCTACAAGGATGATTCAGACTCCAACCTCAAAGTACAAAAAGCAATAGGCATTTAGACACCAAAATCGAGAGACCTGGATGCTTTTGTTTGAACAGAGGCACACCTGCAAATTAGCTATGGGGAATGAAAGCATATGCAAAAAAACATGATAAGGAGCAACTATCAAGACCTGTGAATAAAGACAAGATGAGTTTATGGAGATTCCATTACTGGGCCAAATGGGAGTAGAAATTGTAAACCATATTGCCTTAGCATTACCCAGAACCAAGTCACAAACGGCCATTATTCAGGAAACAATGCAGAATGTGGCATTTAAACTAAAGCAGAGCGACACCACACAGAGCTCTTGGCAGCACTGGTGGCTTGCCTGCCATGTTCTGAATTTTCAGCGTTCGTGAAGCACTGTCACAGGCACTGTCACAGGCTGCGAGACTGAAATGAGATGAGTGTCACACCCCATGAGGAGAATTATGAATGACTCTCTAAAGTTACGTCCTCCTTTGCGCCCTCCCTTGCTTGCACATGAATCTGGTGAGGACACATGAGCAGCAACTATCAGAAAGCACATTAAACACATCGATTCCAGCCACAGTCAAGGGACTCGTTCATTATTATTTGCTTTCTTCATTTAGCACAGAAAGCATAAGGCAGAAAGCGAGGAAAAACAGAAGCCCAGAGGGGAAAGGGTCGCTGAGTGTTTAATAAGCTTATTGATCTCATTCTTGCTATTCCCGTGCTGGTTTCCCTCTTTGACTTGTGACTTTCAGCTCCCCAACCTGAGTTTTAGATAGTGTGGACCCCTTTTTCTGTCTTTCTCCAAACATCCCTGAAGCGGAAGCCTGTAAAACCAATTGAAATTTCTTAAACTCTTTATTTCTGCTTAACAGCAACAACAACAACATGTTGGGTAAAGGTACCTACATCGCTTTTCTCAATGTAAAAGTCTGTGTTTGTAGCTTTCTTTGTAGCTGCCTAGCACAATGTCTGACTGTCCTTTCTCTTAAATACATCGTTCTCCAGAAATCAAGTAGTATGGATCTCTCTCTCTCTCTCTCTCTCTCTCTCTCTCTCTCTCTCTCTCTCTCTCTCTCTCTGTCTGTCTCTCTGTCTCTCTCTCTCTCTCTGTGTATGTGTGTGTGTGTTGTGGGGGGAAGGAGAGGGAGAGAGGCAGAGATACAGAGCACAGAAAGACTGAGAGACAGTGAGATAAAGAGACATAAGGACAGAGAAGGCAAAGGGAGGAAGAGACAGGGAGGGAAAGGGATGAAGGACAAAGGAGAAGGGAAGGAGCGAAGGGGAAGGAGGGACAGAGGGAGGAGGAGGGGGCAGAGACAGACAAGATGATTCAAAAGGGGCAGAAGGAGACAGAAAGAAAACAATATAACTCAGCTTAGTAAACAAGATATTAAACACAGCCAACAATGCAGACACCAGGCTAATTAGCCGATTCAAAGGAACTGAGCTTATTTCTCTCCTTAACACAGATATAACACAGATATAACACAAGGTAAATGACATGTTGGCAGAAACACTGATGTTTTACCAAGCTTACTTAAGAGTTTACAGGAGACCTATTTAAGTATTCTTTCCACTCAACCTTGGGTACCTATCATAAATGCAGCCCCAGAGGCAGGCACCTTCTCTGCCCTGCAGACTATTTGTGCTTGCACATTCAAAGAGCCACTACCTAGCTTTCCCTTTTTAGAGGCCAGGTGGGAAGCCAGCTTAGCCATATGTGTGATATTTTTATCAAAGTGCAAGCGTCACTCTGCCTGCATGAAGACATCAAAGGATACGTTTATCTCCTTCCTTCTGTCACTTCTCTGCACATAAGGTCATATTCAGAAGGAGAATGTCTCTTAAAATCACAGACCCTTGACTTGACAAAGATCCTGTGGCTATAGCTGAGGTACCAAGTTCTGGTCAGGCTGTGACATTTTCAAGATGGAGCGTGTGACAGTGAAAGGACACAACTGGGGTTTCTTGGATTTGGGGAGCTAATTGGCTAAAATGAGCAGACAACCTATCCATTCTGGTTTTTGTTGTACTTTTTTTTTTTAAAAAAAGATTATTTATTATTTGTACAGTACTTTGCCCACATGTGTGCCTACACTAGAAGAGGGAACCAGATCTCATTATAGATCATTGTGAGCCACTATGTGGTTACTGGAAATTGAACTCAGGACTTTTGGAGGAAGAGACAAGTGCTCTTGACCTCTGAGCCATCTCTCCAGCCCTACTTTTGTTTTTAATTGTAAAAAGACAGAAAAAAAAATACCATGTGTTTTCTTAAATTTTTATTCTGAAAGCAAAGACTTTTAAAAAATATGCACAGAGGATCTCCTAATTCTTTGCTTTCAAACATGTAGGTAGATTTGGCGGTGTATTGAAAAAGCCCTGAGTCTTCTACAATAACTTCCCCTATTATTTTCCAATTATTTCCAGTGAGCATGATTGTTTGTGGAGCCCACTTATCCTCCCACTAGCTTACAATTTACTCGAAGGTACTGAGGTGGGAGGAAGCAGGAAAAAAGAAGAGGGGACTGTAGTCCTGAGGAGGAACTGATCAGAGCCTGAGGATGGCTCAAGATGCATATCAATTTACTCCCTCTGTTTGTAAAGTGCAGCTATACTAGCTGCAATGCTGGCAAGCAGGGAGACAGCATCATGGAGGGGTGCATCCTGTGAGTGTTCTGAAGAGGAACACTGGATATGCAAATGAGTATGCAAATGTCGGTGGCCAGCAAAAATGCTCAGAATGTCTGGAACACAAATGTAGATTTGAAAACACTGTGCTCACTTACAATGCACTTGTCTGTGCAAACAAAGAAAACACTCACAAAAAAGAAAAGAAAAGAATATTCAGGTGACATAAATACAGTTGAATTTTGGTTTTTTGAGATTACTTTTCCTTAAGGTCTATGCCTCTTAAATTGTCCACAATGTACACGTATTATATGGTTAGTAAGGAAAAGAACAAGCCAAAAAGAACTTTTAAAGATAGCTTTAACTGAGTGAGCATCCTTGAAAGGTCCCCAGGTATACTGGGAATGGATGATAAATATCATTCTCCCCTCAACATTAAATTGAATGGTACTTTTGTTGATGCTTTTCTTCTTGTGGCATTTCAAAATTAGGTGTGAATTAATGTAATGATCATTCATAAATGTACAAGGCAAATGAGGTCTAGCAGCCACACTGCCCTCTCGGAATTAAAGGTGTAAAAATTCTGAAGGAAAAGCCACAGGGTGAGACCAAGGGAACAACAGAGCTTATGTCACCATGATCAATAAAAAAGAGCAGACTTTCTCGATTCTCTCCCTGTGTATCATTATGCGGATTAATATTGGGCTCATCTTTTTGAAAAGGTGACACATTCATGTATCTTTTTCTTAGTTCCCAAAATGAATTCTGATAAGCCATTATTGTCTTCTTGGTGAATAGTCAGTGCATACTCACCCTGCAATCCCTTTTAGTCACTCTAGCTATTTTCTGATACTTCTATTATGAGCACACATTGCTATTTCAATAAAGATGTATTTGAATATCTACTTAAAATGTATCTGTATATACAAAGGAAAGAGGAGCTGAATAATTTCACTCCTTTTTTGGTATCGTTTACTTCAGGATCAATATATATATATATTTTCTTTCCTCTGTCATCCTGCCCCTACCCTGCCCGTTTTCAATTTCTCACCTATGCTGGCTTCTTCTAAGTCACTTACCCCAGATACCTAGTATCTGTGGCCACACACTTAGATGAACATCTCCTTGGCAGAGCAGTACAACCCACTCAGATGTCCTCTAATGTGAATGCCTATTATAACTGTCACACTGTCATGCTGTTCTGGTCACTGTTATTCTCATCTGTATTAAAAGGCACTTAAGGATTGACATTTCTCTTTCTGCTTCCTAAAGTGGAAGGAAACCCATTGCGAGGAGTGAACTTTGTGTGCCGCACACTCTGCTATGTGTTTCTGTATTGTTCACTCAAGGTGACTAGGGCACAGAGGGCCTTGATACAGTCCTCACTCCACACAGCTGGTTATAATCAGTCACCTCTGCCTTGTTTTCATCCCTCCATGCTATCTGGTGGCTCAGTTACAATGCTATCTAATTTTCTACCCTTCTACGCTCTTGTGTTGTTTCATGTAAGTGTGGTGACAACCCAATAGCATTCAATATCAAATCCAACCAAACCTTGCTTTTGGCTGTCTTTTCTTGTTTAGGGCTAAGAGTTCTTTCTTCTTATCATAATTTTCCTGTGCTATTTTCCTACTCACCAAAAACTATTAAACATCAAAAACATACATTATTTATCTTTCCCTGTCCCAGGAACCATGGTAATCTACGTTTTCTCTATTTCAATTTAAGATTCACATCTACTTTGAAATCAAAATCTGCACCCAGTTTTGGCTACTAGATTCCAGCACAGAGTAGCGATGGAGCAAGTAATGATGGGTATTTAATTGCCTACAGCTCCTCTAGGCTATAGAGCAGCTTATAGACAGCAGAAAGGACTGGATGGCAGGGAAAGGAGGGATGCTGGGAAGGGAAAGGCCCTCATTGAACTGTTTAGCTTGCAGGAAAGGAGCCTCCTGGCCTCCCCAGATTAACCTGCGAGTTCCTCCCAGTCCTTTGGGCTGCCATGTTTCTGCTAGTCAATGGAATGGACTGGATTTTACTTTCAGCTGGATTCAACTGGATTCTAGCTAGTGCAATGATGGAGTGTGAACAGCTGAGTGAGAGTAACTCAGAGTACAGAGAGTGAAGATGTGAAGGAAGGAAGGGAACATTACCCAAGCTATTCACCCTGTGCTTTCCTCTCAGAGCTCTTGTTTGCTCTGTGGATTCAGGTGGAATTTAGTAGCAGGCAAGGCAGCTCTTATAGCCAGAGGCCTAAAACATGCCCTCTCTGTCTCACACACACACACACACACACACACACACACACACACACACACACACACACCTCCTTTTCACATGCTATGTACTAGCAGTATAAATCTTCAGACTGGCTGTGGATATGAACTTGATTGTTGTTTTCAAAGTCTTACAGAAACACACTTCTTTGGCCTAGGAATTATCCTGTTATAGAATTGCTCCCTGACAAAAATGCTTGGGTGAAAATAATTTATGATTATCATATATATGGTCAATACTATCAGAAGGCTGTAAATATATTGAGGCTCTCATGCCCAGTATGACATTTCATTTGGAGAAGCGTCACTGAGGGCATAAAGTACTCATCTAATATGACAGGAATCTTTTCAAGAAGGGACCCCAGGGATGAGCACAGAAGAGGCCCTGCGGGAACTCCGTGAGAAGGACATCTGAAAGCCTAGGGTAAAGACTCCAGAAGAAACCTGCCATCACTTTCCTCTTGCATTTAAAGTGTTGTATCAACATTAACACATGATCCAGCTGTAGACAGAAATAACATGGATTAGAGTACAAGCTCATAATGGCATCACAGAACTCAAAGCTTGCTATATTAAAAAAAAAAAAAAGGAGATGTGTGCTTTTTGGCTTACAAGATAGAGGTGGGGTAGTCCAACAATGGGCACCTGTGCTATGGTGAGACAGAGAACTGATTCCAACTCCAGAAAGCGAGTGTGTTTCCATCCAAGTCCACTGCTCAACATTTGGAGGTGTCATGCTACTGAGTCCCCATAGAAGAGCCAAGGAAAGAGTTGGAAGCAGCAGCAGCAATGGAACAGCCAGTGCCTCCCACTTGAGGGACCACTGCCTGTCCTGGTGCTGCTTTCCCACTTCACTCTTCATCTGGGCACTTTGCTCCCCCACCCCCGAAAGCCTCCTTCTCTCTAGCCTCTGGGAATACAGCGCGGTGTGTCACCCATCCTGGGCATCCTTAATGAAGTCAAGTTGTACCTGAGTCCAACTCTCACAGGCTCTCTGCAGTGCTCATTGATACAGAAAACACTCCTAGCAGGCTTCAGATACAAAATGGAGAAATTCAAAAGCACTGGACCTATAAAACACTGTGTGCCTGTGTGTACAGTGCCCAGCATTACAATTACCAAACCGTAAACATTTTAAAATCTGATTCATTGTTATTGCCACTCTGTGTGTGTGTGTGTGTGTGTGTGTGTGTGTGTGTGTGTGTGTGTGTGTGTGTAGTGTGCATGGGTGTGTGTGTGTAGTATGCATGGGTGTGTGTGTGTAGTATGCGTGTGTGTGTGTGTGTGTGTGTGTGTGTGTGTGTGTGTGTGTGTGTGGAGTATGCATGTGTATGCTGCACTTGCCTACATGTGCTACCATGGAGGCCGGAGACTGATATTTTCACAACCTTCCTCAGTGACAGTTGCCTCTTTGCCTTTGTTTGTTTCTTAGTTTTTGTTTCTGAGGCAGGGTTTCTCATTGAACTTGGAATGCCCCATATCAGCTAAACTGGCTGACTAGCAACAGTCGCGTTCACCGTCACGTTCACCTCCCCGCAGAGGTTACGGGCAGGCACCACAATGCTCACAACTGTGAACATTTCTGTGGGCGCTGGAATCCTGACTCAGGCTGTCATGCTTGCCCAACAAATCTGCGTCCTTCTTCTTTTCTAAACTTTGTCTATGAAGCCTTTTTATTTTTTTACAATGAAAATGAGTTATTTTGGGAAATATCCATATGATATGTGTATTTTAATCTCATCCTTTAAAATGCATTTGGAATAGACTAGCACTTATCCAGACTATGACCTTTTGAAAGTCTGTAGATACTAGCATTTTAAAAGCCCATGCCTATGCCATTAAATAAAGCATGATCATTATCCCTACAGCTCAATCTATTTTCATTCTCACAGTGAAAATGTTCCCTGTCAAGACCACTTGGAACATGAAACATGTAACCTTTTTACTGTTTCTAAAGCTTCTCTTCTTAAAGAAAAAGATTTAACTTTTAAATTTTAGGTGTACGCATGTATGTGTGTCTATGGGTGCCTGTATGAGTTCAGGTGTTTGTAGAAGCTAGAACAGGTGTGGGCTTCCCTGGAGCTGGAGTTACAGGAAGCTGTAAGCTTTCCGCTATGGGTGTTAGAAAATGAACTGGGTGCCTGTAAGAGCTGTGAGTATTTAACCATTGCATCATCTTCCCAGTGATGAGGGCATACAATTACTGATATAAAATTCCAGGTTTAAATATTTGAGAGTCACTGAAACATTGTGACCCTGAGGGAATGCTGCCCAACTTTTGTAAGTTGTACTGTCCTTAGCGTAAGCACAGAAGCATGCTTTCCTTGTTAAGTTTGTAGCTAAGATAACATTAACTAAGAGTGGAGAGCTTAAAGGCAAAGATTCTGGGATCAGAGTTCTGGGGTTTTGATTTTAGCTTCCAGATCTGTTGTTTGTGTGACCAGACATGTGGCCTACCTTCTGACCCCAGATTCCTGGGGAATTAAATGGGAATAACGATGGTACCTACAGAAAGTAATCTTGTGTAATCTTAAGTATGCCAATATTTATAAAATTATCATAATAGCATTAACATATAGTAAGTCTACGTGAGTGTTTGTTAAGTATATAAAGAGTTAATACAGGGATTGATATATAGCATTTACCATCAGGAGTACCACATTGTTTTTACTATTTGCTCAGAATTTTTGGACACAAATAACTATATATTTTCCAATTCTACCAATTGGTGGAAAAGCCCTGACTTATGAGATTTTTCTCAAAAGACATAACTTCAAAATATGTTATAAAAATAGTAATGAATATTAAGAGAGGGAACATTTACCTATGCTGTCATGTAACTCTTTAATAACTCATATTTCCTTAATGCTTGCTGATGGCATGTATGCTGTTGTAGTGGAAGTAAATACAGTTTGTAGATATGCTTCATGTTTTCACCATGGGACCATCCCTGAGCCTCTTCAACCCAGCAGAGAACCTGCAGGTTCTGTCCTTTCACTCTTTATCTCAAGGGCATCTCTGAAATTGTATTCTCATTTCCTTAGATTACTCACTTCTCCCTCTCTGGATTATTCACATCATCCAACAAATAAATATGTTTTTATACCTTACGCCTTTGTTAACACTCCCAATATGAACAAGGAGCTGAGTTCAGTCTTTGCTACTGGAAAAAACTAAAACAATCCACCGCCCCCAAACCAAGCAGCATTATTCAAACACACACACAAACACACACACACACACACACACACACACACACACACACACACACACACACACTCAAAAAGAGAGAGGGGAGGACACTTTTAAAACATAAACGAGGTCCAAATTTTTCTCCTAAGTCATCTAATAAATACAAATTTTTGGTCAAAATTCACAAAGCCCTAATAATTTACCTCATCATCTCTCCATTGTTATTAAAGCTTTATCTTCAGTTCTTGTTTTCTCAAACTAAAGAACTTAGCTAAGAGTTTAAACAAAAATTGATGAAAGAAAGAAAAAAATAAAGATGAGGGGATTGATGTTAGAATGTGCAAACCTAACATGAAAGGGGTAGTAGCCCACTGAACTCTGTGATTGATTTTAAGGATGGTAAAGTTTTCCTTTTACCCTATTAAATCTTGAATTGGCTCTTCCTTTTAGGGTATTCTCCCCATGATTCTCTTGAAAGCTAAAAAGGAGAGGGTGAAAGCCATGCTACAAATGATAATAAAGTAAAACTTGGGCATAGAACGGGGTGGTGCACGCCTGTAGTCCCAGCACTCAGGGAGGCAGAGGCAGGTTGATCTCTGAGTTCGAGGCCAGCCTCGTCTACAAAGCCAGTTCAGGACAGCCAAGGCCACACAGAGAAACTCTGTCTCAAAAAGCTAAAATAAATTAATAAACAATAAATAGATAGATGGATAGATGATTGACAGAAAGATAGATGATAGATAGTAGAGAGATGATAGATAGATAGATAGATAGATAGATAGATAGATAGATAGGTAGATAGACAGATAGATAGACAGACAGATAGAACTTAGGTCTTTTGAGAATGCAGAGCTTCATTAGTTATTCTGTGTGGAAGCTGGGAGACAGCCTTGGCATCTTAACTTTCTGTTATGGTGAAACAAACCTAACTGCAGCTTCCAGGAGGCTTAACCATGAACCTGTACTCTAACCATCATGAGCCACAGCCCAGAGTCCTTGTTCCCTTAAGTCTGACTCCTACCTACACTGTGTGCTCCTTTGTCTGTTCCTCAGACACACCTTCCTCTCCTTGTCCTTGATGTTTTCTTCTCCCACCTTTCATGGCTTTCTTCTTCTTTCATTCAAATTATAGCATAAATGTCTTTTTTCCCCAGAACTCCCCTTGTCTCATCCATTGTAGAGAAGCTATTGCCTCCTTTATCAACCTCACACCATCTGATGTTCTCAAACTCTCTCCTGCAGTGCCCTCATTCCCCTAGTGGGTAGGCATGCAAGTGTGTAGTGAATGCATCATCTAGACTGGAGCCATTTTAAACCACTCCTCGTGTGACTACACAGTCCACAAAGCTCACTTTAAACACAGTGCTGTAATCGACAGCCTTCTACTCTGTTAATCATTTTGGAAATTTCCTTCTTTCTGTCTTCTTTTTCTCTCTTACTTCCATTCCCTCCCTCCCTCCCTCCCTCCCATTGTATCTTCTTTCCTTCATCTTTTATCATTGTTAAATCACATTGAAAAGTACATCTTTAGGTACACATCTGCCAGTTAATTTTCTTCCTGGGATAATTAACTAGTATTCAAAGTCAGATCAAACAGTTATAAGACCCTCTGTAACCCTGAAAATGCATTGCTTCTCTCTTCATCTTTACAGACCGTTATCACTGAAGTTAAAGGGAAGATGTGAAGAGACAGAGCTTTCCAGGAACAATAGAGCACACCATACACTTTTCAAAAAGTCAGAAAGGACGAGGGTCTCCTGCCTCAAGGCTGGAGATGCAGCTCAGTGATAAAGTACTTGCCTAAATCTTTCAG
Source organism: Acomys russatus (assembly GCF_903995435.1). Lineage (NCBI taxonomy): Eukaryota > Metazoa > Chordata > Mammalia > Rodentia > Muridae > Acomys > Acomys russatus. The sequence goes on along the minus strand of NC_067156.1, from coordinate 31,785,475 downwards.
AGCCCTAAGTTTGATCCTCAGCACCCTCAAAAAGAACACTAAAATATATGTGCAATACACATTTTATACAATTACACTCAAGGCCTTTGTTCCTTCGTGGGTTTAGTTTTTCATGCATATATAAGACTTTTGCTGTTTTAATGAGGATGTTATTACACAAAATTTTAGCATTTTAACATTCAATCCTCTGAACATTTTGTTTGGTGTTCTAGTTTGCTTTCTATTGCTGTGATAAAGCACTAGCTGAAACCAATTTGGTGAAGAAAGGGTTTAGTTGGCTTATATGTCCCCATCACAATCCATCACTAAGGGAAGCCAGGGCAGGAATTCAAGGCAGGAACAGACTCAGAGACCATGGAGGAATGCTGCTTCCTGGCTTGCTCCCAAGGGTTTGCACAGTCTGTGTTCTTACACAGCTCAAGAGCATCTACCCAAGAGTGGAATTGCCCACAGCTAACGGTTCTCTCACATCATCATCAATTAAGAAAATGTCCTACAAACCTGCCCATCTGATGGGGACAATTTCTCCATTGTGACCCCCTCTTCCTCTAGCTTGTGTCAAACTGACAAACAAAACTAACCAGCAGTTATTTACTGTTTCTGTAGTTTCAATGTTGGGAAGTTGTTGTCCATTCTAAGATGTGGCAGTCCATTGCAACCTGGAGCCCATTTTCCATATGGTACATACTAAAGGTTACTTAAGTTTTCCAGAATATATTTCTTTGCTCCATCTCATATTAAATTTGTACTTTCAAAGAAGTTAGTTTTACCTCTCTTTAAATTGGATTTTCATTTGCATCGTAACAGTTACTCACTGAGACCTCCAGTGCAGATAGAAATTAGTGAAATCGTTTAATTGCTATACTGCCATGAACTTTTCTATAATGATTTAGATAAAGTTGTAAAATTGGAAAGCAATTTTGATTATCCCAGCACTTCTTTGCTCTCATTCTTGCCCTAGTAGCACTGTAGTTAGAAAGAGTAAGTATCAGAGACCTTTATTCTTCATCTTAAGCCTATAAAGCTGTTTGTTAATACGCCTATTTTACCTACTTTCCCTAATTGATAATTTTAATAGATAAATTTGCCGCCTTTTAATTTAAAAATCACATGATATAACTTATGTTTGAGTTTTAAAAATTCTGGGTGTTATTTTTAAATGAAAAATTAATATTTTTATTTGTACTTGATACATTTGATAAAGCAAAACAAACAAAAGCAGAACCTTTGGATTGAAGTCAATCCCAAATTTTTCAAGACTTCCAATATATATTTATTAAAAGTATAATACATTAATCCATTTCTAGGTTAACGCAGAGGCTGCTGTAAGTATATTACCACAACAGGATTCTAAAACAATTTCTACCAGTATAAATTGATGTTGAATTTTTACTGTAGGTCTGGCACATTGCTAAATGTCCCCAATTATTATCTCTCTTGGTTTCTACAGTTTCTCTGACAGGCAGGTTTTCTAGGTAGATAGTATTCTTATCAGTGACTTCACAGATTAGCAGCCAAGGTCTGGGGGAGCCCACAGCAAGGTTCAGGCTGAAGGGCAGAGCCAGGAGTTACACCCAACCCCATATGAATTAGTCTGGGTACCATCCCTGACTGAGCCGATTTGAACAGGACTCTTGTTTTGGAAAAAGCTAGAGTTTCTCAAAGGTTTTCTCTTGATTTGTGTGCAAGCAACAGGACTAACTTTACCTTTGGGTGAGGAGGTGGTCTCCTAAAGCCACACGGCGGGTCCACTCCTCCCAGGTGACAGAGGGAACTCCCATTTGTAAGGATTTCCTCGCTCCTTGTCACAGTACACCGCACCAGAGAAAAGGCCCGTAGAGAGTTTCCACTGTTTACCACAGGTGCACCTCTGGCGTCTGCATTTATAAGTGATAGATTAGTTCTTTTTATAGTCAATAAGCATCCACCCACAGGCCCAGTCACCTTTAAGCAGACAATGTATATTATGTGAAAGGAGAAAAAGAAATAAGTTCACCGCATTTATTGAGCACCTACTGAAAAATGCGGTGGTATCTAGCAGCTCCTGCAACGCAGGAAGTCCAGAGCCCTACAACCATCAGTTTCCTTGCCTGCCTTCCCCTACCTTTTCTCTGCATGTCTGTTGTGTTCACTGCTGCTCACCTGTGCTAACAGATGGCCAATCCGGAGACAAAGGCTGCACTTGGGAGGTTAGAGCCCAGGCTGCTTATATTCAGTCACATCAACAGGCGAGTGGGTTCAGCCCTGCTCTTCCCATTTGGACACTAGACAATATAAGGCACCAAATCATAGCTGTTTGCTTTTTCCTCCCCCTAGACTCTTTTCCTTTTACCTGTCTCCATCTCCCTTACCTTGAGGTGAGTTCCCACGAACGCTTGTCTTATGAAGATTCGTTAAACCTTGTTCACAACGCTATTTCAAATCCTGAAACAAAGAATAAGTGCAGCATAGCATGCTGAGCAGGTTAGTTTCTGTTAAATGTGTTTGGACAAGACAGCATATTTTTAAATAGCTCAGAAGGTAAGTGTGCATAAACCCTAGGCTGTTTGGTAAGGATTTCCTGATGTACGTGTGCACCAAGATAAAGAGCCAGGGCAGGGGCTTCCCTGCCAGTTTGCATTGATTTTTACTGACTTGAATGATTTTTTCCTGTAAATGGCAACAGGAATGAAATATGTCTATGATATAATTTTTATATCAAACTCTTTGTACTCATAAACTCACTGTTTATCAGACTCTCACATACATGAGCATTCACTGAAAAGTATCCCATGTTCCTTTAATAAGAACACAAAATACACACACACACGCATATTAAACTAAACAGTCTCAGTTTTCATTGTGAGTCCTCAAACTTAAATAGGTCCAATTTTCTTGTCAATCAGTCAATACATTAACTCCTTTAGTGAGATTAACTCACAAATGGTGAACCCAATTATTCCTCCTTGTCTAGTTTCAGTCAAAGAACAAAGACACTGAGGAGGCATTGGGGAGAGTACCCAATACCAGGCTAACTGTTTCTGTCAAAGTCCTTGTCAGAGAGTAACTCTTGCAGCTGTTGTTGCTGCATCTTAGGTTTTCATCTCCATATTTTTCCTGAGCATAGACAATTTCCCATTTATTGTGTTCTATGAACCTCCATTTTCAAGCCATGTCTCCATATCGCTAATTTTCTTGATTTTCCTATCTGAACATTCATGAGCCTTTCACTTATGTTGCAAATTTACAACACTCAACCTGTCCATCATTGGAGCTATAATCCTATGATCTCTGGTGCCACTGGTGATATCCCACGTGCCTTATGCATTCTTTTTGTTTTGCGTTGTTGTTGAGATGGTGTCTTACTAGATAAGCCTAGCTGGCCTGAACCTTGTTATGTAGACCAGGTCAGCCTTGAACTTACAGTGATCCTCCTGCCCCTACCTCTCACATGTGAGTGTAACAGTCATGCTTAGCTTATTCGTCATTGTGTGAATGTGTTGTGTGTTCATGTTTAATAATTTCTCCTGATGAACTTTGTAGCCATTAGCTTCTGTCAGCTAGAATGTACTTCTGCATACACCTTGAACCCACAGCAGCTCTAGTCAGTCTCAGAGCAGGAGCGATCCTCTCTCTGTTTCTTTTCTAGGCCTCCACTTCTTCCAGCTTTGTGTCCCTGAACTCAGTGATCATTGGTTTTTGGCTAATTCCTGCATATGCCACAGCCTTTCTATTATAGCATGTGTCTCCCCGTATATTTATTTATGAGTTATTTCTCTCAATGGACAGCTAGTGCTGATGGCTGGAGACAATGCCTCGTTCTCTTTCTATGCTGAAACATGGCATGAAGTCTGACATATAATTGGCATTGAGTAATTATTCACCTAAATGAGTTGCTAGAAACTATAGATGCTTAATTTCTCCCTTCATTACACCATTTAAAGGTTGTTATGTTAAAAATCAAAACAATCAACCAGTGATGGTATCTCATAATCTCCAATTTTTATGAAATTGACTTAAATTGAAGTCATCAATATGATCTCCAGCCTCCCAAAAAACAAACTCAGTGGCAAAAATTAAATTGTATAAAGCAAAAATGGGCCAGTTAGAGAGCCGAGCAGTTCTAGCACAAGCCTGCAGACTTGAATTAAATCCCCAGAACCCACATAAAGGAGGAAAGAGAGAAAAAAAACTCCACAAAGTTGCACTCTGACCACTACACACATACTACTCACATACCCATCACACACACACAGACACACACACACACAGACACACACACACACACAGACACACACACACAGACACACACACACACAGACACACACACACACAGACACACACACACACAGACACACACACACACAGACACACACACACACACAGACACACACACACAGACACACACACACACAGACACACACACACACAGACACACACACACACAGACACACACACACACACAGACACACACACACACACACACAGACACACACACACACAGACACACACACACACACAGACACACACACACACACTTTAAATATCTTTAAATAAAAGACAAAGATGGGAGGAATAGTCAGTGTTCTTAGTTCCCAAGTGTTTGGCAACACGGTGACATCAGTTGGCAGCATCCTCATGTTAGGAAAACTACAGGCATCCGTGAACCACTCAGACAATGTGATTTGACGTTTCACGCAGCCATTAGGAGGATTTTCAGCCTCAGAGAATGATTACAGTGTTCTGGACACAAAAGGCAAGTGCTTGTCACTCTTATTGTAAGAAACATCCTCGGCAAAAGATGAATTTGCTGAGGATATGGGCCAGTGACATACCAGATACACCAGTTCTTACCAAGGATGATTCACTTTTCTCCCATTAGAGAGGTAGTAGTGTGTACACACACACACACACACACACAGTGATACACTCATGCACAACACTCACTCATGCACACACATACACATTTACATACTCACACACATACACACACATACAAACACAATGATACCCACACATGCACACACACTCACAGTCACATACTCACATACACATATACACACTCGTGTTTACACATGCACACAAATATGCACACATGCATACATACACACACACTGTGTAGGATCATATCCTTGATGCTTGCTCTAGGACAGCTTTCTCCTTTTTCTTAATTAAGAAACTTTTTCATCACGAGATTAGATTTAAAACTTCTCTTGGAAAATCAAAGCTGGCAATTCTGTATGGCACCACATTTACAAAGAGCAATGCTCTCTGGCCACAGGGGAGCAATTACCGGCAGAAGGAAGGCTACACCACTTCCCTTAGTCAGTAGCTGGTCCCCTTCCCTATTTATACTTCCTGATTTGACCTTGCAGAGTAAGCATTTGATTCCTTCCTCTAAGCCCAAGTTTCTAAATCTGTCAATTATTGTATGGTGACTGCAACTAGAACAGAGGACATTTTAATACTCAAGTAACAATTTAAGCAATTTACTCACCTAGTGTCTGACACTATATGTTTTCTGTAAGATTTTATGCTTTCTTTGGCTTAAAACTGGCATTTATTAAGCATCTACTATGCGCCAGGTGCTGGTTTAGGCATGAAGATACACTGTTGAGAATGGGCATGGTCCCCAGCTTTAGAGAGGTCTTGAGTTACCATCAATGAAAACACTGCTTACAGTGCCCATGCTCACATGGCCTTTATCCTGTGAAGTGAGATTAATGAGGTCTTTCCGTTGCTTTGGGGATGACTGTGCTGGACTGGAAAGACAAAAGCAAAGAGGCCAAACTGTGGAAAGGTGACCTGAAATGAGTGTTCTCCCAGAGTTCCTCATGCCCATCCTCCCCACAGCACTGCTCCTCCCCCAGAGCTCCACATCTCAGCAGATGGCTTTGCTATCTGCTCAGTTATTCTAGCCCGAAATACTTTGATTCCTTTCTCTCTCCCCCCTCTCCCACACCATATTTAACTCATTAGCAGGTTCCATCAGCCCTTCATGCAAAGCATGTCCTAGATCTGCCCACATCCCCACATCTGTGCTGCCACCATCTACAGTGGTACAAGCCACCACCACTTTTCTATTGAGTAACTAACCACATGGCCTACTGACCACTTCCACTCAGCAAACTTGGCCTGCAAAGGGACAGATTATAAATATTTTAGGTTCATGCACCTTTGTATCACACCACTGAAATATCTCCTTATGGTCCCAAGACAATTATAGGCAGTTCTTTCTTTCTTTCTTTCTTTTTTTCTTAATTGATTTTTGATTTTTGATTTTTGGACACAGGGTTTCTCTGTGTAGCCCTGGCCATCCTGGACTCACCTTGTAGACCAAGCTGGCCTCGAACTCACATCAATCCACCTGCCTCTGCCTCTCAAGTGCTGGGATTAAAGGCATGTGCCATCATGCCCAGCCTGTACGCAGTTCTTAAAGGGTCAGGCATGGCTATGTTCCAGTGTTTGTTTACGAAAACAGACTGCAGGCTGTGTTCAAGGTGACATTCTTTGTGAAAATAGAATTTATACCCAAATCCCAGGGGTAGCTTCTCCAGCTGTGAGGGTGCACCCCAATCTTCCTGACCTTCTCATTCAGGAGCTCCTGTCTGCCCCATTTTATCCATCATCTAGAGTTTTAGACCAAACAAGCTAATTCCCCACTAAGGACTCTATTAATTGCTCTGAGTTTTCCATGTTAGTACTGCCAATCCCTTTCCTGCACCTGTCTCTCCTTCGAGGAATCCCGCCCCCCCCACACACACACAACCTGGTCTCCCTCCAAGTTATAATTTAAAGCCGCACATTTCTCTATTTATGCCCCTTTTTGTGCCTGCCTTCATCAGAAATGTCCTCACTGTTAACTGGTTTTCTCTGTGCTGTGACCTGTATGTGGATCAGTTCTGTGCTGAGGGCAATGTCTGAGGCTACTGTTCTGCTGTTCAATTGCCAGGGCCTCTCCCAGCATCAGACACAGAGCATGTCTCCACAAGCACTTTTGGAAAAAGAATAAATCAGCGCTGTCAGTCTACAAAGGGTCATGGTGCCTTTGCCTCACACCAGACCATACTTTCCTCTGCTATCCTTAAACCAAAATTCTCCAAGTGTGATTTACCTAAGCATTCTAGTGAGAAAAGCTACTAAGCCAGAAATCATTTGAATTTCAGAAGAAAAAGGAATACTGTCCACCTAACAAAGACCCTGTTTTACTGCTAAGTACATTGCTGGCTATGCCTGTTTTGTGCCCTGTGGCTCTTGTCCAAGCATGATGCTTAGAGGCAGGTACTTAAGGAAGACACTGCTAATAAGGAGAAACTATATAAGGAAGGTTATCTTTGGGAGTGTTAATTTGTTTTTCTTTTTGTCTACAGTGACATCTTTCTCTTAAGAGTTACCTAATGCCTTTGTTGGAAAATATAACTGCTTATCTTCAGGAGGGGAGAGAGTCGTTCATGCAACCATAGTGTGCCGCCTGCTCCGGCTGCTGTAACGCAACTGTGTGAGTGGCTGCAGCAGCAGACCTGTGTTTTCTCACCATTGGGAGTGGCTATAAGTGTCATACCAGCATGATAGTGGTGGTGGATCCTGGCGAAGGCTGCATGGTTGCAGATGGCAGCCTTCTTGGGTGGTCCTTGTGTGGCCTTTCCCCTATGGACTAGGGGAGGGATCTCTCATGCGGTTTCCTCTCCTCATATGAACACCCTCTTATCAGATGTCAGCACCAAATGCCGTGCTCACTTCAAAAGCAGTAATAGCTAGTTTATTCTGAAGCCAGCTATGAGTGGCCACAGCCAAAGAATACAGATCCAAATTATTCCAAATATTTTCATTCAGTTCAGTAAGAGTTTATGGAGCTTTCTGGTAAACCAGAACACATTTTAAAAACATATCTGTGGGATTATAAAGCAAGCAGGCTGTAGAAAGCAGGGAAATCTCAGCCATAGGCATCAGGTACTCTCTGATGACACCCTTGACCTTGGCTTGGTGGAAACTAGTTTTCTGTTAGCACATTTAAAAGCAATGCCCCTAATAGTCACAAGGATGGATGATGTCAGGTTAATCACTGGAGGTGGGGCTAAGGATATCCCAAGATAAATTGTCTCTGGACCTGCAGCATTTCAGCTCTCCAGTCACTGATGTTGCAGTCAAATCGCCTTATAGATTTTCAGGGAACCCCAGTTCATAAGATTGGGTCTCTTGGTTGTGACCTCCATGTAGCCTTAAATTCTTTGTCTTTAAAAATGGATTCTTTCAAGTTAGCATTCAAGACAATGGGTTTTGTTGTAGCCTTGGTTACATTCTTGCAGGACTTGTTTCCAAATGCAGTCACCTTGGGGGTTAGGGTTTCACACACAAATTTGGTGGGAACACAGTCCAGTCCATCAAACTGAAAAGATAGGAAAGTTGTTTTTAAACCCTGGCCACTCGGTATCTTCTGAGATGGCCTACGAGCTCTTCTAAAACCACACCCTCATACCTGTCCTGAGCACCTGACAGCATGTGACATCCCAAGCTGAGCTCTTGCCCCCTCAAGGATAAAATAACTAGTAACAAATCGTTTTGAAGGTCAACTAACCAATCATGTTTGTACTAAGTTATGCTTCTGTAAAAGTATAAAAGACCCAAGCTTTGCTTATTCGGGGTCTCCAGCTCAATAGAGCTTGGTAGACCCCATCGCGGCGGATCAATAAAGCACCCCTTGCTGTTTGCATCAGACTAGACTTTCGTGTCTCGTTGGGTTCCAGGAAGTAGGGCCTAGCCCCCCAGGTCTTACAAAATGAACAGCCTTCATATGTGGCAGCTTCATGTACTACGGGGGAGGAGGGGGCCAGTGTGGGAGAGAGGCGTGGCAGGATGAGTAGCCCAAGAGGGTCTTTCTCAGCAATCTCTGTGCTTTTTTTTTCTTTTTCCTTTTTCACTAATTCCAAACTTTCAGCTTTTTCTAAATTGGAGATGAAATTTTCTACAGAAACAAGTGCCACATCTGAACTCCATTCTCCCAGTGAGGTGAGAACAAAGGGCCAGTCCTCACTGGGAGGCCTTTGCCTTTCTCGCACTTAACAACGCAAAGACATCCACTGAGGACTGAGTCCCATGGGGTAAGAATGAAGCTGTTTACCACAAAATGGCTGTGTTCCCACTAACTTTTCAGAAACTTGCCTTTTCAGGGCATTTTATGTTCCTTTGTCATTGTTTACTCGTATTTTATTATATTTGTTCTGCATTTTGAGGAAGATCTTAGATGTAGCCAAGAAGAATTTCTAGAATGATTTTTAAAAGTTTTCTATTAGGGTCTGGAGAGATGGCTCAGAGTTAAGAATACTGATTATTCTTCCAAAGGACCCAGATTTAATTCCCAGGACCCACATGGCAGCTCACAATTGTCTATAACTCCAAGATCAGACACCCTCACACATACATGCAGGCAAAACATCAATGCACATAAAATAAAAATTAGAAAAAATTCTAATTCAATTCATCATTCAGGAAGGCAATAAGAATGTAAGAAAACTAGGTGTTGAGAAAAATCAACTATTCAATAGACACACAGTAATGAAAATTAATTAATTAGTTGTTAAAATACTTCCTTGCTTTGTAAGCTTCCAAAAGAGCCTAGTGCTTGAGTTAGCACCCTGCCTGTGGTACTCCTACAGAATACGGTTGTTCTCATATATGAAAACTTGTATTAAATGATCTGACAATTAATTTTAATTTCTGTTGTATATACCTCAAATAATCATGCAAACGTGTTATAGGGAAGCGCATAACTTAAACTATACATTTAATATGTCATGTGTTAATATGATGATTATATGTTGAAATGATAAACATATTAAAAATTAAAATTTTTCAAGTTCTTAATTATTTGATCTAAAATTGATCTTTTAATTTATGAGCTCAGTGTTATTGATTCCTTACTGTGGATGTGTCATGATCCTAAACAGTATTCATTAATACTTTCATTGACTATCATCAACTATTTTATGAAAGGAGTATTTTTTAAATTTATGTTTATGTATGTGTGTTTATGAGAATGTATGTCACATATGTTCAATGCCCTCAGAAGCCTTAAAAGGGCATCAGATCCCCTGCAACTGGGTCACAGGCAGCTGTGAGCCACCCTGTAGGAATAATGGGACTTGAATTAGGGTCCTCTACAAGAGCCGCAAGTGTTAACGGCTGAGCAATCTCTGCAGCTCAGGGCTATCTTAGTTAAGGTCGCACCATGACCATGGCAACTCTTATAAAAACAAACATTTAATTAAGAGCAGCTTACAGTTTCAGAGGTTTAGTCCATTATCATCATGGTGGGGAGGAAGCATGACAGCATCCAGACATTCATGGGAGCTAAGAATTCTACATCCAAAGACAGCCAGGAGGAGAATGGATGTGTTTCACACTTGGTGTAGCTTGAGCATTTAAGACCTCTAAGTCCCGCCTCCACAGTGACACACTTCCTCTAACAAGGCTACATATCTTTGTTATGGCCAAGCATTCAAGCACATGGATCTATGGGAACATATCTATTCAAACAAGCAGAAAGGGTATTATTATTATGTTGTATTTATAGATGTAGAAGCTGGGGCTTGTAATGGTAGAAAAATAAACAAAAGATATCAGTAAGCTTCAAACACGATACCAATTTAAGTCCAACCTCGCTTTACTTAATGTGAAAGTTACATTTAATTTATTAGTCACCCAGAGAAAAATTGAGCTTAAAACTATTGTCTGAGAGAAATGCAAATCAAAACAACTCTGAGATTCTATCTTACACCCATCAGAATGGCTAAAATCAAAATTTCAAGAGACACCACATGCTGGTGAGGATATGAAGAGAGAGGAACACTCCTGCATTGCTGGTGGGAATGCAAATTTGTACAACCATTTTGGAAATCTGTCTGGCGCTTTCTCAGAAAAATGGGAATAGGGCTTCCTCAAGACCCAGCTATTCCACTCCTTGGAATATACTCAGAAAACACTCCACCACACAACAAGGATGTATGCTCAAACATGTTCATAGCACCCTTATTCATAATAGCCAGACTCTGGAAACAGCCTAAATGTCCCTCAGTTGAAGAATGGATAAAAAAAAAAACTGTGGTACATTTACACTATGGAATACTACTCAGCTATTAAAAAACAAGGAACTCTCGAAATTTATGGACAAATGGATGGAACTAGGAATGATCATACTGAGTGAGTTAACCCAAAACCAGAAAGACTGACATGGTATATACTCACTTATAATTGGACACTAGCCCAAAAGGCATGTCCCATGAAAGTCTTCACTTACCAGGAGATTGGCATAGATGTGAGGAAATCCTCCTGGGACTCTAGGTAAGAGAAATATAGGAGAATGGGCAAATAGAAGGATCCAGAGGGTCCTAAAAATCTATATAAAGAACATCGTATTGGGTGGATCAGGGCCCAGGGGGTCTGTTCAAACTACTGCACTAACCAAGGACAATACAAGCAGTAAACATCAACCCCCTACTCTGATCTAGCCAATGGACAGGACATTCTCCACAATTATGTTGAGAGCAGGGACTGACTCTGAGATGAACTCTGGTGCCCCATATTTGACGATCTCCCCTTCATGGGGAGCCCTGATGGCACTCAAAGAAAGAATAAACAGGCTACCAAGATGGGACTTGATAGCCTATGACCATATAGTGAGGGAGGATTCTCCCTCAGGCATATACCTAGAGGAGGGGAATAGGGTGAAAGCAGGGTGGGAAGGAAGGAGGAATGGGAGGATACAAGTGATGAGATAACAATTGACATGTAATATGAATAAGTTAATAAAATAAAAAACTATTGACTCGGCTAAGAGTGAATAGAGATGCCAGGCATTGACTAAGAACAGCTTGATTTCTCAGAATCCAATTTCCCGCATGAAGTTCATCCATCCAATGTTGAATAGGTATTTATTATCAGGTAGGCAATGGTGAGTTGGGCAAAGTACTGTTCTTTGAGGTCTCTGGCAGGTTGGCAAGTCCATCTGATCCATACACAACTAACAATTCCAACTGACGTTGGAATTGATGACACTCTGAAACCGAGAAGAAATTAGTGGTCACTTCACCTGGTGGGGTTTGACTTCAGGAAGTCTGGCTTTTTGAACAAGCTTTGCCCCATAAAAGAAGCCCTTAAAGAGGTCTAAAGCAATGTTTTCTTCTGTAGCAAATGGTCCCTGCTTGCTAAAACAGCTGTGAGATGTGGGATGTCTCATGGTTACTGTTGAGTACTATACACTGCACGCGGTAACAACTGACCAGGTGGTAGCAACTCTGGGTGTTTCTCCTACTGAGAAAATCAGTAGTTCTAAAACAAAGACTCCAGTGAGTCCACATAGTCTGAGACCATCGGCCTGAAAAGATAGGCTGGCATTTGACTTCCGATTCCATTAAACCAAATGTCATCGGTCTGGTGAGAAGACCCTTTTTGAGTTGGAGAAGAAGGAATTCTCAGAACAGTAACTGTCATGGCACCTGATGCTGCCATGAAGGACATGGAGTCTGCCGAAGGGGGAAGCTAGTCAAAACCTACTACTAATTCTGGAACAGATAATGAATTTCCAAGATAGGTCCAGTGGCTGCAGGACTATTCAGACAGAAGGCTTCCTTCTCCTTATGTACACTTTTTGGAACTCTCAGTCGTCTGTGCTTGACCCCCAAGCTCCAGGCCAGTCATGCACAGCGCTGTATTTATGTTCTCTAACCTGTTCAATCTACCCTCAGAACAGAAACTGCATATGACTCCTTGCAAGTGACGTTTTAAGTATTTTGTCTTGGGGAGAGGGATGTTTATATGTGTTTCATTTACAGCCTTATCCCTGTGAGATAGAAGCCAGGCCATGTCCCTCGCCTGGATTCAGTATGGCATATCCTAACATAATAGAAGTCTTAGCATCTCTCTGGGGCACAAAGCATATGTGTGATGGCATATGGGCAGACTGGAGACATTCATCTTTACACAGAATCTTCTTCTTGTATGAATCCATGCTGCCCAACCTACAGAGAGGCCTGGATGGTGGATGAATGGTGGATGGTCTGTATGTGCGCAGGTACTCATGTATGTGGAGGCCAAAGGATACCCTTGAAAGTCATTCCCTAGGAGGCGTTCACTGTGATGACTTGAGACAAGGTCTCTCACTGACCTGAGATTCATGTTAGGCTAGCCAGCCAGTGAGCCCCAAGGTTCCATCTATCTTTGCCTCCTGAGCACCAGGTTTACAAGAGTACAGCACCATGCCATCTCCTCACATGGATTAGCCTCAGGCCCTCAAGCTTCCGAAGGGATCTCCTTAGCCCCAACAATATGTTTTTATACCAACGAATGAAAGAAAATGTATGGGTAAATGTAGAGGAATTCATTTTGCATCTGATGTTCTAATGAGTGTAGGTTTTTATTCTGTAGCACTGGAACTAAATCATGTTTTCATGGTTAATGCAACATATACAGATAAATTACATATTTTATATATCTATTATTTATAGACTCATATCACTTATACATATTCCCATATTTATACTTAAAAATTGTTATACTAAACAGTGGTTAAGACAGTTGTCTATTACTCCAGTTTCAGGGAATCTGACACCCTCTTCTGGCCTCCACAGGCATGAGGCACATATGTGGTGCTCATATCTACAGCACCAAATACTAAGACATGTGAAGAGATTAAAAGAAAAGCACATGTCTTAAGTTTTCAAGTCATTTAAAGGCAGTTTTGTTGTCATTTTCTACAGTAGTTGACTTTTGCTGATGGGTTCCTCCTCTCTTGGGTCATTGCTCTTAACATAAATCTACCTTTTTCCTTATTGCTTGCTTGTCTTTGTCTTGTCATAATATTTATATTTAGGAAGTATCTCGCAAAGGGGCTGAGGACCTCTTTTCCATAGAGAGTTTCACATTTGCAAGAGTGCTAAATCCTCGTAAGGTTCAAGATACAACCACAGAGCTGCTGTGACAGGGTTTAAAGACGTCAGACATTCTGCGTCTTTAAATTGACACCATTGTAAGGCCCTACAGTCTACAGTGAGCCATAGTTAGTCTTGTATAATAAATGCTGTGACTGTTTTGGTAAGGAACACTCCCTGATATTGCTCTGCAAATTATTTATTTATATATATATAAATATATGAATAAATATAAATATAACACTATATATATATAACATTATTTAGATAATTGTTTGGGCTCTCTTTCAATTTTAATACAACTAGAGTTTCCAAAATGAAAGTGTTTCAGGACTCCCTTTGAGCACCTATGCATTTTCTAACATCAAAATCCAGTGAATACATTTTAGAATATGAGTGTACCCTTATAAAAGGTCAAGTTGGAAGCTGGTAATTCCTTTTAGATACAGGCTCTCTGCCATCAAAAAAATCTGGCATGGCATGTCAGAAAAGACACTTTTCTTTTCATCCAGTATGCACAGTTTTGTGAAATATTCACTAGCCACCTAGGTCCCGTTGAGCCACCCAGATTTGCAAAAATCCAGGTCTCTGTATCATCGTGTTACGGCAGAGAAGATCAAAAGGATACCAAGGCCATAAGTTTCATTTGAGATCAAACTCTAATGCCTGCATTGTATTGTAGAGAGCACACAAATGTGATTCAAGTACACAATCTCTCCCATGCCTACTCACTGAAACCTCAATATTCAAGTACCATCAGCAAGTTTTACACTCTTTAGTAAGTTAGTTGCCCTCCACAAACAAATCACCTCCAGTTAAATAGACAGCACCACGTTCCTTTAGTGTGCTTGAGAGTGTTGAAGAGCATCTGCTTGCCTCCGATCACATTGCCCGGCTCTAAGCCTCTCACACCTCCAAGAGCTGTTTATACAGAGCAGGTCAGGCTACCTGGCTAAGCACATTTCCTTATCTAAACCAACAGGCAGCAGGCCTGCCTCCCGCGGTGTCAGTACAAGGATTCATACACATGCCAGTTGCAGGACTAGCGTGGTATCTCCCGTCTTTGGCACAGAAGGACTATAATTGATCACCGTCCTCATTTGAAAGGTTTCTCTCGGGAGAAAGCTAAATATCACCAGATAAGGTAGAAAATGGCCCGTGAAATTCTTGAGAATGAATGAAAATTTAGTCCTATTTCAGATTCACAATGCTGTGCGTCAAATCTTCAAAAATATGACTAGCCAAGCCCAGCACTGGGCATTTTTCTAAGCCACACAATGCAATGATAATTTGCTTCTGACACCCAAATAGTATAGGAGCAATATGCTGCCGGATGAATTAGCAAGGAAACATGCGTGGCATGATTCCGGTCATCATTTTCCTGAAGAAACAATGAAGCCGGCAGCACTGGGCACACATGAGCACAACGGCTACTTGTGGAGCACCAGCATTCTGCCTTCTTGAACATGCTGTATGGTTAAGCCTCGCAACTCTCTATATTCCCCTTCCCTATACACCTCTCTTTTTAAAAATAAATTTTACTCTAATCCCTATTTTATTTTCTGACACTAAAAAATGGCTGTGTGTGTGTGGGGTGTGTGCCATAGTGCATGTGTAGAGATTGGAAGACAACTTGCAGGCATTGGTTTTCACCTTCCACAACGGAAGTCCTGAAGGCTGAACTTGGCTCAAATTCAGGCCACTGGGCTTGGAGGCCTGGACCTGTTGAGACTTCTCGCTGGCCCCACTTTACCCTTTTAATAGGTGTCACCTATCATACTGCATGTAAACTTATTACTGTCATGGTCTTCACTCAGAAGATTGGAAGCTCAAGTAAATCCAAATTCTGTCAGTTATTTTTCCTAGACCTGGTTCCTAATAATACTCAATAAATACTTAGTGACTATTTATTTCTGATGGAGGGAAGGAAAACAAACTTGCTTCTCGCCATGCAAAAGCTCAAGAATCAGTTGGAATATTAGATGGCGTCATCCTTGGAGGCCAGGTTGAGAGGAGGCTGCCCTGCTTCTAGGTGTATTGAATGTCTAGGCGCCAGGTATTTTTATTTGTTCTTTGTTTAGTGTGTGTGTGTTGTGTGTTGTGTGTGTGTATTGCGTGCACACTTGCCTGAATTTACATGTCCCATGAGAATGCAAAGGCATCATGTCCCCTGGAATTGGAATTCCCAGTTGTTATACGGCTATAGATATGAACAAGTTGTTATACACCTATTAATATGAGTGGTGGGAACCAAACCTATGTCCTCCGCAAGAGCAGTAAGCACTCTTAACTGCTGAGATATCTCTCTGGACCCCCTGACTTCCTCTTTAGACCCAGGATTAGTGTCTCTCACATTCCTCTTCTATAAAGAGGCAATAGCATTCCCACTTTGCACAATGTCCCCTCTCCCCTTGCAGAACACATGGGGTGTGTAGCAAGCATATCTTTCTTACAGGGGTATCTGGCCTAAGCCAATCTGGCAATTGAAATGGAACTTAGAAAATAATGATCCCACACACACGCCTCACACCAGGACTGCTAGGGATAAGAGATGATGTCTAGCAAGCAAGGTTTTTCAGTTGATTTAAAAGAACAAGCTTTTCATATCTGCAGTTGATTATATTTTGAGCAGGTATAATTTATGAAAAATGAATTTAAATATGTTAATTTTTCCATCATTTTAAAAATATGCATATTAGATGTAAACTTCTTGTGACTCTGTATAGAAAACCACCAGGAACTATAACTCTTCCAGTCAGTCTAGAAAATCCTTCAATCTCTAAATTGCAGTCTTGTTTTGGTGACTAGAACTGCCTAGTCTCAGAGGATGACGACAATGCAGGACTTGGTGTGTGTGTGTGTGTGTGTGTGTATGGATGTATGCATACATGTGTCTGTGTACCTCTATATGTGTGCCTGTGTGTGTCTGTATGTGTGTATCTATGTGTGTGAATAAATGCATGTGTGTGTGTCCCTATGTTTGCATACAAGTGTCTGTGTATCTCTCTGTGTGTATATATCATACATGTGAGTATGCCTGTGTATGTATGTATGTATGTGTGTATCTATGTGTGTGTGACTTCATACATGTGCATATGTTTGTGGTCTATATGTATGCATACACATGTCTGTGTGCCTTATGTGTATGCCTGTGTGTGTCTGTGTGTGTCTCTATGTGTGTGTGAGTGCATGTACATATATGTGTGTGTCTGTATATATGTGTGCATGTGTGTGACATGTAGAGGGAAGTTCTATCTTTTCTGTCTCTTTGAAGTCAAGGAACTAGAAAATGAGGGTACCAGGGACAGAGAAGGCTGTCCTGCAGCTGGCTCTGCTTCCTCTAAGCTATGTGCTCCCTTTTCTTTTCAGCCTCTTATATCCACAGAAGACTTTATCTTGACACTGACTTTTCCACCTGGTACATATGTGTGATGATCAGAGTTTCATCCAGGGCTCCCAGAGATGGTACTCTCAGTAGCCAGGAGAAAAACAAAATTGCACTCCTCTTCCTCTAGTTATTGTCTAGGAGGACCCACAGCATAATTTTTTTATATATTTATTTTATTACATATGTATAAAACAAACTACATACAGCAGGGAGAACCATGTGACAATCATGAGAATAATGATTGTTATATTTGTTATATTCATAGCGAATTGTCCATCTGCATTCGTCCAGTTTGAAGTAAATGTCTTTCCTCTCTTATTGGGTCTAAATTTCCAAATGAGATTCAATATCTATCCTATCTCAACTCTAATAGCTTAACTTATTTATCTTGATCTAAAACAATCTTGTCCCCTAACCAACTAAACTTGGTTGTAAAACTACACTATCTTGTCTTCAAAGCCCCTCAGAGACTTGAGAAGGAATAAAACTTAAATTCCTGAGTGAACCAGCAGTGTGGGTTAGCAGCTTCCAAAATGTACAAATTGACTTAAGACAGTTTACTGACTGACCAGTCACCCAAAACACTTTATAAAGTTGGAGCCTCATCTTCAGCTTTCTGACCTAATATTTCTGCCAGACTTGTTTGCAGGGCAGAACTATTGAGGAGTTGCCTACCCTGACTTGGCAGAGTGCAGCCATCATCTCTGCCTGCATCTAAGTTGCCCATTTTTAGGCAGATTCTGTTTGTGGCAGTAACAAGGACATTTTGCCCAGTGGCTGGTTTGCCACATTTGAAGCCATCTCCATAAGGAGGTTCTTTGATGCTCATCATCTTCTTTGAGGTAGGCTGGGTGTTGCCAGGAGTTAACTTGTCTTGTTGTCGAAGAAATTTAGGATTGTAAGAACAACTTTAAATGCCATATTCTGTGTGTCTCTGAGGCTTTTGAAGACCTTATTCAACTATTTTACCACATATATCGATAGAGTCATATCTATCTGTTAGACTTAGGATATATATTCTTATGTTAAAATCTGCCAAGTATTTTACATGTTCATGTTTTATATCAATATACTAAATTCTGTAACAATGACTTAGACAGCCTTCATTATAAGTAACAATTAAGGCCTTGAGTTAAAGAGTAGGTTCAATTATCTAGCTTTTGTTCTATCTTCCCTCTATGTTCCTAAATCTCCCTTTCTTTCTTTTCAATTCCCATCTCCTTGCCTATGTATGCAAGATAAAGGCAAAGAGAGACATTCCTGTGCTTCCCCTAGTTTTTTCTCTGTATAAGGCCAATAATGACTTATGATCACCTCCTGATGAGAATAAGCATTTGTAGATCAAGTGAGCAAACAGCAACCTATATAACCCACCCCCCTCCCTTAGAGGGAATGGGGCGTCATTCTCTTAAGGTTTCTTCAGGTTGAATTGGGGCAAATAATACCTTGGAATGGGCCCCGAAAAATTGGAGAGGATGGTTAAGCAATCTAGTGATTGCCTTTGTGGTTCAGTTTCTAAATGTTGAAGGATTCCAGGCTTAGTAGGAGATTGAAATTGTGATTCAAATTGGATCAGAAGTTTTCTACAATGTTGCCCAGGAAGCTGTCCAAATCTGATGGGTAACAGAAATAGAATCATCCGGAGCTGGAACTAGGAGGATGCAGGATGTCAGTGTCCATCGTGCCCAGAGCATAAATTCATGGAGGATCCCAGTTACTCTTCCAGCTGCTACTTGGGCAGAATTGAAAATTCTCCTGCCCCCACCTATAGAATTATGGAGCAAATGTGACATGGGTTTCTATGAGAATCTTTCCCAAAGCAAACATGCACCCATCTCCTTTCCACCTACAAGCATTCCATGGCCTATAGGACACGTTCAGTGATCATGAAACAGCTTCTGCAACTGTCCACTTTGGCCTAGTGTGTCCTTTTGATTTTCAGCATCCCTTATATTTCAGCCTTAGTAAAACTTTACCATTAGTGCCCCTGTATTCATGACAAACATATGACCTCACTAAATGTCACAAGCCACCATGTGAGACAGCTGCTACTCTTACGTCACTCTTTTAAATATGAATATTAAAACTTAGAACGGTAACTGGTTCACACTCACATGTTTGGTAAGTGATCTAGACAGGATATAATGCTAGACATTTCTCACATCACACCCCAAGTTCTCTGTGCTGGTCGGAATGAGAATGGCCCCCTAGACTTGTACAACTGAATGCTTAATCCTAAGAGAATGGAATTGTTAGAGGATTAGGGGGTGTGGTCTTGATGGGGAAGTGTGTCACTGGGGGTGGGTTTTGAGGTTTCAAAAGCCCACATGATGCCCAGTGTCTCTCTCTACAGTAACTAAGACATTGTTCATCGTTAGCATAATAGTCCTAACATGCTTGCTGTGGTGAAATTAATATTTTATTTGGAGAGTTCTATGGTGGTGACTAGTGCCAGACCAAGCTCTCTGCTTGACCAGAATGCTGAATTTATACCCACCAAATTTTCTTACGTTTCTGATGTATATTAGTCATTGGTCCATAAACATTTGGGTTGTTTTTTGTTTTTTCAAAAAAGGAAAAGCATGTCTACACTCCTGCACTAAATACCAGTCAGATTCACTTAACCAATGCACTTACGGAGCCCAGGTTCACTAAAGGAACACTAAGGGAATAAGACTTAACAGTAATGGGAGAGAATCAGAGAGTGGGAGGGGGATAGATGAATAGAAGGGCACAATGGTTTTGTTTGATACTATAAATAAGTTCTGATATTGTGTTGCATAATAGTATAATATAATTAACAATGCTACATCATATATTAAAAATATCTAGAAGAAGAATTGTGACTGTATCTACCCTAAGGAAATAATGAATGTTTTTTTTTCTTTTAAATCTGAACTAAAAGGCATAGAGGAAACTCGAAAATACAGGACAGACTCTAACAGTCTCCAATAGATAATCAAGTTATAGGACCATGTAACTAATTAATTATTTATGCAATTGATTTAGGGACCTCTAAGAGTCCCTATGCCTTCATAGCTAATGTTTTTTAAATTAAAGTGGATTCATATTACTAGAATGCTTTTAACAATTTCTGAAATGAAGTAATAAATTTAATTAAACAGAAAATTAACTGGAAAGATCCCATTTCTTAAAAACTATAGATGAAAGTAGTTGCTGTATTTATTTTTAAGCCAGGTTAAGGAGTGAATGGTGGGAAAGAACCTTTGTTTATCAGGTATTATATAATTTTACTTAAAGAGGGGTAAGGAGTTAGACTACATACTGAGAACAAAAATATCAAATTCTTAACTTCTAGACTATACTAACTCTAGCACACTTTGATGACATTATTATCTTCTAGAATTAAATTGACTGACAGAATTATTCATGAGAAAGTACAACAGTTAAAAGGCATATATTTATTTATATATGTATATCTACTTTATAAAAATATTGAGATGTCAATTTTAACTAATTAATATGAAGTTAATCATGCAAACATCACTAATCATTGTGTTTTGGGAGACATTTGAGAGATGATGCAAATAATAATAATACTAATAAATATAGTATAAATAAATAATAATTATAATCACCATGTTAAACATCATTTATTATTTGCAAATCACTCTGGTATTTGTTTTTTTTTTTTAATAATTTATTTAATTTTATTTTAGCATGAGTGTGTCAGAGCCATTGGAACTAGGATTACAGACAGCTGTGAGCTGCCATGTGGTGGCTGGGAATTGAACCCGGGTCCTTTGTAAGAACAGACAGTGCTCTTAACCACTGAGCCATCTCTCCAGCCTCCACTCTGGTATTTGTTAAATTGTCTGATATGAGCTTCACGGCTCTTGCTTTTGTCAATTTTGGGATTAGAGCAGATTCAGAGATTTGACTAACGTCACACTCCAGGCAAAGCCAGTGCTCAGACGGAGGTCTGATTGGAGAAATGCAGGATAAGGCAGAGAGAACGAATGGCACAGGTCTTGGGGGAGCCCACAGGAGCACTCCTCTCTGTATATGACCATTTTGACCCTCTGCATCACCCAACTGTTTTTTCTCTGCCTACAACACAGCATCATTTTTTTCTTATAGAGGCATTCTCACTGGTCCTCAGGGTTCCCCCTCCACCACTCCCTTAATGTAGGCCATAAATCAGACTGTGTGTTCACACCCATTTGAAACAGAAGGCAGTTTATTAGCAGTTTGTTATGATCTCAATGTAGTTAGTACATCTTACCCTCAAATCAATATCTGTTGTTCTCCTTGGAAAGCAGTGGGTTTTGTCAATAACTGCATTCAAAGATGCTGAGACAGCAGTGGTAGGTGAAGGAGTAGAAAATTTATTAAGAATACACACAGACACCACATGCTGGCGAGGATGTGGGGAGAGAGGAACACTCCTTCATTGCTGGTGGGAATGCAAACTAGTACAGCCACTTTGGAAATCTATCTGGTGCTATCTCAGAAAAATGGGAATAGGGCTTCCTCAAGACCCAGCTATTCCACTCCTTGGAATATACCCAGAAGATGCTCCAGCACACAACTAGAAAATTTGCTCAACCATGTTCATAGCAGCCTTATTCATAATAGCCAGAACATGGAAACAGCCTAAGTGTCCCGCAGTAGAAGAATGGATAAAGAAAATGTGGTACATATACACTATGGAATACTACTCAGCTATTAAAAACAAGGAATTTCTGAAATTTGTGGATAAATGGATTGAGCTAGAAATGATCATAATGAGTGAGTTAACCCAGAAGCAGAAAGACTCAAATGGTATATACTCACTTATATCTGCATACTAGTCCAAGGGGCATGTCCCACGAAAGCCTTCACTTACCAGGAAACTGGGACAGAGGGGAGGACATTCTATTGGGTCTCTAAATGAGAGAGGCATGGGAGAATAGCAAAGTAGAAGGATCCAGAGGGTCCTAGAAACCTACAAGTAGAACATTATGATAGGCAGATTTGGGCCCAGGGGTCCCGCTCAAACTAAGGCACCAGCCAAGGACAATATAGGCGGTAAACTTTAAACCCCTACCCAGATCTAGCCAATGGTCAGAACATTCTCCACAGTTGAGTGGAGAGTGGGATATGGCTTTCTCACGTACTCTGGTGCCTCACATTTGACCGTGTCCCCTGGAGGGGGAGACCTGGTGGCACTCAGAGGAAGGACAGCAGGTTGCCAAGAAGAGACTTGGTACCCTATGAGCATATACAGGAGGAGGTAATCCCCCTCAGGAACAGTCATAGGGGAGGGGAATAATGGGAAAATGGGGGAGGAGGGAAGAATGGGAGGATACAAAGGATGGGATAAACATTGAGATGTAAGAAGAATAAATTAATTAAAAAAAAAAAAAAGAATACACACAGCTACACTAGACAGACCCAGAAAGCTGTCTCTATATATTCATGCATTTATATAATATGTTTGTAAGAACAATAATTTTAAAGGAGCCCATTATTTGAGATGTAATGAGGGGAGGAACATGGGAAGGCTTGGAGAGAAGTGTTGTAATTATATTTTAGTGTAAAATTTTTAATACAAATAGAACAAACAGAATCTGGGAGAGGTGGCCCATTCTTGTAATTCTAGCTCTGGGCAGTTAGAGATACATGGATCAAAACTTTAAAGTCATTTTCAGCTACATAGTAAATTTGAGGCTAGCCTGTGCTACATGAGATGGTGTCCTTCCCCCCAAAATTCAAGAAATAAAAAAATGTAGAGTACACAGGGGAAATGGAAGCATCAAAGGATAGCCATTAAAAAGGGGAGAAAGAAGTAATGTAACTCCAATAGAGCAGAGCTTTCCTGTATTCACATCCTTCCTGGCAGGACACTGCCCAGCATGTATGTACTAATGCTGCCTACGTCCAGCTCCCTATGTCTGAGCTAGCTCCTTCCATACCTGTAGTGATTGATGTCATCAGGAGTGTTTAAAACCTATTTTATCCTCCTGTACTCAGTAAACTTTACTTGGTAACAGCTGCCTGCCAGTTAGTGTTCTCATCAATGGGACTGAAGCAATTGATGCCTCCTCTCTACTGAAGAACCTCAGAGGGCAAAAGGTTCTTACAAGTCCCCACCTAATTCACCATTTAATTGCGAATTCCTTTGCACAACCAACTCTTTTCAGTTTAAAACTGTAAGCTATTAATCTTAGACATTTCCTTGATGGGGGCATGAAGGTAGAATAATTTTAATGTATTCTAGTAATATCAAATGGCAATGAAGTAGCAGGTGTGACATGCTTCTAAAGGGAAACTTGATCTTATTGAAAAGTACCTCTTGGTGGCACTGGGTAGTGATAGGTAGATCTTGGTCTCCAGAAAGGCTATACAGGTAGCAGTATTCTCTCTCTCTCTCTCTCTCTCTCTCTCTCTCTCTCTCTCTCTCTCTCTCTCTCTCTCTCTCTCTCCAGAAAGGCTATACAGGTAGCAGTATTCTCTCTCTCTCTCTCTCTCTCTCTCTCTCTCTCTCTCTCTCTCTCTCTCTCTCTTTCTTTCTTTCCTTTCCTTTTTTTTTTTTTTTTTTTTCTTTTTTTTTTTGTTGTTGTTGTTTTTTTACAGCCTTGCCTGTCCTGGATTTGCTTTATATACTAGGCTGGCCTCAAACTCACAATGATCTGCCTGCCTCTGCCTCCCTGAGTGCTGGGATGACAGGTGTATGCCACCATGCTGGAGGGTAACAGTCCTTTCATCATTGGATTTTTGTGAGGATTAATGATAAGAATTAGGGATGATCCTCAGCACATGGCAAAAGCTCAATACACAGCAGCCACTATCATTACTACTGTGTCACCTCTCACTGTTTGAGAGAATGCAGCAAGTAGTGTATTTTCTGCTGCCACTGAAGCAAATAGGAATAATTAGCCATATGTGATAAACATACCCTTTGACAAGAAGTGGAGCCATCTCTATTTTCTGCATTTATAATTGGTACCTGTGAGTAGGACACAGTAGCCCCAACTGTGGGGAAGTAAGGATTAACCCAGTAAGATGGGGGAAGGGCAATGGCACAAAATGCAGGCACATATCATTTTTATAGTTGTTTTGGGATTTATGGGAAATAGATGGAGTCACATGATCTGCTTTTAGCTTTATGCATATCACTAAATATGCTAAGAATCATTCACTAGAATGTTCTAGAAACCTAAAGTAGTAGGAAGATGACCAAACACCAAGTTAGCCACATCTTTTAGAAGAAAATTAAAGGACAGAAGGAGGCTTATACAAATAATCAGAATTTAACTTTGGACTGCTCATCTGTGTTTAGTTTTTAGACCGCACACAATCCATTACCTTCCAAGATCTTTTCATTGTGCTGGTTTTTCAGATGTGCAATGCACTGATCCTAATTGAAATGCTGAGTTGTTTGTTTCTCTGAGGCTCAGATGTGTGGAGCATCTTCTGAATAGCAAATACTGAGAACAATGCTGCAATGCTGAGAACGTGCCGGCCAATGTGCTGCCAGAGAGTTTGCCATGGACCCATGAGCAGCTCATTTCAAAGCCATCTTCCACCCCAGATGGCTTGATATAAAATAGCTTTGATATCTAGGTGACCTATTTCTCAAAACTATTGTTGTTATTATCTTGTGTGTTTG
Organism: Acomys russatus; assembly: GCF_903995435.1. NCBI lineage: Eukaryota > Metazoa > Chordata > Mammalia > Rodentia > Muridae > Acomys > Acomys russatus. The sequence continues at coordinate 31,760,571 of NC_067156.1, read as the reverse complement.
TGGGGGAGCAGGGGTAATCTAGATAAAGGAAAGAAGAGCTGTGGCTGTGCTCACTGTGACTAAAGTCTTCTCCCTGGCTGGACAGAACCACAGATCTAAGTGCCTGTTAGTTCAGGATGTACCGCTTTCCCAGTTTCAGAAAAAGACTCATACAGATTTTTTTTTAAATAATCTCCTTCTATTCTAAAGGCTTCAAAAGTGGAGACCATGGATGGTTCTGAACTGTAGAACCATCAGAAGCACAGCAGGTGTGAATCTAGCTAGTCCAAAGGGCATCAGAATAGCATGTTTGCTGTATTCAGGGGTCTAATTTACCTTCAAGCTCTAGGGGAGTTCCTCAGTCTTTAAAAGTTTCTTTTTTAAAATTTTATTTTATTTAAATAATTTATTTAAATTACATCTCAATTGTTATCCCCTCACTTGTATCTCCCCGTTCCCTCCTCCCTCCCTCTTTCACCCTATTCCCCTCCCCTAGGTCCGTGACAGAAGGGAGGACCTCCTCGCCCACCATATGATCACAACCTATCAGGTCTCATCCTGGTAGCCTGATTCCCCTTTCTCTGAGTGCCACCAAGCCTCCCCACCAAGGGGGAGTGGTCAAATAGGAGGCACCAGAGTTCAAATTTCCTTTAACATGAAAGGCAGTGCCTTTAAGGACAAACTCCTTTGTGGCCTTGTTGGTTTCTCTTCTCTACTCCCAGTGGTCCTGGGAAGCATGTGTTTGGAATGTTCCCATGCCCCATCATTGAAGAGCACATATCACATGGGATGGTAAAAGGACAGGACATTGCAGAGTAAATAATACAGTGTGAGGTCAAGTAGCTTGTATTCTCAAGACTTAGTTCAGCACTTTACAAACATTAATAAATGAATAATATATTTACTTAGCTTTTTATATTTGTGGCTCTATTATCTTGTTATGTGTTTGGACTAAAGCAAGTCTTCAGTTGAGTGTCAGCTTGAGTGTAGTTCTTTATAATAAAATATATTTTCTGGATATTGAATTGAATTTGATTGATGTCTCTTTGGCAATGGAAATGCTTTTTCCTGGGTGTTAGGGAAGATCTTGGTCAGTCTAACACCGTGTCTTCTAGCTTTCTTAAATATCTTTCCTTTGGGGATTCAGATTATTCATTATATTTGGGGTTTTGTGGGTTTGCTTTCCTTGGAATACTGAGGAAACAGCTCAAGGTAGCAGGTGGAGAAGACAGTATTATTGTTAAAGGTATTTAGTGTTCTGTCCTGCATGTCACTTGGTGGTTTATACAGACTGCATAAAAAATGAGACAGAAGGCAGAGCAGTAGATGCTAAAAATAACTGCCAAAGACATAAAAATGTACGAGAGGATTATCCTATGAATATTAAGAAGTATCAGCTTTTCTCTGGTTAACCAGTGACTTACCTGTTTTGAGAAGGTTTCTGACACAGTGAGATAGCTCAACAGATAATAGTGTTTGCTGCCATGTTTGATGACTGGAATTCAATCCTCAGGACCTATATGGTGGGAAAGGAAAAACGACTACAACTTGTCCGCTGATCTGCTCAGAAGAACACACACACACACACACACACACACACACACACACACACACACACACATGTATGTATGTAAATAAATGAATAAATAGATTTAAAATTGTCTCTGATGAAACATACAACAATGACAGAAAAGGTCTTTGTAAGCTGACCAGGCTTCGTACAATAATATTAGCCCAAACTGATATTAAATACCCAAAGAGAAAACCATCATGGAATAAACTACTTGGGATTTATTAGATTTTTCACCTATTCCATTAGAATAATTTTTAGCCATACAAATGTTTCTTATTTTTGAAAGTATTTTACAAATCTTTATATTAATTTGAAAAGCTTCCTGTTAACACATGTGGGAGGCTACTGATTTGTAGGATTGAATTCTATACTTTCTTTTAAAATAAATCTTTTTTTCACAGATAGATTAAGTGCAAGAAATTAAAACTATTTTTTCTTAAAGATATATGCAAGTAGAGGTTAAGAATCACAGCTTAGGAATTTCCATAAGATGTCGGGATGCTAAATGCTATGTAAATCATCACATAACATACATATGGATCTGTGGATGAATATATATCAGGGTGCGGTTTTTTTCTCTCTCTCTAGTCTGATGATGAGATGCACAATGCAAACGTCTTAGGAAGTCCAGCATCAGGGACTGTAAAATGTACTGGCTATACCCTAAAATTATCAGTAGCTTCTTTAATTGAAGTAAAACACAAATCACTCACAGTTACATCTTTTTTTTCAAAATTCAAAGATGTCATGAAGAATATGGGTGTCTTTAACCCCTCCCCAAATGCATCTCTGGTACCATGAAACTGTCTTGCTTTTATGAGTGTAGGTCAAGTTCTCCTAAATAACAACATGAAGCAAAGCTGCAGAGGGAATGAGAAAAAGAGGGTACAAGTAAAAATAAACCACAGCTATTCAATTCTCTCTCTCTCTCTCTCTCTCTCTCTCTCTCTCTCTCTCTCTCTCTCTCTCTCTCTCTTCTCTCTCTCTCTCTCTCTCCTCCCTCTCTCCTCCCTCTCTCTCTCTCTCCTCTCCTCCCTCTCTCTCCTCCCTCTCTTCTCTCTCTCTCTCTCTCTCTCTCTCTCTCTCTCCTCTCTGCCTCTGTCTCTCTCTCTACCTCCCTCCCTTCCCTTCCTCCTCCCCTCTCTCTGTCTTTTCCTCCTTCCTCTCATGTGTGTGTGTGTGTGTGTGTGTGTGTGTGCGCACGCGCGCGCATCTATGCATATAGTATAGTAATGTGTCCATGCATAATGACCTGTGTATGTGGAGGTGATGTGGGAGACAGTGACTGACATCAGATTGTCTTCCTCAGTTATTTTCTATCTGCTTCACTGAGTTCTTAATAGAACTCAGAGCTCACCGATATGACCAGTCTAACTAGTCAGCTTGCTCTCAGATTCCATGTCTGACTCACAAACACTGGAATTACCTACACTTGGGCACAGAGAGAAAGAGAGAGAGAGAGGGACAGGAGGGGGGGGCAAGAGGGAATGAGTGAGTTCAGAGACTGGGAGAAAGCAGAAGAAAGGCTAATAACTAAAAAGAGCAAGGAGACAAGCCTGAAACCTGTCATAGCAAGTGACAAAAGCATCCATACACAATTCCACTGATATTTATAAAGACCTCAAGGTGAAAACTGCAGTGAGAAGTGTAGTATTAAGGATAGTCACTTGCAGTACAGTTGGGCAGAGGATATCAACTAGTTCACTTTTTAAAATGTAGACATGGAGAGACTTTCAAAATCAATTCTCTCTCTCTCTCTCTCTCTCTCTCTCTCTCTCTCTCTCTCTCTGTCCATCTACCTACTATATATTTATCTATTATCTATTTGTCATCTATCAGTCATCAGCTATCAATCGTTCACCTATCTCTCTCTGCTCTCTTTCTGTGTCTGTCTGTCTGCCTTTCATCTATCTTTAATTTGTGAAGCTGGGATTGGAACCCAGGGCCTCTGCAAAGTGATCTCAGGCAAGTGATTTGCCATTGAACTGTACCCAAAGCTTGTCTGCTGACTTTAAAACATTGTTTTACCAAGTACTTTTTGTTTTATATGTTTCTTGTAAAAACCCAAGACAGGTAGCAGTAATAACAGCCAGACAGACAGCTGGGGTAGTGTGTTATTGTGAAACAATTGTCATTTCTAGGGTGACTGCTTCCAAAGAAGACCTGTCTGTGGGAGAGACTCAGGGAGATGCCCGGTTCCTCCCAACATTAATATGGGAGGATATGAAATCTTAAACTGTTATCAACCCTAGAACTCCTGAAGAAGGTAACTTCTGCTCAGAGGATTCTTCTTGTTGTTTCTACTATGATTGCATTTTTCTATTTGTCTTTATAATTTAGTTGACCTTTGCTTTGGTTTTTTTTTTTTTTTTTTTTGTGTAGTCACAGATATCTCAACAGATACACAGAAATTTATAACTGACATTTTCTTGGGGGAAGTTGAATTTCCTTCTTAGGAAGTTCCTCTCTTTAACTCTACTAAGATATATTTTTCTGCTGTTAATGTATTACTATAGTGTTTACTTAAATTTTGCTTCCATACTGCATATGCTAGTTCAAACACACATGTGCATTTAAATAAAAAGACTCAGTTGCGTGTGTATATGAGATGGGAGAGGTATGTGCAGCTTAGTGCAAGTGCCCCTGGGGGCCAGGTGAGGGAATTAGATCAGGTGTGGGCACTTGGGAACCAAACACTAATTGTCTGCAAAGAGCAATACAAACTCTTAGTCACTGAACAATCTCTCCAGCCAAACTCCGGTACATTTTGAACTGTTTTATAACTTTACATAATAATTCTTTAGACAGCCCATAATATTTTTTGCTTTCTTTGTTCACTCAGGCTTTTTGCCCAGATGTGCTTGCCTCTGTCTTTTAGTTGATATAGGCACTTCACCCAGGTTTACTGAATTATTGATACTTGTGTTTGTCTGCCACTAATTATATGCTTGCATTAGCCCAAGAAGTACTGTATCCACTTTTTTCTCACTTTTTTCTTGTTCAGATTTACAGAAAGCAACAACCGTACAATTTACTTCCTTTATGAAATGATGAATGAAGTGTCTTAGTGTTAATCCCAGCTATTGTGACATATTTATATCTAAACTTTAACATACAAATTTATCTCCCTGCTAATTATTAAAACCATGTTTACTCTTCTTGAACTGTATAACTAGATTCTGTACATTTTTGTGAATTTGAGGTGTGTTTCATCAGAAATACATTTTCAAATAATTAATCTGGATTTACAATATGTCCGGATGTTTGCCACATATCCCTGTCCCTCATTCTTCCTTACTGCATCTTCCTTGCACCCGGAGTACAAATTATCTGCCTTCCCTTGCCTTTGATTCACTCTCATTTCCTTTTTCTCTTCTGTGCTGGGGATTTGTCTCAGAGCCTCACTGAGTCACACGCCCTGCTATCGCTCTCATCCTTGAAGGGGATCCTCGGTAAGTACAGGTTTCTAACTTAGCAGTTACTCATTTTCAACTTACTGGAAACAGTGGGCCAATGCCTTCATTCCCGATGCTGCATTTTATTATGTGTGGAGTTAGTGCATTAGCATCCTCTGATAGCAAGTAAGATTCCATTGCCCCTTGTCTGTGATTCTTGCTGGTTCATACCAGACTTCTTGACTTTATGGATTGGTAAGCTTTATCAACAAGTCATTTACAACAAACTTATCCATAGTCTCGGGACTCATTGCTTTGGCCCCATTTTCTCTTGGGTCCTCCTTCTCTGTCCCCAGTGAGCATGCAGGTGGCCTTCATTTTTGTGTCCTTTTGTATTTTCATCCTTTTGTCCCTTACATCCTTTCCCATCCTTGGTGTCTCCATGTTTCAGACCTATTTCTTTTTTCTTTGCCTGTTTTTCTCTTGTAAATGTCTAATGTTCTCATCCATTAATGTTTCACATTCGGTCACTACCTATATGTTTCATAACTTTTATTCTGTTCCCTTCCTTATCTTCTATATCTTAAAAAAAAACACTTTCAAGTGTGTTTCAAATTTTTTGATGTTGGTTTCTGTATCCTTGAATTGAATATGTGATGGGGGAACATTTTATTGGTTAATTTCTGAAGTCTTTATGTGCCTTGTGGGTTCTTGATTCTGTGAGTTTCGTTTTTGCTGTTTCTTCCTTAGGTTGTTTTCCTTTCACTATATGCTGAAAGTGGTACTTTGATAACAGTTAAAATATTTTGAGCTATCCCAGCCCTAGTCTCTTGTTTCTTACCTCTTCCTGCCTTGTGAGTTAAAGCAATTCTGAAAGTTCATCTAACTTTAGGATCTGAGTTTTTTTTTCCCCTAAGGTCATTCAGAAGATTTATAGTTGGGCTACCTATTTGCTTTCTGTGGTGATTGGAACATGAATGGTCCTCATAAGTTCATATATATGAGTGCTTAGTCACTCAGAGTAGAAATGTTTAAGAAGGATTAGAAGGACTAGGAGGTGTGGTCTTATGGGAGGAGGTGTGGCCTTGTTGGAAGTAGTGTGTCGTGGGGGTGGGCTTTTAGATTTCAAAACCCCGCATCAGGCACAGCAGCTCTCTGTCACTCAAGGATCAGGGTATCAAAACTTATGCCTACTGGCCTGCCACCATGCTCCTTATCATGATGATAATGGACTAACCCTCTAAAACAGAAAGCAAGCCCCCAAGTAAGTGTTTTCTTTTATAAGAGTTGCTTTGATCATGGTGCCTGTTCATAGCAATAGAACAGGGATTAAGACCCTTTCCTCTTGCTTTGGGGTGTAGCATCCCTATCTTAAACCAAGAATGGCTCTTCCTGTGTAACACCATTCATACATCAAAAATTCACATCAGCTTTTTAGCTGCCTCTCCTGACTCAATGTATATCATCAAAGCAAACCCCTTAGTGGTCTTGTATTCTTGGCTGAGAGTTTTTATCATCCCCACATTTTAACCAGGACATTTTTCATAATTTTTTTTGCTCTCTAATGCTTTTGAAGATTGTAGGCATTGGTTTTGTTTTTTGTTTTTTGGTTTGTTTTTTTTTTTTTTTTTTTTTTTTTCCTATCCTTTAAAACTGTCTTTATCAGGTAGGATTGACCTGGATCATCCTGTCTGCCAATAAGCAGCATCCTCCTTACTACTTTTCCTGCTGTTCATTTCCTCTTATATATATATATATATATAAAAAGTGATTGTCTCTTTGAACTGTTTTAAATAAATTGATGTATACAAAGCTTCAAGAGGCATAGCAATGACACCCTGATTGTTCCTTAAAAAGTAATGTATGTAAGTTGTCTTAATAGTGTTGTTTACTAAAACTGCCTCAGGTAAAGAAAAAGCCTGATGGTTGTATCATCTAGTTCCTCAGTAGAGATAGAAACGGAAGACATAGCAACTTGGTTTTACATAGTGTATTGTTAATGTGCAGGGTTACTGTTCAGAGCGTGCCAGTTTTTACAGTCCCTTTCACTCTCCCTCTTCCCTCACCATACATATTCCCACATCATTAGCCATATTCCTGCCTAAGTAGAATCTATTGGATTTATGAACTCCACATAACCCCAGGAGTTTATTTCAATCCTTTGCATTCTTGACAGGGTGACTGCTTGTGATTTTGCTTGAGGAGAATGAGACGTGTCTGTCTTTAAAGGGATGTGTGCATCTGTCCATATTTTCTTTTTACATTCATAGGCATGACTGCTATTTCCATTAGACTAGAAGGGGTGGGTGCTAGATGCTGTGTGGTTAGGCTGTCTAAATCAAGATGGATGAAGGAGCAGCCAAGTGAGACGTCCAATTCCTGGCTTAAGTGTAGGCTCCCCCTCCCTCTACTTACTGATATTGTCAAGACATTGTCTAATATGGGAAGGCTCACTGTAAAGGGAATACATGAGCACCTAAGAAAAGAACTCTGGTCTTGTTCCTATCATCTCAGTAGATTTCATAGAATTTTAGAAGGGTGTCTATGAAACTATAATAATAATATATATTATATATAAATTATTTATAAAATTCAGAAGCAGGAATTTATGACAATAGATTCAAAATGTGATTTATGATCAAAGCTAGTTATTTAAAGAATACAGACACAGAGATTTATGATTCAAAATGTGATATATGATCAAAGCTAGTCATTTAAAGGATACGGACACAGAGACCCAAAAAAAATCATAAATGGAATTAGTTCCCTGATTCTCAGACAAACTCAGGAGAAACCTTGATTCTGTGGCCTAGACAGCTATTTCCTGGAATAGGTAGGAAATGTGACTTCCGTGTGTAGTAGTGACGTGTGTGCAGTGTGGCTGAGAGGACAAGCTGAAACCTAAAAAGACAGTTCAGAGCATGTATCTGGTATGTGTGTCACACTGAAGACAGGACAGATCGCTCAGTCAGGGTATGGAAGCTTCACATCAGAAAGCAGTTCAATTTGCAAGATGCAATGAAATGTTTGGGTTCTAAGTTGTAGACAAAAAGCAAAGTTCCTGCTAAGATGTTATAACATGATATAAGCTCTCCAAAATGTGTTTAATGTCATGTGCAATATTTGTACATGTGTGTGGTATGTCTTGTATGTAGCGCACACGTGAGTATGAAGGGACACGTGTGGAGGCCAGAACAGGATGATGGGTGTGAATACCTTTCCTGCCACCATCTGCCTTATTGCTTTGAGACAGGATCTGCAGCTGGCCTGGAAGCTCTCTGCTCCAGCTGGGCTGGCTAGTCAGCAGCCTCTATGGTTCCAACTCTCTCTATTTCCCAGTGCTGGAGTTATAAGCACTCACAGACATGAGCACTCACAGGCTTTTGTACTTTGGTGCTGGGGATCAAATTCAGGACCTCATGCTTGCAGAAAAAGTGTTCTTACCTACTGAGCCATTTCGCCACTGGATGAGAACTACATAAGACCTACCATTTATTAAGGCTTTCAGTAGCATACACTACAAGTTATACCCGCTGCTTCTTTTAATCTTCTCAAAGACCCCAAGAGTTCAGTGATAGCCCTACTCCTTTTATGCCAATAAGGAAATTGAAGCTTAAGAAAATTGGATTTCCCCCAAATCATGTAGCTGTTTCTTTAACCTGTCTATACTGTATCAACATTCAGCCCTTCCCTTGTGCTCCTTAACATCCATTTTATCTACCTGTAGAGATGTCTGAGAAGGAAGGAAACTTATCCTTCGTATTCACTGCTGAGTCCTCACTTCGAAGTAAAGTGCCCAATTGAAAAAGTGAGTACTTGGGAGTGGACAAACCTCATCAAGGGGCCACAGACCGAGTGTTTGTCACAGAGAGCAAAAGTGAGTACTTGTTGAATATATTAACAAATCAGAAAATTAAAAGACCATTCCAGCTTATTGTAGGGATCCCTACGCAGTGGCATCTGCTTCAATATGACTTTAAAACTATAGGCTGTGTCTCAATTGTATGTTTCCATAGCCACCGGCACAAGCACTTGCCTTCTTAGCCTTAACTATTGTATCCGTGCTTGCCATTAAACTCATAGTCTTTAAGCTACTGAGATATTTTTTTAAAGTTATTTTTTAGGGTAGACCCATTCATGTGCTGCTGTTACTAGTTTGTATTTAACAATTATCTCTTCAACAGCAGTCAGTAACATTCAGAAAGATTTAAGAACCTATGGCTTTGGCTTAAGTAGGAAATAGCACAGAGGCACTCTACCATTCGGAAGCATTCATTTGTTACCAAGACATTAGTAACTGCCTCAGAAACCCGCATCAAGACATAAAATAATAGTACTGTGCATTTGCATAATGTAATTATGTTTTCAGAGCTGTTTTCCATCACATCTATCATTTTATTTTATGTCTTCTTTTGGCAAAGCCTTGGTGAGCTCTAAATTCATGTTGCCATAATATCTAACCGAATCCCATTAAGTCCCTGATATGGGGATAAAAGTGCTGCTTTCATTTGTGCAGATCTATATAAGCTGCTTTCTCATCTGGTCTCATCTATTCTCTTAATGTACCTCACAGCAGCACAAGAGAAAGATAGCACAGTTATCATTTGCCGTCATTTTGCACACCAGCAAATAGGACCTCAGAAATTATTAATAATCGACTTTTCTCAAGGTCATCCAGCCTGCATGTGAAGAAGCCAAGACTAGATTTGGGAACTCTCGATTTTTAACTTGAATTGTCAAGTTTTTCTTCTCCTTGACACTTTGCCTTTTATAATACCTAAACCTCTTCATCTTAGGGTCTTTATTTGACTTTCATGTTTTTGGAGTTGAAGCACGTGTTCCAAGAGTCTTAAAAGTGTATGTTGCAGCAGAGTATCTGTGTCCCTGTAATATTCTAAAGTATCCATGATAGTCCCAGGACTTACTTTTATTATTTTTGTTTATGTGTATATATCTGTGTGCAACAGAGTAGGTCCCCATGAGTTTAGATGCACACAGAGGACACAACCCTCTGGCGGTAGAGTTACAGGTATGTGTGATCCATGTCGTGTGGGTTCTGGAGACTCAACTCTGGTCTTTTGACAGTAAGTGTGCTCTTAGCTGCTAAGCTGTCTGTATAGGCCCAGTAACATCTTTTAAAGGTGTGTGTGTGTGTGTGTGTGTGTGTGTGTGTGTGTGTGTGTGTGTGAATACATGTACTTCTGTATGTATAGGTTACATACATGTCTGTGTGCATGTGGAGGCCAGATGAGGGCACTAGATCCCTCAGAGATACTGTTGTTTGTACATGCAGGACATGACACCACAACCAAAGCAGCTTAAAGAAGAAAGCATTTTATTTGGAGCTCACACTTTCAGAGTCTGTCACCATCATTGAGAGGGCATAGCAGCAGGCAGGAAAACATGGTTCTGGAACAACAGCTAAGAGCCACATCTTGATTTATAAGCACCAGGCAGAGATTGCTTTCAAAAAATATTGTGGACATATGAGAACCTCAAAGCTTGTCCTCAGTGACACACCTCCTCCAACAAGGCCACAGCTTCTAATCCTTCCCAGACTGTTCTATAAACTGGCATGCAAACATTCAGACACACGAACTATGGGGACATTCCCATCAAAACCACCACACTTAGCTTGTGGGGGTTCTGCAGTCTGAACTCCAGACCTCATGATTTCAGAGCAAGTACTCTTAACCACTGAGCTATCTCTTCAGCCCTTTACTGCTTTTAGGTAAATGGCAATTATTGGTAACATCCATTCTTGGACTAGAAGAAGACATTGCTTTTTCTCTGAGCCTCACCCAGAGAAAAATTTTCCATTCTCATTGACCTGAGGCATTGGAGTTTTCGACACGGTCATGCTCCTGTCAACAGCACAAATGCCTTTCAACTGTTCACCACACATAGTCTCAGGGAAAAGCCAGCAGCATTTTTAAGCCTGCCTTTTTATAAATTAGCCGTGTAATTTATTTCTACAAGACACTTTCTTTTTAAAAATATTTTGAGATTTTTCCCATGTAACCTGAATTTTATTTATTCATTTTTGTTCCTAACCACAGCTACCCAATTAGAAGTATCTCCTTATAGATATTGGCAGTTCAGCTATCTCCAGTGTTTGACTGTGAAGCTACTATGATGCTAAGGCTGGGCTGTTAGAAAAATCATTCTCCTAGTCTCCACCCCTGCTCCCCTTCTTATCCCCTCTCCTACCACGTTCCTTCTCTCCATCCACCTCCAATTCCTATTTTATTTCCCTTTCTGAGTAAGAGTCAAGCATCCTCCTTTGGACCCTCTTTGTAACTTGGCTTCTTTGTGTCTGTGGATTGTACCATGGTTATCTATACTTCATGGCTGATATCCAGTTATAAATGAGTACATGCCATGCATGTCTTTTTGGGTTTGTGTTACCTCATTCAGGATGATCATTTTTAGTTACATCTATTTGCCTGGAAATTTCATGATGCCCTTGTTTTTAGTAGCTGGTTAGTATTCCATTATGTAAATGTATCCATTCTTCAGTTGAGAGACATCTAGGTTGTTTTCTGTTTCTGACCATTTATGAATAAAGCTGCTATGAACACAGTCAAGCAAAGGTCCTTGTGGTGTGGTATATGCCCAGGAGTGGTATTGCTTAGGTCTTGAGGTAGAACGATTCCCAACTTTCTTAGAAAGTGCCAGATTGATTTCCAAAGTGGTTGTACAAGTTTTCACCCCTACAAGCACTGGAGGAGAGTTCTTTCTTCAAAACCTCTCCATCAGAGCAGGGGGGAGAGGGTCAGGTGAGAGAACCAAAACTGGAGATGGGGGTCATCTCTGAGACTTTCTAGACCTGAATACAGGAGGCCCCAGGAAGTGTAGGGAGGTCACCCTTGCTGAGACTCTTACAAGTGGAAGATATGGAGCCTGAAGTGGCCACCTCCTGTAAGCAAGCAGGCCTTTCAATGGAGGGATAAGAACACCAATCCAACAACGAAACCTTTCACTCAAAGTTTGTCCTGCCTACAAGATGTGCATGGACAAAGATGGAGCAAATATTGAAGGAATGGCCAACAAAAGACTGGCCCTACTTGAAAACCATCCCATGGGGGAGAACCCATCCCTGATACTGTCAATGTTACTCTGCTATGCTTGTAGACAGAAGCCTAGCATAACTCCTTTGGGAGGCTTCACCACCCAGTTGCTGATGGAAACAGATGCAGAGAGCCATAGCCAAACCTTAGACAGAGCTCAGGGAGTCCTGTGGAAGAGTTGTCTGGGGCGGGGCGGGGGGATGGTTGAGGGAGCCATAAGGATCAAGGACTCCACAGGAAGACCCTACTGAGTCAAGTAACCTTGGCCCATTGAGGCTCACAGAGACTGAACTACCAACCAAAGAGTGTGCATAGACTGGTCCCAGGGACCTGCACATATGTAGAAGATGCACAGCTTGGTCTTCATGTGTATCCTCCAGCAACTGGAGAGAGGGCCCTCTCTGACGCTGATGCCTGCCTTTGGATCCCATTCCCTAGCTGGGCTGCCTTGTCTGGCCTCAGTGGGAGAGGATGTGCCTAGTCCTGCAGGATCTTAATGTGCCAGAGTAGGTTGGTACCCATGGGAGACCTCCCCCTTCTCTGAGGAGGAGGAAAGAAGAAAATGGGGGTGGTGGTGCAAAGAGGAAGACTGGGAGAAAAGGAGAGAGGGCTGCGATCAGGATGTAGTAGGAATAAATCAATACATTTTACAAAATCGTTCTCCACATGGGCTGTTACATCTGCAACAGGAATTCCTAAAAACATCAGTCAGTTGTGAAAGATGTTACCACATTTCTCTGCATAAACATATGTAAGTTTACACTCCCATCAGGAAAGCAGATGTGTTTCTTCACATCTGCACAAAACAGTAATTTTTTCTTTTTTTCCCGTGTGTGTGTGTGTGTGTGTGTGTGTGTGTGTGTGTGTGTGTGTGTGTGTGTGTGTGTTTTGAGACAGGGTTTCTCACTGTAGCCTGGCTGTCCTGGACTCACTTTGTAGACCAGGCTGGCTTCAAACTCACAGAGAACAGAGATCCACCTTCCTCTGTCTCTGCCTCCCTGAGTGCTAGGATTAAAGGCGCACACCACCACATCTGGCTTTGTAAGACCTTTTAATTCTGTGTAAAAATATACAATTGCAGTTTCAAACCGTCAGTCTTCACAGCATATATATAATATATAGATATATTCTTTTATGTTTGATTGCATATTCATGCATGTTCATGCACATGTGTATACATGATGTAAGAGGACATCCTTGGGTGTCATTCTCAGAGACACCATTTACATCCATTAGAGACATTGTCAATGAAACTTATCACTGAGCTCATCAGTTATATTCGAGTTATTTGTAAGTGATCCTCCGTTTTTACCTCCCAACCCTGGGATTACAAGTACAACTCACCATACCAGGCACCTTAAATTAATTCTTTGGGAATTCCATACCTTGTATTTGATCATATCCACCCCTTTGAATCCATTGGGGTTTTTTGGATCCATTGCTACTCAACTTCATGCTCTCTTAAAAAAGAATTAAAATGTTATTTATTTTTACTTTTGAGATTATAATATAATTACATTTTCCCTTCCTTTCCTCTTTTCCATAGATATTTTCCTGGCTCTCCTTCAAAATCATGGCCTCATTTTTCACTAATTGTAATCCCATGGATATATGTATTGCATGGATGTAGGTGCATATATATTCCTAACTATAATCTGTTCATTCTGCATAATGTTACTTATATGTATGTTTTCCAGGCTGACTGTTTGTCACTGGACAGGAAGGATGTATGCTTTCCTGTGGGGAATGGCAACTTTGTCTGCTCCCAACTTTCCTTAATTGCCAGTAGTTCTTTGTGTGGGGTTGAGGCCCCATAGGCTTTCTCTGTTCAGTTCGGCATGTACATTAGTTCTCATTCTTGTTCAGCCCGTGCTTGCACGTCATGTTGATAAGACTTCATGGGTGTGACTTTTGATATTTTAAATATCATCTAGGCTACTCTGTGTGGTCTAACTACTCTTGGGTTTGGGGCCCACCCTGTAGTTTTGTTGACCAAAGGAGTCTTTACCATTACAGAAAACTCACTCTTCTTTTCCCAGAAGGTTATCACATGACCTCAGGTAGGAATGGGACTTGATGCCTACCTTCCTTCCTCCATACCGGGCTTCTTTTGCATGCTGTCACATCTCCTGTGGGTTCCTATGCACAACTTCCCTTTTGTTTCCAGAAACCACTGGTTTCCTTGAAGTCATGTGCCACTTGGCTATTGCAGTAGTTCTGTTCTTTTTTCAATGAAGACCCATGAGCCTTGGGGAGAGGGTGTGGTACAGATGTCCTATCTAGGGCTGAACGCTCCTTATTCTCTTGTTCTCTGTACATGGACCAGTTGTAGTTCTTTGTGTTGATTGGCGTTTACTGCAAGAAGATGTTTCTCTGATGATGGTTGAGAGATGCACTGATCTATGTGCATAGCAGTAAGTCATTAGGAGTCCTTTTAATGTTATGTCCAGTTAGCAAAATAATAATAATATTTTCTCTTAAGTCTTATGTACTATATAAACACTCTTTGTTGGACTGGTTAACAGTCCCAGGTATGACAGAAAAGAGGAGAAAATATGGGCAGTGATAACATACTGTAGGTCCAGGTTAGGTCTCTGTACTTACAAAGCAAGCACAGTACAGACTGAGATACATCCTTGTCCTGACTTTGCTTTTAACAGCGTGTTTTTAAAATGCAAATAGAAAATTCTTAATTGTATATAAGCTTGAACCTCTCTTCTTTCTATTTTCTATGTCAAAATGAATAAGAATCTCCTAGTGCTAAGCTTAATCCTTAGACCAGCTGGTCACAACACTTCTGTACTGGTATTTAGCATAGATCTCACTTTGTCAACTGTTCTCACTTTGAATATCTCAAAGTTGAAGCCAAAGTTTGTCAGGGTTCGGCCAACGGTCACTGGGGTCCTTTAATATGTTCTCTACTTAGCCAGTTATTGTCTAGGAGTGAAGTGTTCTCTGAACTCCTAGCCCATTATAGGAAACCACTATTTAAGTGTAGAAAACAAATGACTTTGAACCATGTCCCTGGAGTGGGAGACCTGGTGGCACTCAGAGAAAGGACAGCAGGTTACTGAGAAGAGACTTGATACCCTATGAGCATATACAGGGAGAGGTAATCCCCCTCAGGAACAGTCATAGGGGAGGGAAATAAGGGGAAAAGGGAGGGAGGGAAGAATGGGAGGACACAATGGATGGGATAACCATTGAGATGTAACAAGAATAAATTAATAATAAAAAATTTAAAAAAAGAAAACAAATGACTTTTTAAAACTTTACAGTTCAAATTCAGCTTGAGCAATAGAAGTCATTTATGCACCTTACTGGGTTTATTGAGCAACCAAGAAATCAGAGGACAATTATCATTTTAGAGTAAAGAAATATTCTGCTTTTCAGCACAATTATCATTAAGAGTAGAGAAATATTCTGTCTTTCAGCATCAATTGAGCACACATATCCTGGGCATAGACAATGATGAGATAAATTAGCATGCCTGATTTGTGTGCAGATGTTTGCCTGCAACTTATTCTCACTGTATTATGATATTGGTGCTACTTTCTCTACCTAGCTCAATCAAATAAATGCAGCGTCCTTCTGGGGCATAAAGGAACCTAGTTGCCGCAGGCCCCCGACTGGCTCTACATAGTCACCGAATGTGTTGCTTCATTGAAGGAAATTCTTAACCCCCCACTGCAGTCTGTATTCAAAGTCCCAATAGGCAATGATGTTGGCTACACGTGATTATTGATAGTCATATTTAGAAGTCAAGGAAGTGAATCCTCCTCCAGATTTCACTGTTGAGTAGTGACTGTGCAGATTGATTTGCAGAGGGCTCCATGAAGAGGTCAATTGATTACCAATATTTAATGAAGTCTTTGAGAAGAGTGATTCATCCTACCCATTGACTGATTTCTCATACCTTGACTACTGTTATTGTGGGAGAGACCCTGCATTTATTTTCTTAACAACAAAATCCCAGTAGTGAGATGATGTGAGAGAAATGGAAAGTTCACTCCTGCTGGTTCTTGGTGAAGGCAAATATATGAGTCCTGAGTATTCACATTACACTTGCCATTAACTCATAGTGAGACTGGAAACAAATCAAGCATTCCCACGAGGATTTTCTCCATCTCTGCCTTTGTTACCATATTGAAGTTCTATAGTTTGGCTTTTGTAGGATAGCTTGGCTTTTGCTGTTTTGGTTTTGTTTTGTTTTTGTGTCTGTGATTACATTCCTGTTGCAAGAAAATTCCATCCATGTCAAAATTTCTAAAGGATGGTAGTCAGAAGTCTCAGAAACATATCTCTAATATAAACAGGGAAGGTGATTTTTATCTTGTGAAAAGAAAATCCAGTTTCTCTTGGGTACAGAGACCAAGGTGCATTCAGGCATGTGCGGTTCATCAGTCTGTGTCTTCCTTCCCCTCAGTCTCTTCCTTTTGGCTTCTGTGGTCTTCTATGGGTTAGTTCTTTTCTTGGTATGTAAGGCTGGTTCTATCAAGTTCAGGGTAAGGTCCAGTTCACTCCACCAAAACAATTCTAACCAAACTCCAGGAATTATGTTTTACAAGAAAAAAGGTCAGAGAGAAGAGGGGGAAGGGAAGGAAAAGGAAGAAGAAGAAAGAAAAAAGAAAGGAGAGAGGGTGGGAAGAAAGGAGGAGGAGAAGAAAAAGAAGAAGGGAGGAGGAGGAAGAGGAGGAGTGAGAGGAGGAAGAGGAAGAGGGAGAGAAGAAGGAAGAGGAAGAGAAGTCTGTCCTAAAAGCAGCATATTTGGATTATTTGCATGTAAATCATTCTTGTAGGTGGGCAGGAGAGAGGTGGCAGGGAAAGGTACTTGCCTCTACAGAAAACACACAAATTAGAATTGAAGAGTAATGATAATTTAAGGTGGTTCTATTATTAAAAGAATGGAGAGGTGATAGAAAAACAAATTGAATGGCCAGTCACATCTTAATCTTTTCAAACTGCTGATCCAAAATACCTTAGACTGGATCATTCATAAGCAGAATTAATTGCTCAACATCCCTCGGGCTAGGAAGCCCACCATCAGTGCACCAGAACATGTATCTGGTGAGAGCACGCTCCCCTCAGATAACACCTTCCTGCATCTTCATCCTAAGACTCTTGCATCAATAGCAGCATTTGTGAGAGTGGCACACACTCATGACCTAACCACTGCCCCTCAAGACCTGACATCTATCTTAACACCACTACTGAGGGGCTCAGTTTCAGCATATGAATGTGGGGGAGGGGATACTGGCAATCACACCACAGTAGAACCACACCAAGATCACAGAAATCCCACCTTTTTCTAAGCAGAAGGTGTTATTTTCAAGCCAACTCCACCTTTTCTGTTACATTCATGTTGAGGGCAAGCGAAGGTATCAGTACCCTCTTCACCTTTAAAATTCCCTGGCCCTTGGCCAGGACAGAAACCAGTTTCTCTGATTGAGAAGTAGATAAACTTACTCCTTGGTCTTCATAAAAAGGTACAACCTACTGCACATGCCCCAAGATCAGAGATGAATCTCCATTTCAACTTTCTCTTGAAATGAAGTAGTTACCCACAGTACCATGCTTTCCCTCAGAGCAATTAAAGAAGGCTGGAGAATTCACTTTAGAAGACTGGAGAGCTGCAGATGTGACGAGACAAGGGGACTGAGATCACAGAAGGGCATGAGGTCTACAGTAGCTTTTTCCTTGCAGACTTTCTGATTCTTGGCTCTTGATGAGAACTAAAAGCCTGAGATTGGCCTTGACTAGAAACTCAAGAAAGAAAGAAAGAAAGAAAGAAAGAAAGAAAGAAAGAAAGAAAGAAAAAGAAAGAAAGAAAGAAAGAAAGAAAGAAAGAAAGAAAGAAAAGAAAGAGAAAAAGGCTGAATCTCCTCTCACAGGAACTTAATTCTGAAGCTGCTGCTCTCTCCTCAAATATTATTTCCTTCCTATTTCCTAATTTTCTCCTAGAAATTCCATGCAGTGCATCTTAGATGAATACAGCCCGTCTAGAGGGAAGTGATCCAATAGAAGGTGCCATGGAACGCCCATGAAGACCAGACTGTCCATCAGTTATATATATGTAGGAGGCTTAGGTCCAGTCCATGCATGCTTTTTAGTTGGTTCTTCAGTCTCTGTGAGCCTCCATGGGCCTAGGTTAGTTGACTCTGTTGGTCTTCTCATGGAGGTCTTGACCCCTCCAGGTCCTTCTATCCTTCCCTTCACACTTCCACAAGGCTACCCAAGCTCTACTCCATATTTGGCTGCAAGTCTTAGTGTCAGTTTCAATCCTCTGCTGGGTGGAGCCTCTCAGAGAATAGTTATCAGACAAATATTTTCTACTAATATAGACAGGATGCATTCTGATCCCGCACTGCCATGAAGGATGGCTTGTGGCTCCGTGTCAGGAGATGGTTTCCCGTAGTTCACACATCAGAAGCTTGAAATAAGCATGCCAGCTGAGTACTGTTATAGTGCAGATTGTCTTTCCTTTCTCTTGGGAATATGGTGTCATTCAGGCTGCCCATGGTAAGTCCCTAAGTGTGGATGGTACTATCCATGGGCTGAGGTCCTAGATTGAGCCCCTCCTCTCTCCCCTCCCCCTGCTCCTCCCTCCCTTCCTTATTCCTGGGGTGCAATGTGAATATCCATCCTACTCTCTTGCTTCCATGCCTTTCCACCGTGATGGATTGTGCAGTGTGAGCTGAAATGAACCCTTCCTTCATCAAACTGGCTTTTTCATGTGTTTTGTCACAGAAAGAGGGATAACAACCAATATGTCATATAGATAGAAGATCTGTTGGCTTCTGGAATCCTATTCTGATCTCTTATTGACTTTTGCTATTGTTATTGGATAATTAAAGGTGAAATTTCTAAAGCTGATAAAGTGTTCCATAAATATTTTTCTCAGCTTTTTCTATTCCACAACCCACTCCTCCCTATACCAACCCATTACCCCTTTTTCTAACCCCATGATTTCTCTCTTCCTGTATCCATCTCTCATCCCTCTCATAAATATAACTTCCAAGGATGTAGCCTCTAATTATTTTTCTTTCCCTGGAAATCTCTCTACATTTATCTTCCTCCACATTGACCTCAGGCTACAGTCCGATTCTATCTTGTTTAACAGTTGTAATGGTGTTCTGACTGCAGCCCAGCTTGACTTGCTAGCATACCATCTGCATGGGTCACAGACATTGGCACCTGTACAGCTCATTAAGTGAGGCCTTTCCTTGGCCTAAACTACCTTTCTAGCTTTGTTTTCTTCAAATAATCCCCTATCCTACAGTGAAGCATGCTGTTCAATATTGTTTCTTCTACAGTATGTAATAACTGTTTCTTCTACAGTATGCTTTATTATATTTCGGGTCACAGCATTACTAAGGCTACTGAGAGTAAGAGGGTGTGGGTCAATGATAGGAAAAGGTATGCAGTAAATAGATTCTGTAGCATGAACCATCAGCAGCAGAAATTGTGATAATGTGAAGACTGTGGTAGAGGGGGTATTCTGTGGGCCACAAGGAACCAATGCCAGCATGTGATGTATTGATGGCTTTCCTACTTCTTGTCTACAACTTTAGAAAGCAGAAACGAATGACAGTCCCCTGAAATGGGACAGCATGCCAGTCTCCGTCAGCTTTGTACTTAAACTTTGCTGGTGTTTGGTTTGTGCCTTCGGAGTTTGCTTAGTGTTTATAAGGGATCCATCTTCTTATTATGCTTGTGGGTGCTTAACCTTTATTGAGGCAGTGATGTGAAGAACGGCACCATCCTGCGTACAAGAGGGAATCTCCATGAAATGCTGTGATGCTTTTGTCTCC
This sequence comes from Acomys russatus, assembly GCF_903995435.1. Taxonomy (NCBI): domain Eukaryota; kingdom Metazoa; phylum Chordata; class Mammalia; order Rodentia; family Muridae; genus Acomys; species Acomys russatus. The sequence goes on along the minus strand of NC_067156.1, from coordinate 31,740,743 downwards.
TTTAAAATGGAAGCAAATGTCATAATATTACACTCCTATTTTTGTCACTGGATCTGCTAGGGCTTTAAAATGTATAATGTAATACATAGAATTAAGAATTTTTCTCTATAATCTTGTCAGAAAAAAAGTGTTTCAATCTATATATAACTTATGTCTTTATATAAATCAAGGAGACAACTCCAGCATTTGGATCTCAGCTTCTATAAATCACTATTTAATAAAGTTTCTCAGCTTGTGTTCCCTCCTCTCTTTGTCCCTCCCTCCCTCCATCCACCCATCCCTCCCTCCATCCGTCCATCCGTCCATCCCTCCCTCCCTCTTCTCTCCCTCTTTCCCTCTAACATGTGCATGGACACCCCCCCCCCCCGTGCACGCACACACACACACACAAACACACACACACATACACATACACACACACACAATTTATTTATGGAACAATAGGGAAAGAAAAGAGAAAAACAAGCCTATCTTTGCTTCTCAGAAGCTGGGAAGGAGCATAAATATTGGGCTGAAAGCCCAGGCAAGGGACGCTGCAGTTGGAGCAGAGCCATTCGTGTAGCATGGAGGCCTCACACAGAAGCTGATTCAGCTGGTGCTCTAGACAGGAAATGTGGGAACTGGTAAAACCAAACTGCAGCCTAAGAAAAACCATTAACCCGATGCCCATCATACACTCAAGCTATCTTTAGTCCAAGGAAATAAAGCCCACATCCTTGACAGAGCTCCATCTCCTGCAGTGCTCATGGACAGAAGCCAGGCAATTTCAAGTCATTTTTCTTTTTCTTCTTTATTCTATCTACTGTTAATATTTTTTTCCTTTCTTTCTTTTAGCTATTGTTAGAGAGCACTTAATTGCCTTGGATCATTGGCAGCTTTCTGCGCTGTCAATTCCAGCCTCCCCCTCCCCCCCAATCATTCCATAGGCTTCCTGGGCCTTAGTATTTATGATGTCTGGCTTGGATCACTAATACGCATCCCTTATTTGAGAACAAGGAGAGAAAGTCGTCTGGACATGACTTCTAAAAACGGCCACATATAAAACAAAGTGCCCCACTTGCTTGTACATTTATTACTATGTGCTCCAAGTCAGTCAGCCTCCAAATGACAGGAAACATTTAATTTCTGTTCCCTAGAGAACAGTTTAGTTCCCTGTGCTTTGTTTTCTTTCATTGGTTTTAAATTTGTTTGTTTGTTTGTTTTCCTGTATATTCCATCAGATGAACTCTGACCTTTTAAGAACGCAGAGGAGTAACTCAACAATACTAAGAAACGTTTGAGGAAAGAAAGTTGCCTTTCAGGGTTTCAGAGGGTGCATAATCAAGGGGCCAAATTACATGTTAAACCAGAAAGGCTGCAGGTGGAAGCAGCCAGCCATGTGGAGGGACAGAGGGAGGCAGGCAGGAAGAGTGGCAAACAGCCGGGTTGACAAGCACAGCCTATCAATTTCACTAGACAATTAACGGGACCAGGAAGCGTCTTGTTGGCAGCTCATTTTTCCACAGATCCTGTTCAACTCAGAATGGCCTAGCCTAGCATAATGATGGCTTGTGGGGTGGAGGGGCCACTGCAGAGTCACACTTGTTTTATTTTAGTTGTGCAGGATATGAATGTCAGCCCGTGATTAACTACACAAATTGAATAGGAGCGATCCAAAAGGGGATAGAGCTGCTGGCAGCCCCCTTGCCCTCTCCAGCCAAAATAGAAGATCAAGGGAATGTTTCACTTCTGGTATTTCTCCAGCATGGGTGGTAGTGGTTACCAGCAGAATATTCCACATTAAACTTTAGATTGGACAAGACTGATCATAATTTGATTTCAAAAGAGTCACCTTCTAGCCTGGCTGTTATGGTCTTCAAAGATCAACACACTAATTGGCCCTAAAACCATTTCATCAACAAAAGTCTGCAATGATTTTAGGAGAAGGGAATTATTTGAGAGAGGCAGACACCAAGGATATGCTTAATGGGTTTTTCACTTTTCCAAACACAACTTATCTGAACAGAAACTCTACTCTTAAATTGGTTTCGGTTCTGCATGTTAAAACTGTCAGTCAGTTAACAGGAGACATTTATATTCCCTCAAAATGTTGACTTCACAAGTCTAGAACTAAAGTTGTTTTCCTCAGTTCATTACCTTTTGTTTAGTTAATCCCTTATTTATTTGTGTGTATGTTTGTATGTGTGTGTATGTTTATGTTTATGTCTGTGTGTGTATATGTATATGTGTGTGTTTTTATGTGTGCATATATCTGTGTATATGTGTGTGTATGTATCTGTGTGTGTGTGTGTGTGTGTGTGTGTGTGTGTGTGTGTGTGTGTGTGTGTGTGTGTGTTTTTATAAGTCAGAAGACAACTTACAAGAGTCGGCTCTCTCCTTCCACCACACCATCCTAGGATCAAGTTCAAGTTACCAGTCCTGTCAGCTAGCACTTTTACCAACATTGTTACCTCACAGGCCCTAAAACTTGAACTTAACAAATTAGCACAAAATAAACAAACTAAGGCCTTTATAAAGAATGGAAACAGGTCACACGGAAGCTTCCATTTCGTCCTTTTTTAATATTAAATTTTATATTCCTTTCCTGTTGCTGAAACAAAAATATTTATTAAGACCACCATCTTTTCCTATTATGAAACGTGGACAAAATGTCTTAACCATCTGTGGTCCCACACACCACCCACCCATTTTATCCATTACTTTCAGATGCTCTGACATAGACAGAGCTACACTGATGTGCCTCGGTGGCTATTCACCATGCTGTTATAATGTCAAACATCTAGCTGGGATGGTGATGGTTAAATGTTTCACCTGCATGGCTTTACATGCCTTAGCCTAGTCCATCCAACAGCTCCCCAGGAGGCAGAAGTTGGAAGCTGACCTGAAAGGAGTTAAGATGTTCAAGGTCACACAATTAGTAGTTGCTTAATGTTGGTCTTTCCACCTGGCTTCTGAGTGCACTTATTTTTAAGATACTAAAATTTGTAATTATATTTTTGGTTACTCCAATTTTAAATGTAGGAAAAGCACAAAACTTTTACAAATTATAGCAAATAAAATTTGTACATAATCTTGTTGTATGCAAACCAACTACACAATTTAAAAACTTTATCGATTTTTAAATTAGCATACAAAGTAACGGGTTTCACAATGGCACTGTCATGCAGTTGTTCCTTGCCCTCCTCTTCTGCTCCTGTCTCCCTTCCCTCTGAATCCTGATTGGTCTCATTTCCTCTCCCAGTAAGAATCCATTTGCTTTCAGGTCACATTTATTCCGGTACCTTATATTTTCTACTTCTTTGTTTAATTAAAATATAATTACATAATTTCTACCGTACTTCTCTTTTCTCCAGTCCTCTTAAGTCCACCCTTGCCCATCCCAGATACCTCCCAAATTCGGAACCTCCTCTTCCTTAACCATTGTGGAGATACAGACACACACACACACACACACACACACACACACACACACACACACACACACAAATACAACCTGCTGAGTCCAATCAGTGTTGCCTAAATATATATGTCTCCGGAATTGACCACTTTGTATTGGACTGCCAATTGGGATTCTCATTTCTGGGGAAAACTAACTCCCCCATCGCTTTCAGCAGTTGATAGTTGCTTGTACCTTTTTATCAAGGGTTAGAACCCCATGAGATTTCTCCCATCTACAGCAGGATATCTACTGGTAAGAATCATTCAGTTCTCATTTAGGAAGGCAAGATGTTGAAATTTTATAGGTGTAACTTCCCTGTCATAGCTAGATCTCACAGCAGGACTTCCAGTGCTCTGGATTTTACAATCTTTCTTTCCCTCTTCCTTGATGTTTCCTGAGCCTTGGGTATAAGGATTGCATTGTAGGTCAACCACTTGGGGTTGGAAACCCTATGGTCAGTCAGTTGTTCTCTGCATTTTGATTAGTTGTAGATTCTGTAATGGTAAAGCTGAAAAATCAGCTTCTTTGATGAGAGGTGAGAGCTACACTTATATGTGAGTATAAAGATAAGTCTTTAAAATAAAGTTAGAAATGATACTGGTTTAGGAAAGAGATATTAGTGGGTTTTTAAGATCCATGACATTACTGACCATGATAAATACCAGGCACAATTATCTTTCTGTTAAGCAGCCTTGGGTCCAGTTACATAGCTGTTGGTTGGCATCAAGATATAAGTGCCACTATTGCCCTTTAAGGAAGGGTATTACGTCATACTGGTTATTGTTGTAGTTCATAGACGTCACATAGGACTACTGGTCACTTTCCTTCCTTAGAAGCTTACATATCACTCTCTGGTACTATGGAAGCCAGTCTTGTGGAAGGAGGCTTTCCGGTCAGATCCAACTCAAATCCTCAGAGTGCTATATCCAAAGTGCATGGTATCTTTAGCAATTGGTATGTAGGTTCAACCTCTAGGAGGCAATCAAGAGTAACAGCAACAGCCTACAGTGTTCGGAAGTCTCTTGGACTGCTCTGACCTACTACTCAAAAGGTCTCCCATGCCTCGCACCAGGATTTTCGTTAGTCTATGGCTCTTGGGAGGAATATTACAGCCCCAATGTTGTCATTTCACTTCAGCTATGCATGTTATAAATGGCACAAACATATGTGTTATATGTATTTTTAGATAAATATAAAATAAGAACTGCTTATGCAGTTTTCAAGAATTCTCATGTCATTTTTCCTTTCTCCCTTCCTCTCTAGCTATACTGACTTCCCCAATTTCCCCCATTTCTTCTTTCGTATAACTGATTATCCTCAGAGTTCCCCTCCCACCTTCCCTCTTTACTCTCCTGGTTTCTGTGGTAACTCCAGGTTACACACTCACAAGTGAGGATTTGGGTGTAGGAACTGCCAATGACAGAGCATGTGGCACTGGTCTTTCTGAGTCCCAGTCACTAACTCAATGTGACCTTTTCTCGTTCTATGTATTTACCTACATGTTTCATGAACTCTTATGAATGCTATCCCATTGTGCACATGTACCACATTTTCACTGTCCACTCATCAGTTGAAGGACACTGGGGTTATTTTCATTCCCTGGCTAGTGTTAATGGAGTGGCAAAGATCACTACTGAGCAAATGTCCATTTTCTGCCTTCTTTTTTGGTTTCTTTCTTCAGAGATTTAAAGTGTCCATTGACTTCCGGAAAGGGTTTCTCCAAAAGTGTTTTCTTTTCTTTGAGGCTATTGTTTCTTTGCTAATTTTTAGTTTGGAAGAACTATCTAAGCATGAGATTCAGATCTGTTACTGTCTTATAACTGTACCACCATATATGCCTTTTGATATTTGTTTCATGAAATTGAAAGCTTCTAGATTCAGTAAATAAATGTTTGTGCTTCTATGTCTTCTTGATTAAACTTTCTCTTTATTAAAGTGCAGTAACGGTACTTAAATGCCCTTAGCTATTAAGAATACTTGGTCCCTGTGCCTATTTGAGCCCTCTGCGTGATAATTTCTAAAGGCAGACTCTGAGTTCTTCCTCTGACATGTAGCTATCCCAGGGCCTTTCTGATATGGAGGAGTTGAGCAGGGACACCGACCGAAGTGCACTAATGCTCTGTTGTTTCACGTATGTGTCCTTCCTTTTTGTGCTTTGTGCATTTGTTGAGATGAATGTTTCTTCCCATTTTAACTTTTCTCCTCTATGCTCCTTTTTCTGTTTTTATTGTTTTCTGTGAGTCTCCCTGGTGGGTTGTCTTCCTCTTTCCTGCTGCTGATGTGAGAGATTACGGCTGTGGTTACTCTAACGTTCACCAGCAGTCCTACCATTGACTTGTGACACAGAACGCTTGTGCATTTCGTGTGTCCTGGAAAAGGTGCAGACCCAGTGACATTAGGCAACTGGCTGGGGATGTAGAAATGCTGAAAAGAAGATTTTGGAAAGTGTAGAAAAAGAAGAGAAATACTAACAGTCTTCTTGATGAGACACAAGTTCAAATATAGCAGCTTAACCATTAAAGTACTAAATTGAAATAAAAATAGAAACAAAAGAAAGTAAGTAAAAATTATGGGGGGGGAAAAGCAATCAATAGCATGAAATAGTATCCCATCCTTGGTCGGCATTTCCTTTTCTCACCTCTTGGGTTGATATCTTCCTTTGTCTTAAAAAAAAGGCTGATGAGGACTAACAGTTTGCATGACTCAGACAAGCTAAGTCAGTGCTCCCTACTGGATAAGAAGGATCTCTGTGAGCACAGACTGTTCTTCCACAGTTGCCTGGACTAAGTTCCCCTGCCACCCTCCCCAAACAGGTTATAATCTTGCTCCTGGTGAAAAAAGGATCAATTTTTCAACTGGCAGGGATTTCTCCATCTCAGGCTCTGGAGGAGTCTGGAAGGCTCGCTTGCCTGAGTGCATCTTGGGCCATCAAAATACCTTGCTGGATTCCTCAGCACACTTCCAGGATAGCTTAAGCTAACTCTTGCAATGGCAGGAAGGGGTTTTCAGTTTGTCAGGTTCAAGTCCCTCAGTCTCACTTCTGCTAGGCACTCTCGTACGTACCGTGTCCCGGTGTGCTTCCTGTGCTTGTTTTTCAACAGCCCAGACTTTCTCTGAACCTCTTGGTGTCACTCTTGTGAACAGCCCATGGTGACAGCAGTTGCAGTTGGTTGATGAGACTGAGGCCACAGCAACAGATGCAGCATTCTACCTGGGCTCCAACACTGGACATCCTCAGTGCATTCGTGGGGGACGTTCACTGCTCTGTATAATTAACACTGCTCGGCAGGTGGGGGAGTTTGTGTAAGCAGCATGGTGCAGCGGCTCAGTAACTCATTTCTCCTGTTTCTGCCTTTCTCCTCTAGCTTATGTGATACCTCTGAACTAAGTTAGCAATGAAGTAAGTTATTGATCATGTAACTTGAAAGGTAGAACTAGAAAAACCTATTGTCTTTCTGTGTCTAACCTCAACATTCTACAGCATTGCTTTATATCTCGTTGTCACTACTTGCTGCCATTAAGTATGTCTTGGATTTGTTGTCTAGTGTGACTAGTATTAAGTTTATGTTATTTTTAAGAGATAACTTTGATAGGAGTTGAAATATTGGCTGGACATTATTTATATTCTGAGCTCGAAATTATTTGACCCATGTCTTTATGGTTGATGATGAGAAATATGCCATTATTTTATTTTTGGTGGTGTGATGGATTTTAGTTTGACATAGACCTAGGTATATGTGGGAAAAGGAACCTCAGTTGAGAAAATTCCTTCACCGGGTTGCCTATAGGTAAGTCTATAGGCATTTTCTTAATTAATGATTGATGCAGGTGGGCCCAGACTGTGAGGTATGGTATCTCCAGGCAAGTGGTGTTTAGCAAACTGAGCAAACCATGAGGAGAAAGCTAGTAAGCAGCAGTCTTCCACGGCCTCTGCTCCAGTTCCTGCCTTGTATTCCTGCCCTGAAGTCCCTTCAGAATAGATTATGATCAGAATATGGACCCAGAATTCCCTGGTCTAAGGCCTCCCTACCTGCCATTTATAGTTTAGTCTCTGGTATTCTGTGGATCATTCTTTCCAAACTCAGGGCTCCTGTGTGACTAAGACCTGCCCACCTCCTCACTGCTGTCATTTTCAAGTATTTCCCCAGCCTGGGAAATCCAGACCCTTTGCCACATTCAACAGCTCACTTTCCACATTCCCCTGTAGCTCACCCAGGCAACACCAGAGCTGATGCGGCTCAGTAGACTCCAGATAACTGCAGGGGGATCTCATCTTGAGGCATCTCCACAGCAAGGATAGCCTTGCCGGTGTCTAGGATGAGGTGGAGGACTTCATCGGCCACTTCTGCAGCATGTGCTGCTTCTTTGTGGAAAAAAAAAATGATGTCCCTGGCTCCATTCTAGTTTCTTTAGATCTTTCCCTTCCAGGAGCAGAGTCTGTTGTTTTTCATTTAGACTCATTTCTTTCACTGAATCACATAGAGGTGGCTTCTAGTCCTGTATTTTGCCTGGAAATCCCTGAAAGGTTTTATAAAAGGATCCAATGGTGAAGAGTACACAAGTTCTCTGCTTATATGGAGAAGGGGTTTGTCTCCTATTGGACTGTTCTGTTATATCTATCCTTACTGTTGACATGTGATTGCCCTCACTAATGTTATTACTATGCCCAGCCTTTTTTTTTTTTTTTTTTTTTTTTTTTTGTCACTGAATTTCTTTTTTTTTTTTTTTTTTATTAATTTATTCTTGTTACATCTCAATGTTTATCCCATCCCTTGTATCCTCCCATTCCTCCCCCCCCCATTTTCCCATTATTCCCCTCCCCTATGACTGTTCCTGAGGGGGATTACGTCCCCCTATATATTCTCATAGGGTATCAAGTCTCTTCTTGGCTACTTGCTGTCCTTCCTCTGAGTGCCACCAGGTCTCCCCCTCCAGGGGACATGGTCAAATGTGAGGCACCAGAGTATGTGAGAAAGTCGTATCACACTCTCCACTCAACTGTGGAGAATATTCTGACCATTGGCTAGATCTGGGAAGGGGTTTTAAAGTTTACCTCCTGTATTGTTCTTGGCTGGTGCCTTAGTTTGAGCGGGACCCCTGGGCCCAAATCTGCCTATCATATTGTTCTACTTGTAGATTTCTAGGACCCTCTGGATCCTTTTATTTTGCTGTTCTCCCATGCGTCTCTCATTTAGAGTCCCAATAGGATGCCTTCCCCTCTGTCCCAGTTTCCTGGTAAGTGAAGGCTTTCGTGGGACATGCCCCTTGGGCTAGTATGCAGATATAAGTGAGTATATACCATTTGATTCTTTCTGCTTCTGGGTTAACTCACTCATTATGATCATTTCTAGCTCAATCCATTTATCCACAAATTTCGGGAATTCCTTGTTTTTAATAGCTGAGTAGTATTCCATAGTGTATATGTACCACAGTTTCTTTATCCACTCTTCTACTGAGGGACACTTAGGCTGTTTCCATGTTCTGGCTATTATGAATAAGGCTGCTATGAACATGGTTGAGCAAATTTTCTTGTTGTGTGCTGGAGCATCTTCTGGGTATATTCCAAGGAGTGGAATAGCTGGGTCTTGAGGAAGCCCTATTCCCATTTTTCTGAGATAGCACCAGATAGACTATAAAGCAATAGTACTTAAAACAGCATGGTACTGGCACAGCAACAGGCTGGTTGATCAGTGGAATCGAATCGAAGACCCAGATATGAATCCACACACATATGGTCACTTGATTTTTGACAAAGAAGCCAAATCCATTCAATGGAAAAAGGATAGCATCTTCAACAAATGGTGCTGGTCTAACTGGAGGTCTATGTGTAAAAAAATGAAACTGGACCCATATTTGTCACCTTGCACAAAACTCAAATCCAAGTGGATTAAAGACCTCAACATAAAACCAGAGACACTAACTCACTTAGAAGAAAAAGTGGGAAAGAGCCTGGAACATATTGGCACAGGAGACAACTTCCTGAACAGAACACCAACGGCCCAGGCCTTAATGTCAACCATTAATAAATGGGACCTCATGAGGCTGAGAAGCTTCTGTAAGGCAGGAGACACTGTCAAGAGAACAAAGCGACAGCCTACAGACTGGGAAAAGATCTTCACCAACCCTACATCTGACAAAGGTCTAATATCCAAAATATATAAAGAACTCAAGAAATTAAACACCACCAAACCGAATAACCCAATTGAGAAATGGGGCTTGGAACTAAACAGAGAATTCTCAACAGAGGAGTATCAAATGGCTGAGAAACACTTAAAGAAATGCTCAACCTCCTTAGTCATCAGGGAAATGCAAATCAAAACAACTCTGAGATTCCATCTTACACCCATCAGAATGGCTAAGATCAAAAATTCAAGCGACACCACATGCTGGCGAGGATGTGGGGAGAGAGGAACACTCCTTCATTGCTGGTGGGAATGCAAACTAGTACAGCCCAGCCTTTTTAAAAGTAGGATATTCTGAGTCAAACTAAATAAAAACTGTGTCTACTGACACAGAGATCTTTATTTTGCCTTCTATTGAATCCTTCCTTGTGCCTCTGGGCCCCAAATGACAAGTACTGCTCTCTCTTGTGACTTACCAATCCATTCACAATTCAATTATTTGTTTATTTGTTTGTTTCAGAAACCTTTATTGACTACGGCATGTCACTAACCCAGTGCCATCCCAGCTTTCATGGGGTTCTGTTTTTCTGCCAGAAACAGAAACATCTGGTCACACTGTGTAACAAACAGTCATGCTATGCAAACACGCCCTGAGGAACAGGCCTTGCCCTTAGACACCAAGCGGACTGTAGTGTGTTTCCTTACAGCTCCAGGAAGCAATCACCACAAACTCGGTGGCTTAAGATGACAGGCATGTATTCTCCCACAGCTCCAGAGGAAAGTGGTGTGAAATCTAGTGTCCAGAGCAGTGTTTTTTGTTTTGTTTTGTTTGCTTTTCTAGACACACAGGAGTCTGCTCTTTGAATTGTAGATAAGCCATTCCTATGTCCACTTTTGGTGCCCTGTAGGTCTGAGCATTTCTTTCAAAATCCTCCTCCCCTCTCTTAAAACAACACCAATTTTCAGATGAGGCTGACCCAATCTAATATGACATAATCTTAACCTGACCACATCTGCGAAGTCATTATCTTCAAATAAGGTGACACGTCTGGGACGCTGGGAGTTAAACATGTCTTTTGGAGGTCACAAACAGTCCTTCGGCATAAGCTCCGTTGAGTCCATTATCCTTGAGATGAGGTACTGGAATCTAAGTAGTGGGCCTGCTGACGGGGTGTCTTACTTGAATGTGTATAGTCAGGCACAGCCCTCTGGGAACATAGGAGCAAAGACTCAAACACAGGTTCTCAAGTGCAGAATGCCCTCCTGGGAGAGGTGACTACTACAGATACTGTTATCTTCATGCAACTCTCCTGAAGACTACTGGAAAAGGAAAAGCCCTGCCCTTCTCTGGCTGGACTTTCAGAGAGAAAGCCCCAGATACAGCCTCCTTCACAGCCAAAGCTTCCCTTGTGATGCATCAACACAGGCTTTACACGCTGTGAACCTTTATTTAATACAGTTCCTCAGGTTGTGGTGACCCCCAGCCATAACATTATTTCACTGCTATGTCATAATTGTAGTTTTATCACTGTTATGAATCTTGATGTAAATATCTGTTATACAAGATATCTGATATGTGACCCATGTGGGGGTCATGACCCACAGCTTGGGAACCACTGCCTTACAGACCTATGGATGAGATCAAACCTAGCTTTGTGACAATCTAGGCAAGTGACCCCAGATTCTGAGCCACTGAAGACAGTCCTATATTCCTCGGGGATGTCACTGTGAATATTAGGCTTGAAAAAGCACTTCCCAATATTTTTAAACATTTAATGAGGGGGAACAATGTGAACAAAGATTTTTTTACATTTTTTAAATTGTATTAATTTATTCATATTACATCTCAATAGTTATCCCATCCCTTGTATCCTCCCTTTCCTCCCTCCCTCCCATTTTCCCCTTACTCCCCTCCCCTATGACTGTAACTGAGGGGGACTTCTTCCCACTGTATATGCTCATAAGCTGACCGTTTAAGCTTGGCACAGGTCAGCCAAAAATACTTGCACAGTGAGAATAGAAGCAGGATTGGGGAGAGGAATTACAAATAACTTTCTCAATCTGTACTCCATTGGAGGAAGTAGGGAGGGTGGGAATGACGTTATCATTTGATCCGGACACAGTGGAGAATATGAGGGAGCTTCCGGGAGCCATTTTAATGGCTGACCCTGTGCGTGCTGGTTATGAGTTACACTTCTTTCTCACCATCTCAGGCAGTGCTTGAGTGTTTGAAACTTGTTTTTAAAAATAAAACTCATGTAGCCGGGGGAGGTTTTTAGATATAGCCATCCTTATTATAGGCAGGCACATTGGCTTCTCACATTAACTGCTCCTGGGAAGACTGGAGGGAGGAGGTGACAAGACAGTAACAAACAGGAAAAGGGAGAAAGCAAGCGAGACTAGAACTCCATCAGCAAGCACTGAGATAGAAACTCCATGTGGACAAGGACGTTTAGATGTTGTTTTCAAAGATCTCCCTTCAGCCCTTAAGACTGTCCACCAACACAAGCATTTTTTGAATAACCTTTCTGAGGCCACACTCTGCCTCCACACACAGTAAGGTGCACCGCCACTGTCCTTTCCATGGGCATACAGCTCTGAGAGCAAGGACAGTGGTCACTTCATGTCTTCTGGCTGCAGTCGAGGCACAATGCCTTATGCAGGAGACAAGTTCAGTTGCTTTCAGAGGCGAACAGTCTAGTGCACAGTTTAATGCTTCAGTAGGCTAGATGGGGCTTGGCTTGACTCAACAACTCAGGGCCTCTCTTTCTGGTGCAGAGCAGTCTCCGGTCTAAGACACTGTGGCACCATCTCCATGTTGGGTTTTTGCAGAAGCCTCCAAACCTAGCTCCTTGCTTCCACCCTCAGGCTAATTCTCTTCTACTCTGACTAGCACAGGCAGAGAGTGATATGCTAAGGACCAAGTCAGATCAGGACATCGCTCTTAACACCTCCAGGTTCTTCCACCCTCACTGAGTAGAAGCCAGAATTGATGAAAAGAAGTCTAAAAAGCACAGCATGGCTTATGCATGCTGTTTTTCTGCTAATTTCAGTCCTCCTTGGCTGCTCCTGCCTCCCTCCCTCCTCCTAGCCTCCTGGTTTCCTGCAATTTCAGGACTTGGACACTTCATCCTACTCTGGAGTCTTGTACTAGCTCTTCCATCTCTGGAATGCTTCCTCCTTAGCCTACCCACTCCCTTCCAGCCTTCAAATGTATCCCAATAGCATAATTCACACTCTGACCTACATAGGTCTATTTAGTAAAAATAAAATAAAATAAAGATAAAAACAAAACAAAACTAACCTGTATTCTTTATAGTAAATAATAGACACTAAAATGAGTAGAATGAGAGATATCTTCATACATGTACATAAAGTACTCTTGTTCACTCCATGACTCCCCTTTCCCTTCCCCCATAGACTTCATTGCCTGTTTCCTTTTTTTCTCAAATAGTCCCTCTTCAGTTTCTTCTTCTGTGCTTTTTCCCCTTAGCATAGTATCACACTGCAGCACTGCATACATACATTTGTGTGTAAGTGTATGTATGTATGTATGTATGTATGTATGCATGTATGTATGTATAGTTCCATAAGCCAATGAAGTATGATTGACGAGTAATGACTGATTAACTAATTTGTTTCTTTTATGTGAAGAACAGTGCTTGGCAGCTATGAAATGTTCAATATCCGCTCAGTTGTCAGGCTGGCTTTAATATGGAGCGTTTGCACCCTTGTTGCTCAATGACGCTTTCAGCAGTATTCTCTAAGAAGTGTTCTGCAGTGCCTACCAGACTCTACAACCAAATGCTTTGTATCCAGTCCTTGTTCCATTGCTCTGGGCCAAACTTCGATAATATTTAACTTCATTCAATATCTTGTTACTTCATTTGAACAGATAAAAGGGAATATTTATGATCATTATGTGTTACTACTTGTTACATTTTTATCAGACTTAGTATGAAGCATCCTTTTCAACACTGTAAGACATCTATGAAGCACAGCCCTGGACTCTGATGTCAGATCCTGTGTTGTTTAATCATCTCTCATGTGATGGTTTGGGATGGCATGGCTGTTCTGAGTATACTCTTTATAGGATTAATGGATGACCTGACCTGCACCTTATTTTACGTAATAAAATATCAATTGATGGATTATAATTACTGAACTGCCTCAAATCACCAAACACAGTAGGCCTCTGAACATGATGAATTGACTGTGATGTGCATCCATTTCTTTTTTTTATTTACTTTTTTATTAATTCATTCATATTACATCTCAATAGTTATCCCATCCCTTGTATCCTCCCATTCCTCCTTCCTTCCCATTTTCCCCCTACTCCCCTCCCCTATGACTGTGACTGAGGAGGACCTCCTCCCCCTGTATATGCTCATTGGATATCAAGTCTCTTCTTGGTAGCCTGCTATTCTTTGTCTGAGTGCCACCAGGTCTCCCCATTCAGGGATGTGGTCAAATATGGAGCACCAGAGTTCATGTGAAAGTCAGTCCCCACTCTCCACTCAGCTGTGGAAAATGTCCTGTCCATTGGCTAGATCTTGGTCGTGGTTAGATGTTTACTGCACGTATAGTCCTTGGGTGGGTGCACCCATTTCTTAACCATTTGAAATACTCAACTGTCAGGAAACATGGATTGAGTCAGTGGGTGTCTCACAGACACACGGAATTTACCATGTTGGGTATTTTTTAAATCTTAATTTCTTTATTGAATATTAGGGTGTATCTCCTAATAAATCTGTTTCAGTGAAATGTTTGTGCAATGGTAAAAACTGTATGAGAGTGCCCAGAACATCACAGTGATGAATGGCACACAAGCACGTGTAAGCATTCCCAATCCTCTCAATTAGAAACATATATCTTAGCTGGGCACAGTAGCCCACACCTGTAATCCCAACATTTGTAAAGATGAAGCAGGAGGATTACCACAACTTGGAGTTTAGCTTGTGTTTCATAGTAATTTCCAGGCCAAGCTGTGCTATAGAATGAGACCCTGTCCCCAAAAGATGAAATAAAGTAAGGAGAGAGAGAGAGAGAGAGAGAGAGAGAGAGAGAGAGAGAGAGAGGAGAAAGAAGAAGAAAGAAGAAGAAGAAGAAGAGAGAAGAGAGGAGTAGAGAGACAGAGAGAGCGAGAGATATGTGTGTAGAGCTGTTGTGAAATGCTTTGCAGCTAGGGGGGTCAGACAGACAGCCTCCTGCATGCTGCACTCACAGCCCCTCAGCAGAGTTATTATTAGGCAGTGTATGGCACTTTACAGATCAGAAAATAAAACCCTCTTCCCCCATATTAAATAGCTCACTTGAGATATAAATACTGATAGATTTAATACAATGCATAAAAGAGAGCCCTTTCAAAATCTCCCCCATTCTCCTCCCTATTGTCTCCATGCACAAGTCAAGTGATAGCCCCGATCCATCTCTAGTTCTTCCTGACTCTTCCCGTGTCATTTCCCTTCGGTCCTTCCATCTTCTCCAGACCACGTGGCATACCTGTGTCATCTTCCAAGACTCAATCTGGCCTTTCTTTCTCTCAGAAGTGTGCTGCCCTCCCGAGAGAGCAGACCCCCTTCCTTTGTGCACCTCAACGCCAGGTGCTCAGGTCCTTTGGCTCTCGTTATACCTGCAGACTACAGTTCATTATTTACATGTTGGCCTCCCCTGTGAGGAGAGCAGTAGAGAGGACTCATAAATCATACACACACCAGAGGGGACTATGCAGCTTTCCCCTCCCCCACCAGGGCACTGAGAAGATAATGCATGCCAAAGGCTTTATTTAGCACAGTGACCAACAAGAATGCTTGGTCAGTGGCCATGGTGGTGGTAATGATGATGATGATGATGATGATATGATCAGCCTGGAAACATCCTTCCCAGCAAGAGGGGAGTCAGCAGCCAAGCGAGGTGCAGCATTATCTTTACCAAAGCTATCACGGTCAAGACTATTATAGCCCAAGACTCCAGCACTTTGTAACATAGAAAATTGCTTACTACACACACAGGAAATTCTTGAACCTTCTGACATTCTGAGCTGTGGAGGAAAACAGCCCTGAGGCCTCATTTTTTTTCTAACAAAGCTGTCTAGAGAAATAGATTAAAACCTAAAATGAAAAAGCGCCATTCCTGGTTTCTGTGCCAGAAGGTAATAAATCAAAGAAAATACTGAGGCAAAGTGTATTTCTCGAATACGGATTGCTAACATTTGAGAATATCTTGCTTAATTTTCTTGTGACTCACATAACAATTAGTCCATTGCAACATTTAATGAGGGGATCACAAGCGTCTTCTGAAGCGCATCAGCATGACCTGTGCCCACTGCTGGAACGACCCTGTACTGAAGAATGACACTGAGACTATTTAGAAAATTCACTATTGTGCCAACAGCACTGTCATTTTCAAGAAACCTTTCGTTTTTGAATATCTGCTATGAGGCACTGTGCCTAGCAATCAAAGGCGAGTCATGGACAGGCCCAAGGAATTCTTGCCTCTTCAAGCCAGACACACTGAACAGAGGGAGGTGGAAAGTGGAGGGAATGCAATTTATTTTCACAGGAGGAGGCAGGACAGCTTCTTTAAGAAAGGGAGGCTGATAGAAACAAGTGTCTCTCGTCATTTCCAAAATAGTATCTATTTAAGCTCTGACCTGGTTGACCGCTGCCTGTAGTTCCTGAGAGCCAGCCAGCATGTGCTTAGAGGGTAACCCTACCTAGTTGATCCTAAGCAAGTCATGTTTGTAGCAGGATGTGACTCTCTGACTTTCTGTGGCTAGACTGTCTCTCGTATTTACTTGAGGAACGGGAACAATGCCTCTACTTGCATTAATCTCGGCTCTCACTGATGTGGTGTCAGCCTATAGGGTGCCAGCCTCATTCCTGGTTTCAGCTGGTTGTCCGCCTGTAGGTTTTCCTTCTTCCTTTTCCTTCACTGATTTCTTTTGTGTTTTGCTTCCCCCCCCCCCAGAAGCAATATTTAATTCTTATCATAGAAGTAACACAGTAATCGTTAGATACCCTAGGAATGGAGAAGAAGAGTATCAATAAACTTGTGATATCGCATCATCTGACATTAAAAAGCTGATATCTGATTTCTCTTTGAACACTTGTCTTTATACGGGTGTAAATGTGAACTATCCGGCTCTTATTCAGTGTCATAGAACCTATTGCGTTGAAATTTATTTCCATGAAGTGCTTTTATATTGATTTCAAATAGAATGAACTTGTAACAGGTAAATAAATAAATAAATAAATAAATAAATAAATAAATAAACAAACCAGTAATAAGAAGAAATTCTTGTTGTTCCTCAAATGTGAGGGTTTTCAAACAAACAGTATTTCGGGTACAGCATTTTTTTGATAGTTATGTTCATAAGGTCCTGGAAAGAGGCTGTCCAAGCTGTAATGAATTTGCCTGTACATTACATGTTCAAGTGCAAAGTCTTCATTTCTTTCTTGATCGTTTCTCTTTAATCTTGTGTTTATAATGTGGACTAGTGGGGTTGTGAACATGCACTGTTTGATATGATGCTTAGGTTTTGTTTTAAAGTCCCTGAAAGTGTTAGTTTATGTTATTCCTAAATCACAGGGGCTTTTCTCGGCACTCTCTGTATTCTTTCGTGTCCCATGTGCTAGAGATGTGTGTCATCTGTAACCTCAGTAACCCTCTGCTTCTACAATCAGCATATTATATAGACTTTCCCTGTGTCACAGATCAGACAAGCTCTCGCCAAGCGTGTCTTGATTAACTTTGCTCTTTGATTTTTAGCGTGGGAATTACCTCCCCTCAACCGAATCCTTCTCTCCGTATAGAGTATTATAACTGCAAATATCTATAACTGCATAGTGTGTTTAAAGTCCAAAATAGGAGATATATATTATATGTGCATAGTGCTCATCAACTAAATTGATAAAAAGAAGGTATTTTCTTAAAATAGTGAGAACTATGAAGTGGGATGGATTTCAGTCTTTCTAGCTTAAGAAAGAAAACCTTGTCCAGCTCTCTATTCCAGCCTGAGCTTTTCTCTCCTGACTGAATATTACAACGAATTCCTGTCTGAACTTTTTGCTGTGGTTTCTCTCTGTTCAGTTTGGCACTACACTGAATGTCAACAGTGGGGGTAGAAGACAGAAGGGGAAGAGAGAGTCAGGCCATCAGGCTGGCAGTAAGGCATCTTTCCTTGCTCAGCCATCTCTCCAGCCCTCATAATTAAAAGTAAAATAAGATTAAAAAAAAAAAAAAGATTGCCAGGGCTTACTGGTGACCAGCCTAGCTCCAGGTTCAGTGAGAGACCCTGTATCAAGGGACTATGACAGTGTGATAAGACACCTGTTATCTTCCTTTGGCCTCTATGCAGATACACACAGGTTCATGTACACACACACAGAAACACACATGTACAGAAACAACAATTTCCACTTTAGTTTCTCCTTAAGAATGTCATACATGTATACAACAGAGTATGACATGACCACCTCTCATTTCCTCTCTCCAGCTTCCCTCCAAGTCCCCCAAACACTAACACACCTCCTTTCCTGACATCCTACCTTTTTTGATAATCCATCAAATCCAATTAGTACTGCCCATATGCATATGGGGTTGGAGGCCTCCAGTGGAGCATGGGAACTCAACCGATGAATCAGTCATTGAAAATCAAATGATTCTCTCTCCCCAACAGCTACCTACGCCAAGAGCTGTTCAGGATGGGATAGCACCTGAGGAGTGCTGTCCTCTGACACCTATAACTGGATTTTTGATGAATGAATCTTGTGCAGGTCATGTGCAAGTAACTGCAGTTGGTGTGGAGAAGGCGGTGCTATAACCAGGTCACGTCCAGAGGCTTGCGTTTCCCAGTGCTCTTCCTTTTGCTCCTGTGTTTTTACATTCTATCTGCTGCTCCTTTCCTGATGGTCCCTGAGCCTTGCTTGCGGAGGGACAGAGAAGAATATCCCACTGAGGGCTGAACATTCAGTCTCTTATTCCACCGACTGTTTCCTGCTACAGGATGGCGGGGAGGAGGGAGGAGCTTCTGTTAAGAGCAGCCCTGGTCTGTGGGTAGAAATGCAAAGATTTAGATGGACGTATGACAGCAGGACCATTCAGCAAAATAAAAATAGTAAGTTCTACCTAAGGAACAAGGACCTCCCCAGCAATGGGATGCAAAATACGTTTTAGCCTCTTCTCTTGAAAATATCAGTATCCCAGTAAGGATCAAACAATATGCAAATTCAGTACCTAGGCCACCAGGACTTGCTCTTTTATACTCCTCTTTCTTTTATGGTTTTCTTTTTGTTTGGTTGGTTGGTTGGTTGGTTTGATTGGTTGTTTTTCTTTTTTCTTTGTTTCTTTCTTTTTTTTTCCTAAGGTTTTGTTTTTTGCTTTGTTGTATTGTTTGTTTGTTTTTGGAGGAAGTATCTCTATACAATATAGTCAGTCTCAAACATGCAGAAACCCTCCCTCCACAGCCTCCTGAGTGCTGTGGTTCCACCACACCAGCCTTAACTGCATATGTTGAGTGCCTAGAATGACCCATTCATATCAAACACAATTTTCTATAAATTAGTCCTGTGTATGCTTCCTGTCTTTCTGCTCCTTCCACATTAACCTTCAGGTTCCAGCTTTACAACGTCCTTCTGTTTTGGCAAAGTCATCTATTTACTCTGAAATTTTTTATTCAGAACCACTGTGTGCCCACTCTAAGCAGTAGGGCTCAACAAGGAGATAGGCAGAATCTTTTTTAAAAATTTAATTTATTTATTTATTCACTTTACATCCCGGTCATAGCCCCATCCCTCCTCTCCTCCCAGTCCAACTTTCTCTACCTCTCCTGACCCCCTCCCATATTCCTCAGAAAAGGGGAGCCCCCCTTCCTATCCACCCGAAGCTCATCAAGTCACATCAGAACTGAGCATGTGCTCTTCCCCTGTGGCCTGGCAAGGCAGTCCTGCCAGAGGGAAGTGATAAAAAAAAAAAAAAGCTGGCAACAGAGTCCTTGTCAGAGACAGCCCCTGCCTCCCTTACTAGAGGACCCACATGAAGCCTGAGCTGCCCATTGGCTACATTGTTGTAGGGGGCCTATGTCTAGTCTATGCAAGGTCCTTGGTTGGTACTTCAGTCTCAGCAGGCCCCTCTGGACCCTGATCAGCTGGCTCTGTTGGTCTTCTTGTGAAGCTCCTGTCACCTCCAGGTCCTGTCCTTCCCCAACCACCCCACACTTTCCCACAAGAGTTCCTATGCACTGCGCAATGTTTGACTGTGAGTCTCAAAACACTGCTGGTGGAGCCTCTCACAAGACAACTCTACTAGGCTCCTGTCTGCAACCACAGCAGAGTATCATTAACAATGGCAGAGGTTGGTCTCTCCCATGAGGTGGGTCTCCTACTGGGCCAGGAACTGGTTGGACATTCCTCAATCTCTGCTCTATCTGCTCTATTGTTATTCCTGCCTGCACTTCCTGTATGCAAGGTGAATTTTCCATCGAAGTTTTTGTGGGTGAGTTGGTGTCCCCCTCCCTCTACTAGACTTGTCTAGTTAGAGAGTATCCTTAGTGGACAGAATCTTAAACTTGGGGTACACTTCATGTGTGTGCGTGCATGTGTGTGCATACGCACGTGTGTGTGCAATCTTTAGCATTTAGAATATGAAGCTTCATTTAATACATACTATATTATGTCCAATGGTAAGATAAGTTCTTATGTATAATTATAGTTCGGTGATGGCGTTTGAACTAATTTTTGCATTTAGTTTTTTTTAATGGAGATTAGTGTATAGAGTTAGGACAATCACTTTAATAAACAACAACACTTTTCTTTCAATTTGAACACACACACCACTAATTAATTAACTAAGCCAGTGTGTGTGTGTGTGTGTGTGTGTGTGTGTGTGTGTGTGTGTGTTCAGGTGGAAGTCAGAGGACAATCTGCAAGAGTTACTTTTCTCCATCTATTTGTGTAAGTCCTGGAGACCAAGCCTAGGTTTTCAGGATTTTCCCACCTAAGCCATTTCTCTGGCCTTCCTTACAGTTTTTAAATGATCCATATTACTTTGTAGGTTATTATTATATTATACCAATATAAGCAAAGTATTGTTACCCAGTTACTATTATATGGAATGCAGAAAATTAAATGGAATTTTTCATAATAGGACTATGCACACCCATCTTTGAATACCCAAAGCTATCCTATTCAAATGCATATGCTTTAGCATAAGTAGTATTGCATTAGTTGTTATAAAATTTTGTACTGAAATTATTCTGCCCTTTTGAGAAACAGCTGACACACTTGGGTCACCTTCTATTTATAGAAGTCTCTGTTAATGTTTGGTACTTCACAGAGGTGTCTTCTTAATAAGTTTTCTTTTCCTAAATTCAAGGTCTTTGGAAACTGTTACCAAGGAAACAGCTGGATGGGTTATGTATATTTCACTTATACCTAAAATAGAAAAGCTTCCTCTGAGTTATAAATAAAATTCTATAAAACTTCCTCCAATAATCTGTGTGCTTTTCCATTCACACCATCTTGCCTTTAGAGCAGTGCACATGTACAGCAGTGCCTGCCTCATGTAGAGGCTCTGTGGTCCTGCAGTCTTTGCTCTGTCTAACCTTGAACACTTCCCACTGAGTCTGAGGGCTCTCCCTTGTGTCCAGTACTTGATATATGTCACCACATAACAGCTGTTAGTCACTTTGAGTCCATAGAGACAATGAGGTAAAAATACTTGTCACACAAAGACTTCCTCTCCTCTTGAGACAACTTATCCCCATAAAGCCCTTCCAAATCCAGACAAAAGAATATGATGCAAGGTGAACCTCTCACCAAGGAGTGAAGGTAGGCTTGGCTGTGATAGGCAGTCACGATGATTAAGAACCCTTAGTGAAGAGCAAAGTTTGAGGCCAGCCTGGGCTGTATGATAAAAGCATGACTCAGAAAACCAAATCAAAACAAGATACAAACAAATAAACAAACTTGGTTTGATATCTACATAAATTGCATTTGATTTTATTCCTTCATTAACTCTTGCATCAAACCTTTAACTTCTGCCTAAAACCTAAACAACTATTCAAGTTTTCCCACAAAGTAGTAGTGATTTCCCATAATAAATCTTAACATGTATCTCTTTGTTGATTTGGTGCCTTGTGTTCCTCAGAGTTGGCATTTTCTATGGGTAGAGGCCAAGGATGAGAAAGTTGGGTTTTGTGGTATTTGTTGTAAACAGGTACTTGTTTGTCTTTGTACCTAAAGATGCTGCTTTACTCTTCAGTGAGAGCTACTGCCTGCTGGACAGTAACTGTGGTGCAAATGGAGATGAGGATGTAGCTCAGTGATAGAGAGCTTGTCTCACATGGGCCAGGTCCTTCATTCAATTTCTGACACTGTGAAGGCACAAAATAGAAATGAGTAGTTACATTACAATGGGCGTGGCCACACTCTCCTAACTCCTTGATCTGGACCAGTAGCTCATTCTTCAGCCACAGACCCCTAAGAGGTATGATGACCACAAGGGATGAGAAGATAAAGAAGAATATAGGAAAGTCTGGGATGCGAAGGTCTTACACAAGCTGATGACTCATATAAGCAAGTTAATTTAAAAGAAATACAGTATCTTATATGCTTTAACAGGGGGAAATGGAAGAGTTATCAGAAAACATCACACAGTGGTGGGATGAAGTCAGTGGGAAGCTAATCAAGCAATGTTGCACAAAGGGAACACAGGATATCTCAAGAGCATCACAGACCCAGTGACTGATAACCACAGCCCTTTAGGGTAGGAAAAGTTGGGTCTTCGGGATCCAAAGTCACAGCTCCACCAAGGTCCTCGCCCCAGGCCATTACTGTCCCTGTCAAGCTTGTTCTTGATTGTAGAGTAGAAGCTATGTTCCTTCTCCACACATAACGGTCTCAGGGACAGCCTCAGGTTAATCCAGCCTCAAGTAGTCTCTGAAGCCCCCATTCTGCCCTAATCTTCAGAGGATTATTGTTGAAATCCAATTCCAGCAGGTCCTTTTTATATCTGGAACCCTATAGTGACAACAGATAGCCTTTGCCCTCTAGTCCCTGTCAGCTTCTCCAAGATCATCTTTTGGTTTACTCATGAGACTCCCGCAGTGTTTTTCTCTGCACCATTTTTCATATTCCTTCTTACCTGGAGAGCTTAGTATACAATGTTTATGTCAGTGGTTCTCAACATTTCTAATGCTGTGACATTTTAATGCAGTTCTTCATGTTGTGGTGACCCCCAACCATAAAATTATTGTATTCTTACTTCATATCTGTAATTTTGCTACTGTTATGAATTGTTATGTAAATATGTAACATCAATCTCCAGAGGGGTCATGACCCCCAGATTGAGAACCATTGGTCTAAAATGTGCTTTCTCATTTTTTTGTTTGTTTGTTTGTTTTTCGAGACAGGGTTTCTCTGTGTAGCCTTGGCTGTCCTGGACTAACTTTGTAGACCAGCCTGGCCTGGAACTCAACAGCGATTCACCTGCCTCTGGCTCCCAATTGCTGGGATTAAAGGCATGTGCCACCATGCCCGGCTGTGCTTTCCCATCCTAACAATTAGAGGATGGACTCTCTTCTTGGTTGTCTATCTCACCTTCCCTAAGTAATCGCTCTTGGCCCACGTGAATATGTGCTATGATTCCTATCTTCTATTATATGAGCAAATGCTGCACTTATTAAGATGCTGACCTCCCCACCCCTCCCCAGGAGGGACAGACATCTTTTCTTTCTTAATACCGCTATGTCCTATACAGGTTGTCTCATTACCTTTTTGTAAATTAGTGGGTACATAATGAATGACAACTGCTACAAAACGTACCTTCAAGGTGAAAACAGAGACCCAGGCTTGAGACAGATGTACATCAGCTCAGAGGAAAGGGAAAAAGTGTGAAGAGATGTGATGTGCCATGGCATTTGGTCTTGGTTTAAAAGATAAAAGCTGAAGTGGTTTCCCCAGGAAGCCGAGGCAAGAAAGAGGATAGCAAGGAAAGAACGACATGACCAAATTCAAATGTTTTCAGTAAGCGAACTTCACCTGCTTGGGATTTCGTGTCTCCAACAGGCACTGCTTCCACCGAGCTTCCCTGGAAAGCCCTTTAGAGAGACCAGATGTTTCTTATGTGTATAATAAGAGCTCTTTATATCCTTATACTTTATAATTGTTTCTCTGAAATGAAAATTTGACAGAATATATAAAAAATACCACCAAGAATGCTACATTGAAGTTATCTTAATAAAGTACTTCTTTTGTACTAAAGGCATTAAATTTTAATTCTTAATATTTGCTATTTTTATTCTGTGGGGGAAAAAGGGCAGTTTGATGAGAGAATAGAGCTTTAAAAAGAAACATAAACATGCAAGGCCAAAAGCTTAGCATCCTGAAGGTGCACAATTGCTACTCCACTGCATATCAACACCCGACAGGGAGTAATGGATGGAAAGCTACCTTCTCCCCACCCCAGCCCCCAGGCACACAGCCACAATCCCCCCACACAGGGAAACTAGATCTCCAGAGCTAAAAGGGTTTAAGTGGCAGCCCTTTATATTACTTTTTTTTTTTTTTTTTTTTTTTTTTGCCAAACTCAGGAGCACACAGTGAAATACATCTGCATTTGGGGAGGGTTTGAGGGGCTGTGGCATGCCTCTGCTGGCTGGCAAAGCTAATGTACTCAAGTGTAATTCATACATTTTAAACACTGACAGCATCTCACTCAAAAGCATCCTCTTTGGGAAGAAGAGCAGCTTAGATAAGCTCTCAGTGCTTCCTTATGGTGGACATTTTCCAATATCAATTAGGCAGAACTGCTGGAGCACTCAGCTTCACACATATGAACTCTAGGTATTGCATATCACATCGCTTTCAAATCATAACTCGGCGGCAACAGCCTTATTGGAAAGCTTGAGGTTAATTATGACTTTACTCAGCTTCTAGCTTGAGGCAGAAGCAGCCACAAAGCCAAAGACTCCTGGGAATACTTAGCCTGTCAAAGAAAGCCCCGCTTCCCTGCAAGCATAAGCATGAATTTCTTTGCTCTTTTCCAGGGTCCCTGTGCCTTTCCTGTCCCTTGTTTTTTAATACAAAAGCGGTGATAAATTTGCTGGCTCTGCCCTTTATGTTTTAGCTGGCGTTTAGCAGAGTGTTACGTCCTTGAAGAACTGTAAATACGACAATAATAGCAATATTTGCTAGTCTGCTCATCACACACTTCAATGCACTTATTATTCTCTGAAAGAGCCCAGTATGCCCGGCCCAGATCTAGCCAATGGTCAGGACATTCTCCACAGTTGAGCGGAGGGAGGAGACTGACTTTCACACAAACCCTGGTGCCCCATATTTGACCACGTCCCCTGGAGGAGGAGGCCTGGTGGTACTCAGAGGAAGGATAGCAGGCTACCAAGAAGAGACTTGATACCCTATGAGCATATACAGGGGGAGGAGGCCCCCCTCAGTCACAGTCATAGGGGAGAGGAGTAGGGGGAAATTGGGAAGGAGGGAGGAATGGGAGGATACAAGGGATGGGATAACTATTGAGATGTAAAATGAATGAATTAATAAAAAAAAGAAAGAAAGAAAGAAAGAAAGAAAGAAAGAAAGAAAGAAAGAAAGAGTCCAGTATGGTGAGCACATTACAATTTTTCTGCAAGAGAGTAGAAGCTTAGAATATTTAATTGCTCAAAATGTACAATAAGGAAACTTAATAACCAGTTTTTCTGATCTCTTACCATTCCATTTCATTAAGTCTCAGATGTAACGTCTATCTTGTGCCCCCCTGGCTGTGTAGCCTGCTGGAAGCTAGCTCTGAATCCTGCTATCTCTTTAAGAAAGTATTACTGGAGCTAAAAGGTTGACAGTCTGACAAATGTGCATTTGAGTGTCGGCTCTGCCATTTCATAACTGAACAATATTTTCCAGGTTAACTCACTTCTTTTATTCTTAGTCTAAAAAAATAAAGAGTAAATGCCAAAAGGGTTCGATTGGAGTAGCTCAGTGATCTCGTGTGTAGTACAGTGTCAGGCACTTAGGGAGGGGCAGGACAATGTGGAGAGGGCACCCATGCCACCTCTTTTTAAAAGTATTTATGCCTTCTTAATCTGCTTGGGGTTTCTCCTGTAGCTTTGACCATTCACTCACTCACTGCTTCCTAGAATGTGTTTTCCCCCTGCAGATGCAAGTCCCGTCATAGAAGCAGAAGAAACTATTGAGCAGGAGTGATACGGATGCTCCTTATAATGACTTTTAAAAGCCAACCTCAGTAAATGCAGATTATGCATTCCTCAAATAATATTTTTATTAATGCTTGAGAATTTCATAAAGTGGGCTTTGATCATATCTCAAGTCATTTCAGATCCACCCTCATATCCATCCCTGTTCAACTTTGTGTCCTCATTATTTAAAAAACAGATTAAAATCAATTTTTACTGCCTATATTTCCATGTTGTGACCATCCCCTGAAGCATTGTTTTACCTACAGGGCCATAGAAAAATTAATGTCCCTTCCTAGCAGTTATCAAATACCAATAGTACCTTGGCTAGTGGTGGAAATTTGTGCCTACCCTCCCCATTTCATGCTGGGATTTTATTTGGCATGAGCTGGTCTGGGTCTGTTTGTTCTGTCACAACATCTATGAGTTCATATGTGCCTCCTAATTAATGTTCTCATTGCTGTGATGAAACACCATGACTAAAGCAACTAGAGGTGCAAAGGGTTTATTTGGCTTATGCTTCCAAATCACTGTTGGTCACTAAAGGAAGCCAGGACAGGCACTCTGACAGGGCAGGATCTTGAAGGCAGAAGCTGACGCAAAGTCCATGCAGGAGTGCTACTTACTAGCCTGCTCCTCATGGCTTGCTCAGACTGCTTTCTTCTGGAATCCGAGACCACCAGCCCAGGGGTGGTCCCATCCACATGGGCTGGGCTCTTCCCCATCAATCACTAACTAAGAAAATGCCTTACATCCTTCCTTTACACCCCATTATTATGAAGGCATTTTCTCAATTAAGGTTCCCTCCTCTCAGATGACTTTAGCTTGTGTCAAGTTGACATAAACCCATCCAACACAATGTGTAATTACCGTGTTGTGTCCTGAAAACACTGTTCTGTTGGTATGGTACAGATGCCTCATTTAGGGCTGAGCACTACAGTTCTCGTACTTCTGGACTAGTGGGTCTCTATGTCAGTTACCATCTCCTACAAAGACAGAGATGTTCTAGTCTCTGTATAACAGTAGTCACCAGAAGTCAACTTAATACTATGTCTATTGAGCAGAGCAATAGTACTTGATCGTCTCCTGGGCCCTATAACCTGTGTAGCCTCAGGTCCTTGGACCTGATAACAAGACCAGGGTGGAATATCATACCGTGGTTTGTATAGGCGAGTTCACTTTCTCTTGCCCTAAGCTTAATTTATCCTCATGATCCTGGCCTCTGGGAACACTCCAAAGGACAAAGCTACAATGTTTGTAAAGGGTGGTACCCAGCCCAGGATTCCAATCCTTGAAGCCAAGCATCAGGGTCTGTAGAGAGCAGCAGCTGCTGGGACAAATGGGTGATCAGAAGAGTCCTAGTTCTCACCGACGGCATCTCAGTGCACCCCCACCCATTCTCTGGAAGCATATATGAGAAGCTTTAGCCTTGTTGGTGTTAACAGTTGCATGTTCCTAGTTTTCTCTGTTTTCCCCTTTGTTCCAATGCAATACTTTAAAAAAATTATTAATTTATTCATATTGCATCTCAGTTGTTATCCCATCCCTTGTATCCTCCCATTCCTCCCTCTCTCCCACTTCCCCCTTACTCCCCTCCCCTATGACTGTGACTGAGGGGGACCATCTCCCCCTGTACATGCTTATTGGGTATCAATTCCTGCTATCATTCCAATGCAATACTTAAGGGCTTGTAGTGAAGATACTCATCCTTTATCTCCACTTGTCGGGATTTCCATTAGGCCTCCATTACCTGCACAAATTCAGCAACTCCCTCTTCTATAGGAAAGCCTCCATTCTCTCCCCTACTCTGCCACCAGAATAACTTCACGCAAACCTTTCCTTGCTAGATACTTACTAGTCAAGAACTTCCACACCCCTTCCCCCTCCACTGCTTACTGGAAGATGTGTCCACATCCTGAGGTCGGAATTATTCTAAGCCTCCTACTAGCTACCATTTCCAACATTACTGCTTACCAGATACATTTGTGGCTCTACTTAACTGTATGTTATCCTTACTCCCAAATAGTCTCAGTGACTCTTCTCTGTTGTGTCACAGCACCTGCAATTTTCTTGGCCCAGGATGTTTCAAATATGTCTACATCTGTTAGCACCCATCCACACTTCTTGGACCAGACCAAAGGTGTTTGTTATGTCTAGGACACTTCCTTGTGTGAAGGGAAGGTAGAAAGAAAGGTCCTTTTCTAGACTTGTAAGAGGTGTGTGTGTGTGTGTGTGTGTGTGTGTGTGTGTGTGCGCACGCGTGCACATGCGTGTGTTTAAATAAACACTTTCCACAATCAGGTGGGGTAGTACACACCTTTAATACTTGTGATAACATTTGAGAGGCAAAAGCAGGCAGGTCTCTGTGAGTTGGCAGCAGCCTGGTCTATAAAGCAAGTTTCAGGCCAGCCAGGAATACATAATGGGAGTCTGTGTCAAGGAAAACAAAGCAATCAAAAAACCTACAAGAGAGGTGAGATAGACAGAAGTGCTGCTGATGAAAGTAGGTTGGTGTATGTCAGATGGGTAGATAGATGATAGGCAGACAGACAGATGATAGATAGATGATAGGCAGACAGACAGATGATAGATAGATAGATAGACAGACAGACAGATAGATATTAGGTAGATAGGTGACAGATAGTAGGAAGATGGGGGGATGTGTGTGATTGACTTTCCTGTCATGGAACCCTGACTTAAACATATTGTACCAGCAAAAGCAGTTGAAGGTAATTATAACAATATTAACAGAGTGAGGGACTCAATCTAGTAATCTACTTATTCTCCACTGTTCACATCTTAACCATTAAATAACATCCAGCTATACATATAGTATATATATATATTATATACAATATAGTATTTTCTTATATTTGAGGTATGAGTACTAGGATGTCCCCATATGTGTGCCCTCTTTTAATGACTTTAATGACAAAAATATCAATGAGTGACATGGAGAAAAGACAGAAGGATGGGTTGGTGCTCCCAAAAGGGGCACTCATCAATGTGAAAGACATACACTTTGGGTAAAGGATTCTAAGCAAATGTCAGTGTAATTGAAAGTGCCACTGTGCGTTAGATACAAAACATGGTAAAGAGGAAGTTCTGGAGACAGGAGGGCCTCAGGAGAGGCCTCAGGCCACTCTGACTAGGAGTGGATGGACTGGCACAAACTCATGCCTTCAGCAAACAGTCATCACCGTCTCTGTCTCTTTCTAGGGCTTCCGGAGCAGCGTTTGAGAAGACCTTAGCAAGGAACACCATGCAGTAGTGGCTGACACATTTCAATCCGGGAAATGAAACAGTAACATGGCAGTGCCTGTTTGAGAGGATTAAAATCCAAAAAAACTCCACTTAGAAAGGAATAATGTCCAAAAAGGGGAGAAACAAGGGCGAGAAGCCCGAGGCACTCATTGTCGCCCTTCAGGCTGCCAACGAAGACCTCAGGACCAAACTCACAGACATTCAGATAGAGCTGCACCAAGAGAAATCCAAGGTGAGTAGGAGTTGCCTGGGGCCCCAGCTCCAGCCAGCCCTCGATGTGCCCTTCACGTGCACTGCGTTCATCAATGCCTTTGAATCCTGGGATTTGGTTGCTTCAGCCTGGAAACAGCCATGTTAATATAAAATTATTACCTCATATAGATAACTATTACAGGAAAATACTCATGATCACAAACTAGCAAATATCGTATTTCAGTGTTTTAGCATCCTCTGAGATCACTGTAAAGATGTAATTCTACCCCAAACCTGTTTCACCCCATTTCAATGAAAGTAATAAATGAGTTTGGAATCAGTCGGAGGCTATTTCTTCCTGCTTCAGCTAAGGTTGGCTTTCGATTAATAAACTCCAATGTGAAGTTTATCCAGGAAATAGTATCTGGATCCCCGTGAAGCAAAGAGGAACACATTCTCACATTTAAAAGGCATTCGTGACTCTGCAGTTCTAGGCATTATTTATTTTTCTCTCTTCTTGGAAACAGACTTGCATGTCTCCTTGTCTCTCTGTGTAATTTGGATGTCTGATTCTGTTCCTACACTCTCACCTCTCACACATCACTCTGCAAAAGAATAACCTTAGAGAGCCCAGTAGAAATTGAGGTTCCTGATGCCACAAGTCAAGGATTCTGAGTAAGAAGGTGAAGTAAGGAAGCAGCGTAGATTCGGATGAGGAGACTCAGTCTTGAGGACTAGCTCGCTGTACGAGCTCGATCTTTTCCTGATAGTCTTGCCAACTACCAGCATCCAGTCCACTCAGTTTCCCCTTCCCTTGGGCAAAGTAACGTTTGAAGTGAGAAGGCTCCTTTTAGTAAAGATAGGATGACAAATGATGGTTACAGGAATGTTTAGGAAAGAAAAAAAAAAACCTACAAAATTCCAAAGGAGACCCCTCCCATTGCAAGTATCCCACACACCCAAGCTTTTTTAAATGGACAGCTCCCGGATGATACCTAGCCAGTCTTCTATGGCCTGGCACAGCATCCATGTTGGCAGGCAGGTGCCATCCCCTCTTCTTCTGACAAGGCTCTGGCAGTAGGCCTCTTAAAGAAGAATGCAGCCTTCTCCTCTCCTCTCTTGGGTACCTCTGCCCTCCTCCCTCCCTCCCTCGTAGTTAGTTATACCCTTCCTACAGGAGTTAGAGCAAAGGCTTTCTGCACATCAGCAGCAAAGTAAAGTCGAGGGCAAACGAATCATAAAGCAATTTCATTATAGATAAATACGATTGTGTTTTCGAAGGAACAGGCTCTCTAGAGGAGAGCATGATCAAAGCCAAGGTATGAATTTACACTCTCTGTTTAGCCCTGAGGCTCTTATGGTAAAATGATAACTCAACTACTGGGAGACAATGGTTTAAAGCTTGGAAACCTTTGGGATGATGGGCCATTACTCATTTCCCCAGCAAAACACACAATGCTGTTGGCATTTACAGAATTCCCCATGCGCAAAGAACAAAGTCCATCGTAAGTGCTCTGGTGGATAATATAAATAGCTAGCTACAGCTTGCTGAATGTACATTATCCATGATGGCTCTCTGACATGCACGCTCAATCCCACGACAGTCCCAGCTCTTACACCGAGCACCTGGCTGACCAGGAGCAGGTCCTCACATCCTACCTTGCTTTCTTTCCCTCATCTGTCAAGTGGGACTGCAGAGGCACCTGCTCCATGTAAGCATGAGAGGATCCACTGGTGGGAGGGGTAAGTGATGGCAAACATGGAAAGTGTGTTGTGCCATTTGTCTCATCTGACCCTCAGTTCCTCTCGCCCAGGCAGGCATTGTTGCTACTGCAGACAGTAGCTGCCTGGTGTTCAGGCAGTGCCCAAAACTGTTTACTGACTGAATCTGTGTAACTTTTTTTTACATGTTTCCTGACATCTCTTTGGTAATATTACTATTGTAGTATGGTAATATTGCTATTGCCATGTTATAACTTTAACATTTGGATAGGAAAGCACAGGCTTGCATGAAAGACTGCTCCTTCCTTGGAAAGGGTCTTCTGACCCCACTACGGGCCTATTTT
This sequence comes from Acomys russatus, assembly GCF_903995435.1. Lineage (NCBI taxonomy): Eukaryota > Metazoa > Chordata > Mammalia > Rodentia > Muridae > Acomys > Acomys russatus. Next base: position 31,709,453 of record NC_067156.1, on the reverse strand, counting down.
CCTGTCTGTGGATGCAATGAGGCCACAATTGCATCCATGCTCAGTGCAGATTGCACTGGGATGAGAAAGTCCCCACTGGATTCTCCAGGGAACGCATTTCCTCTCAGAGCTAGGCTACCATGTCGATGAGTGATGGGCATGGCAACAAAGAATGAGAGCAGAGAACAGGGTCCTCAGGTACAGGCAGCAGATAGACAGTGAGGGCTGCACAGGCTGGGAAGTAATGGCTCCAAACAGGAGCAGCCGCAGGAAGCGGCAGCTCAGTCTGCAAAGCACTTGACACCTGGCCTTGCAGTCTTCACAGCATGTTTGGGACAAAGGAAGCCTGTGGTTACCATTTTGATTTCACTGGAAGGAACAACGAGCTTCAATTTGCTTAATTTACTTGCTGGCAGCAAGTGGAGGCTCCAAAATGGCAATTCCATCAAGGTGGTGCTTGAACACCTGACCTCTACCCTTCTTCACCCCGACTCTGACGCCCCTCCCCAACCCCTTAGAAAAGAAAACATGTTCTCAAAAAAATAAAAAATAAAAAATAAAAAATAAAAAAAAGAAAACATGTTCTCTATCCTCAGTTCGCAGAACCACTGGTTCATGCCTCAACTTTAGAATGTGGTATTCATTTGTTTCTGCACCTTTGCTTCCGTTTTCAAGGGGCATGAGTGTCTGAAAGAAGATATTGGAGGGGAGGGGAGGGGAGGGGAGGGGAGGGGAAGATTGCTCCTCAGGTTTTAGAAAGTTACCCATAAAGCATCTTCCTTGCTGCTGTTTTCCAGGCTCAGTGCTTTAGTCTGAGAGTCCCTAGGCTCAGGTGACAGTCCCTGTTGGCTGACTGAATTCGCTCTCCAGGAATATGCAAAGCAGACACTCCAAAGCTCAGCTTCTGGTAGCTTGACCCATCTTGATAACTTCACAGCCATTTCCTTGCCTTTAACTCCACTGTGACTATTAATCCTCAGCTTCTAAGAGTGCATTAAAACTCCAGTCACCTCCGTATTTATCCTGGCAGAATTTACAGAGGGGTCTGCGTAAAGCAGTCATGACTCCACTTGCTTGTGTCCCACTGGAACCTTTAACACGGGGATGAGTTTTCCATAGTGATCTTTTCCTCCCATAGAATCTCGATGGCAGAGAGGATTTGAAAGTTCATTTTCACAGCCTGGTTCAATGTTCCTCGGCCTTGCCTCTCCACCCCCACACCTACTCCTTATGGCCTCTGTAGTCCCAGTGTCTTCCTATATGTCACGAATACTAGGGAACCCAGCATATCCCAAGGGCATTTCTTTCTATTTGGAAATAGTTACTACACTCTTAATGTAGTATTCACATTCTAGTCATGCCTTATGGTGGTTCTAGTCATGCATTTTTGTTGGTGGTGGCTTGATACAACACTGTATAGTATATTACCATATGCAACATTTTCAAAATGAACATAAAAGTATCTACTGTTGCTTAGTCACTCACTTTTGATACACTGAGTCATCTTTAGCTCAATCCGATGAGAAGGCAGGCGATCCTCAACCAATATGCCAGTGGGCGAGGAGGGGCAGTCGGGAGAAGGAAGGGCAGCAGAGGTAAAGGAGTTTGTGGAAAGTGTGAGAGCTGTCAGGCCTGGGCTCTAGGACACACTTGGTCCAATTTACGTCGTGCATCTGTAGGGAATATTCCTTACTTTCTCCCCTAAAATAGTTGGGGGGGGACAAATACTACAGATACCCCAGAGCTGGCCTGCAGGCTAAATGTACTAGTATGTACAATGACTATTTAAAAAGGCATCACCTTACAGCAAAACACGGGAGCACCAGCAAGCCTGTGGCTGAGCTTATCTCCACAAAAGGCCCTCACTGCTCAAAATGATTTTCATTTACTACGTAATTTTCTCCATTTCAAAACATCACCATGTTCGTATTTACATTCCTACTCAGCAATAGCTCATTTGTGTCATCAGCTCAAGATTTGTATCAAAATATTGCAGTCTTCTGCTTTTGTGCCTAAATCTGTATACATAAGTTCGGAAAAAGACTTCATTCACCACACAACTGGAGTGGTTCTCAATCCCCTTGGGGGTCAAATGAGCCTTTCACAGGTGTCGCCTACCACCATCAGAAATATCAGATACTTACATTTTAATTCATAACAGTAGAAAATTAAAGTTATGAAGTAGCAACAGAAATAATATATAGTTGGGGGTCACTACAACAGGTGGAACTGTATTAAAGGGTTGCAGCAGTAGGAAGGGTAAGAACCACTATGTTATGCCCTCTCAAGTCTCTCAAATTGCATACTTTGGCTCTCCCTCAAGGGGAAACACTTTCCATGACAAGTTTACCAGAACACCAAGTCATGTCAAGAAATCCTGCAAACAATGACATTTTCCATGGCAAATGAAACAAATGTTTGTTTGTTTTGTGAGTTCTCCTGAGTGATTGACACCATGCCCAGCGTCTGTTCATGTTAGCTTCTCTTGGGGTTGAATTATATTCTCCACGCAGCTGTATTTTTACAGTCTAATTTTTTCTTCTTTTAATCTCCCTGCAGACACACATGAGAGAGTACTATTTATAACCTGAGAGAAACAATGCACTCACAGACAGAATTAGGAGAAGATGCTGTGTTAAGTACCTTGAAAGGAGAAAAATTGACATAAGTCATTCAGGGTGGAGTGTCTCCAATCATATCTAAAAACAATAGTGCCTTATATACCACAGTGATTTACAATTCAAGTTATTTTACCATGCATTAAAAAAAAAACTTAGTCCAGGAAATAACAATTACAGGTATTTTCAAACACTATTTCTTAGATCAGTGGTGCTCAATCTGTGGGTCTGTGACCCCTTTGGGGTGGGTGAAACAAGCATTTCATAGGGGTCATCTAAGACACAGATATTTACATTAACAGTAGGGAATTACGTTATGAAGTAGCAACAAAAATACTTTTTTGTTTGGGGGGGTCATCACAGCATGAGAAACTGTATTGAAAGGTCACAACATCGGGAACTTGAGAACCTCTGTCTTAGATGGAGAACCAGAAATGCAGACCCAAAATGCCTTACCTGTTGTCCACTCTCATTATAGCTTGTCCCTGTCCTATGAAGCGTTGTTTTCCTCAGAACCTTGTGACCCAGCAGCATGCTGCCACCATGCTCTTCCCAATGCTATAAACACATCTGGGACTGAGGAGGACCAAGTTCCCATTACTCAAGCTGAGGGTACATTCCTAATGTCTTACATGGGAGATAACCTGAGTTTCTAAATTAGAAAAAGAAGTCCTTCCTCTGAAAATAAATACATTATCTAGAACAGAAATCAGCAAATATTCCTACAACGTGGAAGACACTAAATATTTTAAGGTTTGTGGCCAGACAGTGTCAGAAAGTACTCAGTCACGGTAACATGAAAACAGCCCTAAGCAGTGTGTAAGTGGATGGGCATGACTGTATGCCGATAGATCTTTATTCACAAAGGCAGAGACAGTTTTGCCTATGGGCTGTAGTTTCCTCATCCCATGCCTGGAAGGTAACATTTTCTGTTTACTCTGGAAAGATGAGACTGTGATCTAGATTGTCAAGAACAGAGAGGCATTCAGAACGGAAGTAGACAATGCTAGCTGTTAGAAGATTTTGTGCCTCGCTGTAGAGTCTTACAAGGGACGCATGAATGCATACTCACCCTGGTAACTCCCTGAGCCTATGTTCTCTAAACCATATGACAGGATATATTATTCATGTTTCTGCTTATGGGGCTAGCCAGGAAACAGTGGCATATGGCTTTTTAATTGCATCTGTGCCTTCTTGTTCCTTCTTGTGCTGTGCAGGCAACCCGTGGATATACAGTGGTAGTCTCTCAGGAGTTTCCAATCTGCGGCAGGGTAAGAGGAGGTGAGGGTGAGAGAGAAGGATGCACAGAAACTGTTAAATAAAGAAAAATGTACTAAGGACCAAAACGGCACACGGAAAAGACAGAAACAGTAGACATGAGGTTAAGCCTAGACAATCAGGGTCACATTCTAAGTACCTGGGCCAGGAAGAATATGAGCATCCCAAAGAGAGTCAAGGGAGAGCCATCAGGGAAAAGAAACTGCAGGCAGACAGGGATAAATATAGACCGTATGCAAAAAATAGCATATTCTCTTGTGTCTGGAGCAGGGGTGGAGGAGGGGAAGAAGGAGCGAAGCTCCACCCCATCCACATAGGAGCCTGACTGGCAAGTCTGAGGTTTGGGGATTCCAGTCTCAGTGGGAAGGGGCCTCTACAGTTTTGGAGCAGCTACAACTGTAGTGCCAGAATTGTGATTTACAAGGAGAGCATCACTAGCTGTGTGAAGAGAGGAAGGAAGTTGTGTTCTCCAAATGAACCCCAACGAATTATAGAGTAACACTGAGCAAAGAAATTGAGTGTGAGCTACAAATGCATGCCAGACATGTGAGCTTTCATTAATTTCATTATGGCTGAAATCTTAAAATGTGAAAAGGACCAATTACATTCCGTTATACAGTTTATTTAACTTAACTCATACAGAATATTATCATTTCAACACATAACTATTAAAAAAAGGGCTAACAAGAAACTCCATCTTGTGATAAGTCATCAAAATCCAGAGTGTATTTTGCACACAGAGCTAATCTCATGCTTGCAATGTTGCAAGTATTCAGTGTAGCAAGTGCCCACCGTGCTGGGCAGTAAGCTGAAGAGAGATCGGAAGACAGTCATTTGGACACATATGACTGCTTGCTTCACAAAGTACTCATGGGTTCTGCACCCTTATAGGATAACCATTGTGAGATTAACTGCTGTGCCTTAAAATTATATGTTAAGTAAACAGTACTTCATTTAGAAAATACTGTTATAGCTGAAGATCGGTAAGTTACTGAGGTAAGTAAAATTCCAGATCCTCTATATTATAATGTAATGATATGCAACATAATATATTATGATGATTTTAGGGTGTGTCTGGTTCTTTTTTAATTTTTTTTATTTTTTATTTTATTATTATTTTTTTGAGACAGGGTCTCTCTGTGTAACAGAGCCCTGGCTATCCTGGACTCACTTTGTAGACCAGGTTGGCCTTGAACTCACAGATATCTGCCTGCCTCTGCCTCCCAAAGGCTGGGATTAAAGACGTGTGCCCCCACACCCAGCTATTACAATGATTTTAAAAGGGACTTTGATTCTTCAAACACTTTTAGGTTGAAAAGCTCTTAAATTTGAGAGAGAGAGAAAAAAAACTATAATCAGAATATATTATATGGGGGAAGTTATTTTCAATGAGAATTTAAAATACAGTATCATTAAAACTTTCCAACTGGAGAAATGGCAGGGACTCTTAATCACTCAAATAGGTAATACTCCTAGGGCACCCAAATTGCCTTTACTTTTTCAAACTCTGTGTGTGTGTGTGTGTGTGTGTGTGTACACACGTGTGTGCACGTGGGTGAGTGAAGCCAGGGTTGGGTAACTGTAGTCTCTTCTCCACTAATGGGAGAACCATCCCAGCAAAGTTTTCCAGTATTACTGTATATAGCAATTGCCTGGAAAGCTGTTCAAAGCACATTCTGATTTATAGGTTTGGTAGGAAGCCCAGGATTCTGCAATTCTAACAAGCTTTGGGAGCTGCCAATCAGTGGACTACACGCTGCTTAAGAAGGCCCCAGAACATCGAGCATTTGTCTGAACACCCTAAGATAAACATCTTAGATGTTTCCTCCTTTTACACACCCGTAGTCTCTGCGTTAAGCTAGTGCTTCCTTTCCCTCTGAGCTATACATAGTAGCTTGAACTTTTTATTTTCTTTTTAATAAATAAGGTATTAAGAGATCATAGCCGCCTAAGCTGCAAGATCCTGCCTGGGAGCACGTGTTTTCTTTGAGGCTTATGCTTTTTCATCCCTTCACCTCTCTGCCTCTAGGTGTCAAAGCTTGAAAGAGAGAAGACGCAAGAAGCAAAGAGGATCCGTGAGCTGGAGCAGCGCAAGCACACGGTCCTGGTGACAGAGCTCAAGGCCAAGCTCCACGAGGAGAAGATGAAGGAGCTGCAGGCCGTGCGCGAGAATCTCATTAAGCAGCACGAGCAGGAGATGTCAAGGACAGTGAAGGTGCGGGACGGGGAAATCCAGAGACTCAAGTCTGCTCTGTGTGCCCTCCGGGATGGCAGCAGTGACAAAGTAAGGACAGCACTCACCATCGAGGCCCGGGAGGAGGCCCGGAAACAGTTCGATGCAGAGCGCCTGAAGCTCTTGCAGGAAATTACGGACCTGAAAACTGCCAAGAAGCAGGTGGATGAAGCTCTAAGCAATATGATCCAAGCGGATAAAATCAAGGCCGGGGACCTTAGGAGTGAGCACCAGTCCCACCAGGAAGCCATCTCGAAGATCAAGTGGGAGTCAGAACGGGATATTCGGAGGCTGGTTAGTACTAATGAGAGCAGGGCAGAGCTCCCTGCGGTTAGCTTTTTCAGGTGTTCTCTTCTCAGTAATGATAGACAAACAAGGGGCACCCCTTGGCCTGCTGCACTACCCAAAACGCGAGGTACATTGTTAGGTAGTTTGGAAGAAATTGTAGTTGTAAAATGGGAGACATTTTAGACTCCTCATTTTCATAGCATATTTCATAGTAAGCACATGCATCCATCTGGACGCATAGGTATTCAAGCCGAAACCTGTGTTCTGGGGTAGTGCCTGAAAAGACTAAATCACAGACCCTCCCACCCTTAGCTTGTTTCTGTGGGGTTTCCAGCTGTAAAACTCCATTTGGGTATTTTACAGGACAAAGCGATGGTTCTACAATTTGTCTGAAAGTGGCCACTGTTGAAAACATCCTGAGTGACTCTTCAGCCCAAACATGGAACCATTAAATCCCTGGTCATTTTCTAAAAATGAGTTCCTTCCCCTACAGTAAGCAAGGAATATTTGTTCTGAGCCGTTCTGTTTTCTAACTGGGTGTCATTCAGAAGCAGCTTCTTGCTACTTTCAGTTTTCTTTAGTTCAACCTTCACAAAATTTTACTTCTTTTTCATTTAGCACGCAAAGGAAAAAGCTGTACAGATATCTCACTATGCTTAAACAAATGATTAAATCAAAATATGGTCTAGTTAGCCTTGTTCATGATCTTACAATGAAAATTTATATTCATCTACATGTAAAAAGTTGAGGATTAGCGTAACATCTTTTAGAACAGCAGTTCTCAACCTGTGGCTTGGGACCCCTTTGCTAAACCTTTATCTCCAAAAATATTTACGTTGCAATTCATAGCAGTAGCAAATTTAAAGTAGCAACAAAAATTATTTTTCAGGGGGTCACCACACATGAGGAAGTGTAATGAAGGGCCACAGCATTAGGAAGGCTGAGAACCACTGATTTAGAATATATTTAACACTACATGTTTCTTGAAGTAGCTTACTGTTTAGGAAAAACCATCCTTTCCCCCCTTGTGTCTGCCAATCCTCAGTAACTATTTCCTGGGAATTTCACTTTTGTGCTTTGAATGATGTCTCTAGGATTTTCCCTTTAAGCTAAAGGTGGTTCCCACAGAACTTTTTTTTTTTACAAGTTAAGTCCTTGTCATTTTCTTAGTAATGTGGCATAGTGTGACTGTAAAAATCCTGCCTCTGCCATGCTTTCTGAATGATTTACCTGCACTTCACTCTGCTGTACTGTTGGACAATCAAGGCCAAAGGCAGCGCAGACGTAGTGGTCTCTGCCCTGCTCTTGGTTTCTGAAATGACCATGGTTGATGAAGAAGGAGTCAAGACTTTGAAGTACGGAGCCATGGGGTAGGTGAGTTAAAAGGATGCCTCGAAGTAAATATTGTTGCTTGCCTTTCAGTGTGAAATCTACAAATTATTCATAATTTCCTCATTACTTCTTTCAATGAATGTTGCTGAAACACAGATGAGATTCTCCTAAACCACAAGAAGTCTAAACCACCTGAAGAGTGGCTCAGAAATTGGGTACAAACAGAATAATATGGGGACTGTTTCTAATGTATGTGTCCCTGTCTTTGCTTTCTCAATTTTCTTTTCCTAGCCCTTCCTTCACTCTCCTATGCACTTTTGGACATGGAGGGAAAGAAAGAAAGAAGATCCGTTGTTTTTTT